>NW_027423043.1:0-600000 GCF_048934315.1 Petromyzon marinus
CCCTAATATCCCTGGCCCTAATATCCCTGGCACTAATATCCCTGGCCCTAATATCCCTGGCCATAATATCCCTGGCCCTAATATCCCTGGCCCTAATAACGCTGGCCCTAATCTCCCTGGCCCTAATATCCCTGGCCCTAATATCCCTGGCCCTAATATCCCTGGCCCTAATATCCCTGGCCCTAATATCCCTGGCCCTCATATCCCTGGCCCTGATATCCCTGGCCCTGATATCCCTGGCCCTAATATCCCTGGCCCTAATATCCCTGGCCCTAATATCCCTGGCCCTAATATCCCTGGCCCTAATATCCCTGGCTCTTATATCCCTGGCCCTAATATCCCTGGCCCTAATATCCCTTGCCCTAAAATCCCTGGCCCTAATATCCCTGGGCATAATATGCCTGGCCCTAATATTCCTGGCCCTTATATCCCTGGCCCTAATATCCCTGGCCCTAATATCCCTGGCCCTAATATCCCTTGCCCTAATATCCCTGGCCCTAATATCCCTGGCCATAATATGCCTGGCCCTAATATCCTTGGCCCTTATATCCCTGGCCCTAATATCCCTGGCCCTAATATCCCTGGCGCTAATATCCCTGGCCCTAATATCCCTGGCCCTAACATCCCTGGCCCTAATATCCGTGGCCCTAATATCCCTGGCCCTAATATCCCTGGCCCTAATATCCCTGGCCCTAATATCCCTGGCCCTAATATCCCTGGCACTAATATCCCTGGCCCTAATATCCCTGGCCATAATATCCCTGGCCCTAATATCCCTGGCCCTAATAACGCTGGCCCTAATCTCCCTGGCCCTAATATCCCTGGCCCTAATATCCCTGGCCCTAATATCCCTGGCCCTAATATCCCTGGCCCTAATATCCCTGGCCCTCATATCCCTGGCCCTGATATCCCTGGCCCTGATATCCCTGGCCCTAATATCCCTGGCCCTAATATCCCTGGCCCTAATATCCCTGGCCCTAATATCCCTGGCCCTAATATCCCTGGCTCTTATATCCCTGGCCCTAATATCCCTGGCCCTAATATCCCTTGCCCTAAAATCCCTGGCCCTAATATCCCTGGCCCTAATATCCCTGGCCCTAATATCCCTGGCCCTAATATCCCTGGCCCTAATATCCCTGGCCCTAAATTCCCTGGCCCTAATATCCCTGGCCCTAATATACCTGGCCCTAATATCCCTGGCCCTAATATCCCTGGCCCTAATATCCCTAGCCCTAATATCCCTGACCTAATATCCCTGCCCTAATATCCCTGGCCCTAATATCCCTGGCCCTAATATCCCTGGTGCTAATATCCCTGGCCCTAACATCGCTGGCCCTAATATCCCTGGCCCTAATATCCCTGGGCCTAATATCCCCGGCCTTAATATCCCTGGCCCTAATATCCCTGGCCCTAATATCCCTGACCCTAATATTCCTGGGCATAATATGCCTGGCCCTAATATCCCTGGCCCTTATATCCCTGGCCCTAATATCCCTGGCCCTAATATCCCTGGCCCTAATATCCCTGCCCCTAATATCCCTGGCCCTAAAATCCCTGGCCCTAATATCCCTGGCCCTAATATCCCTGGCCCTAATATCCCTGGCCCTAATATCCCTGGCCCTAATATCCCAGGCACTAATATCCCTGGCCCTAATATTCCGGGCCCTAATATCCCTGGCCCTAATATCCCTGGCCCTAATATGCCTGGCTCTAATATCCCTGGCCCTACTATCCCTGGCCCTAATATCCCTGGCCCTAATATCACTGGCCCTAATATCCCTGGCCCTAATATCCCTGGCCCTAATATCCCTGGCCCTAATATCCCTGGCCCTAATATCCTTGGCCCTAATATCCCTGGCCCTAATATCCCTGGCCCTAATATCCCTGGAACTAATATCCCTGGCCCTAATATCCCTGGCCCTAATATCCCTGGCCCTAATATCCCTGACCCTAATATCCCTGGGCATAATATGCCTGGCCCTAATATCCCTGGCCCTTATATCCCTGGCCCTAATAACCCTGGCCCTAATATCCCTGGCCCTAATATCCCTGGCCCTAATATCCCTGACCCTAATATCCCTGGGCATAATATGCCTGGCCCTAATATCCCTGGCCCTTATATCCCTGGCCCTAATATCCCTGGCCCTAATATCCCTGGCCCTAATATCCCTGCCCCTAATATCCCTGGCCCTAAAATCCCTGGCCCTAATATCCCTGGCCCTAATATCCCTGGCCCTAATATCCCTGGCCCTAATATCCCTGGCCCTAATATCCCAGGCCCTAATATCCCTGGCCCTAATATTCCGGGCCCTAATATCCCTGGCCCTAATATCCCTGGCCCTAATATGCCTGGCTCTAATATCCCTGGCCCTACTATCCCTGGCCCTAATATCCCTGGCCCTAATATCACTGGCCCTAATATCCCTGGCCCTAATATCCCTGGCCCTAATATCCTTGGCCCTAATATCCCTGGCCCTAATATCCCTGGCCCTAATATCCCTGGAACTAATATCCCTGGCCCTAATATCCCTGGCCCTAATATCCCTGGCCCTAATATCCCTGACCCTAATATCCCTGGGCATAATATGCCTGGCCCTAATATCCCTGGCCCTTATATCCCTGGCCCTAATAACCCTGGCCCTAATATCCCTGGCCCTAATATCCCTGCCCCTAATATCCCTGGCCCTAAAATCCCTGGCCCTAATATCCCTGGCCCTAATATCCCTGGCCCTAATGTCCCTGGCCCTAATATCCCTGGCCCTAATATCCCAGGCCCTAATATCCCTGGCCCTAATATTCCTGGCCCTAATATCCCTGGCCCTAATATCCCTGGCCCTAATATGCCTGGCTCTAATATCCCTGGCCCTACTATCCCTGGCCCTAATATCCCTGGCCCTAATATCGCTGGCCCTAATATCCCTGGCCCTAATATCCCTGGCCCTAATATCCCTGGCCCTAATATCCCTGGACCTAATATCCTTGGCCCTAATATCCCTGGCCCTAATATCCCTGGCCCTAATATCCCTTGCCCTAATATCCCTGGCCCTAATATCCCTGGACCTAATATCCCTGCCCTAATATCCCTGGCCCTAATATCCCTGGCCCTAATATCCCTGGCCCTAATATCCCTGGCCCTAATATCCCGGGGCATAATATGCCTGGCCCTAATATTCCTGGCCCTTATATCCCTGGCCCTAATATCCCTGGCCCTAATATCCCTGGCCCTAATATCCCTGGCCCTAATATCCCTGCCCCTAATATCCCTGGCCCTAAAATCCCTGGCCCTAATATCCCTGGCCCTAATATCCCTGGCCCTAATATCCCTGGCCCTAATATCCCTGGCCCTAATATCCCAGGCCCTAATATCCCTGGCCCTAATATTCCGGGCCCTAATATCCCTGGCCCTAATATCCCTGGCCCTAATATGCCTGGCTCTAATATCCCTGGCCCTACTATCCCTGGCCCTAATATCCCTGGCCCTAATATCACTGGCCCTAATATCCCTGGCCCTAATATCCCTGGCCCTAATATCCCTGGCCCTAATATCCCTGGCCCTAATATCCTTGGCCCTAATATCCCTGGCCCTAATATCCCTGGCCCTAATATCCCTGGCTCTAATATCCCTGGCCCTAATATCCCTGGGCCCTAATATCCCTGGCTCTAATATCCCTGGCCCTAATATCCCTGGGCCCTAATATCCCTTGCCCTGAAATCCCTGGCCCTAATATCCCTGGCCCTAATATCCCTGGCCCTAATATCCCTGGACCTAATATCCCTGCCCTAATATCCCTGGCCCTAATATCCCTGGCCATAATATCCCTGGCCTTAATATCCCTGGCCCTAATATCCCTGGCCCTAATATCCCTGGCCCTAATATCCCTGGGCATAATATGCCTGGCCCTAATATTCCTGGCCCTTATATCCCTGGCCCTAATATCCCTGGCCCTAATATCCCTGGCCCTAATATCCCTTGCCCTAATATCCCTGGCCCTAATATCCCTGGCCATAATATGCCTGGCCCTAATATCCCTGGCCCTTATATCCCTAGCCCTAATATCCCTGGCCCTAATATCCCTGGCGCTAATATCCCTGGCCCTAATATCCCTGGCCCTAACATCCCTGGCCCTAATATCCGTGGCCCTAATATCCCTGGCCCTAATATCCCTGGCCCTAATATCCCTGGCCCTAATATCCCTGGCCCTAATATCCCTGGCACTAATATCCCTGGCCCTAATATCCCTGGCCATAATATCCCTTGCCCTAATATCCCTGGCCCTAATAACGCTGGCCCTAATCTCCATGGCGCTAATATCCCTGGCCCTAATATCCCTGGCCCTAATATCCCTGGCCCTAATATCCCTGGCCCTAATATCCCTGGCCCTCATATCCCTGGCCCTGATATCCCTGGCCCTGATATCCCTGGCCCTAATATCCCTGGCCCTAATATCCCTGGCCCTAATATCCCTGGCCCTAATATCCCTGGCCCTAATATCCCTGGCTCTTATATCCCTGGCCCTAATATCCCTGGCCCTAATATCCCTTGCCCTAAAATCCCTGGCCCTAATATCCCTGGGCATAATATGCCTGGCCCTAATATTCCTGGCCCTTATATCCCTGGCCCTAATATCCCTGGCCCTAATATCCCTGGCCCTAATATCCCTTGCCCTAATATCCCTGGCCCTAATATCCCTGGCCATAATATGCCTGGCCCTAATATCCCTGGCCCTTATATCCCTGGCCCTAATATCCCTGGCCCTAATATCCCTGGCGCTAATATCCCTGGCCCTAATATCCCTGGCCCTAACATCCCTGGCCCTAATATCCGTGGCCCTAATATCCCTGGCCCTAATATCCCTGGCCCTAATATCCCTGGCCCTAATATCCCTGGCCCTAATATCCCTGGCACTAATATCCCTGGCCCTAATATCCCTGGCCATAATATCCCTGGCCCTAATATCCCTGGCCCTAATAACGCTGGCCCTAATCTCCCTGGCCCTAATATCCCTGGCCCTAATATCCCTGGCCCTAATATCCCTGGCCCTAATATCCCTGGCCCTAATATCCCTGGCCCTCATATCCCTGGCCCTGATATCCCTGGCCCTGATATCCCTGGCCCTAATATCCCTGGCCCTAATATCCCTGGCCCTAATATCCCTGGCCCTAATATCCCTGGCCCTAATATCCCTGGCTCTTATATCCCTGGCCCTAATATCCCTGGCCCTAATATCCCTTGCCCTAAAATCCCTGGCCCTAATATCCCTGGCCCTAATATCCCTGGCCCTAATATCCCTGGCCCTAATATCCCTGGCCCTAATATCCCTGGCCCTAAATTCCCTGGCCCTAATATCCCTGGCCCTAATATACCTGGCCCTAATATCCCTGGCCCTAATATCCCTGGCCCTAATATCCCTAGCCCTAATATCCCTGACCTAATATCCCTGCCCTAATATCCCTGGCCCTAATATCCCTGGCCCTAATATCCCTGGTGCTAATATCCCTGGCCCTAACATCGCTGGCCCTAATATCCCTGGCCCTAATATCCCTGGGCCTAATATCCCCGGCCTTAATATCCCTGGCCCTAATATCCCTGGCCCTAATATCCCTGACCCTAATATTCCTGGGCATAATATGCCTGGCCCTAATATCCCTGGCCCTTATATCCCTGGCCCTAATATCCCTGGCCCTAATATCCCTGGCCCTAATATCCCTGCCCCTAATATCCCTGGCCCTAAAATCCCTGGCCCTAATATCCCTGGCCCTAATATCCCTGGCCCTAATATCCCTGGCCCTAATATCCCTGGCCCTAATATCCCAGGCACTAATATCCCTGGCCCTAATATTCCGGGCCCTAATATCCCTGGCCCTAATATCCCTGGCCCTAATATGCCTGGCTCTAATATCCCTGGCCCTACTATCCCTGGCCCTAATATCCCTGGCCCTAATATCACTGGCCCTAATATCCCTGGCCCTAATATCCCTGGCCCTAATATCCCTGGCCCTAATATCCCTGGCCCTAATATCCTTGGCCCTAATATCCCTGGCCCTAATATCCCTGGCCCTAATATCCCTGGAACTAATATCCCTGGCCCTAATATCCCTGGCCCTAATATCCCTGGCCCTAATATCCCTGACCCTAATATCCCTGGGCATAATATGCCTGGCCCTAATATCCCTGGCCCTTATATCCCTGGCCCTAATAACCCTGGCCCTAATATCCCTGGCCCTAATATCCCTGGCCCTAATATCCCTGACCCTAATATCCCTGGGCATAATATGCCTGGCCCTAATATCCCTGGCCCTTATATCCCTGGCCCTAATATCCCTGGCCCTAATATCCCTGGCCCTAATATCCCTGCCCCTAATATCCCTGGCCCTAAAATCCCTGGCCCTAATATCCCTGGCCCTAATATCCCTGGCCCTAATATCCCTGGCCCTAATATCCCTGGCCCTAATATCCCAGGCCCTAATATCCCTGGCCCTAATATTCCGGGCCCTAATATCCCTGGCCCTAATATCCCTGGCCCTAATATGCCTGGCTCTAATATCCCTGGCCCTACTATCCCTGGCCCTAATATCCCTGGCCCTAATATCACTGGCCCTAATATCCCTGGCCCTAATATCCCTGGCCCTAATATCCCTGGCCCTAATATCCCTGGCCCTAATATCCTTGGCCCTAATATCCCTGGCCCTAATATCCCTGGCCCTAATATCCCTGGAACTAATATCCCTGGCCCTAATATCCCTGGCCCTAATATCCCTGGCCCTAATATCCCTGACCCTAATATCCCTGGGCATAATATGCCTGGCCCTAATATCCCTGGCCCTTATATCCCTGGCCCTAATAACCCTGGCCCTAATATCCCTGGCCCTAATATCCCTGCCCCTAATATCCCTGGCCCTAAAATCCCTGGCCCTAATATCCCTGGCCCTAATATCCCTGGCCCTAATGTCCCTGGCCCTAATATCCCTGGCCCTAATATCCCAGGCCCTAATATCCCTGGCCCTAATATTCCTGGCCCTAATATCCCTGGCCCTAATATCCCTGGCCCTAATATGCCTGGCTCTAATATCCCTGGCCCTACTATCCCTGGCCCTAATATCCCTGGCCCTAATATCGCTGGCCCTAATATCCCTGGCCCTAATATCCCTGGCCCTAATATCCCTGGCCCTAATATCCCTGGACCTAATATCCTTGGCCCTAATATCCCTGGCCCTAATATCCCTGGCCCTAATATCCCTTGCCCTAATATCCCTGGCCCTAATATCCCTGGACCTAATATCCCTGCCCTAATATCCCTGGCCCTAATATCCCTGGCCCTAATATCCCTGGCCCTAATATCCCTGGCCCTAATATCCCGGGGCATAATATGCCTGGCCCTAATATTCCTGGCCCTTATATCCCTGGCCCTAATATCCCTGGCCCTAATATCCCTGGCCCTAATATCCCTGGCCCTAATATCCCTGCCCCTAATATCCCTGGCCCTAAAATCCCTGGCCCTAATATCCCTGGCCCTAATATCCCTGGCCCTAATATCCCTGGCCCTAATATCCCTGGCCCTAATATCCCAGGCCCTAATATCCCTGGCCCTAATATTCCGGGCCCTAATATCCCTGGCCCTAATATCCCTGGCCCTAATATGCCTGGCTCTAATATCCCTGGCCCTACTATCCCTGGCCCTAATATCCCTGGCCCTAATATCACTGGCCCTAATATCCCTGGCCCTAATATCCCTGGCCCTAATATCCCTGGCCCTAATATCCCTGGCCCTAATATCCTTGGCCCTAATATCCCTGGCCCTAATATCCCTGGCCCTAATATCCCTGGAACTAATATCCCTGGCCCTAATATCCCTGGCCCTAATATCCCTGGCCCTAATATCCCTGACCCTAATATCCCTGGGCATAATATGCCTGGCCCTAATATCCCTGGCCCTAATATCCCTGGAACTAATATCCCTGGCCCTAATATCCCTGGCCCTAATATCCCTGGCCCTAATATCCCTGACCCTAATATCCCTGGGCATAATATGCCTGGCCCTAATATCCCTGGCCCTTATATCCCTGGCCCTAATAACCCTGGCCCTAATATCCCTGGCCCTAATATCCCTGCCCCTAATATCCCTGGCCCTAAAATCCCTGGCCCTAATATCCCTGGCCCTAATATCCCTGGCCCTAATGTCCCTGGCCCTAATATCCCTGGCCCTAATATCCCAGGCCCTAATATCCCTGGCCCTAATATTCCTGGCCCTAATATCCCTGGCCCTAATATCCCTGGCCCTAATATGCCTGGCTCTAATATCCCTGGCCCTACTATCCCTGGCCCTAATATCCCTGGCCCTAATATCGCTGGCCCTAATATCCCTGGCCCTAATATCCCTGGCCCTAATATCCCTGGCCCTAATATCCCTGGACCTAATATCCTTGGCCCTAATATCCCTGGCCCTAATATCCCTGGCCCTAATATCCCTTGCCCTAATATCCCTGGCCCTAATATCCCTGGACCTAATATCCCTGCCCTAATATCCCTGGCCCTAATATCCCTGGCCCTAATATCCCTGGCCCTAATATCCCTGGCCCTAATATCCCGGGGCATAATATGCCTGGCCCTAATATTCCTGGCCCTTATATCCCTGGCCCTAATATCCCTGGCCCTAATATCCCTGGCCCTAATATCCCTGGCCCTAATATCCCTGCCCCTAATATCCCTGGCCCTAAAATCCCTGGCCCTAATATCCCTGGCCCTAATATCCCTGGCCCTAATATCCCTGGCCCTAATATCCCTGGCCCTAATATCCCAGGCCCTAATATCCCTGGCCCTAATATTCCGGGCCCTAATATCCCTGGCCCTAATATCCCTGGCCCTAATATGCCTGGCTCTAATATCCCTGGCCCTACTATCCCTGGCCCTAATATCCCTGGCCCTAATATCACTGGCCCTAATATCCCTGGCCCTAATATCCCTGGCCCTAATATCCCTGGCCCTAATATCCCTGGCCCTAATATCCTTGGCCCTAATATCCCTGGCCCTAATATCCCTGGCCCTAATATCCCTGGAACTAATATCCCTGGCCCTAATATCCCTGGCCCTAATATCCCTGGCCCTAATATCCCTGACCCTAATATCCCTGGGCATAATATGCCTGGCCCTAATATCCCTGGCCCTTATATCCCTGGCCCTAATAACCCTGGCCCTAATATCCCTGGCCCTAATATCCCTGGCCCTAATATCCCTGACCCTAATATCCCTGGGCATAATATGCCTGGCCCTAATATCCCTGGCCCTTATATCCCTGGCCCTAATATCCCTGGCCCTAATATCCCGGGCCCTAATATCCCTGCCCCTAATATCCCTGGCCCTAAAATCCCTGGCCCTAATATCCCTGGCCCTAATATCCCTGGCCCTAATATCCCTGGCCCTAATATCCCTGGCCCTAATATCCCAGGCCCTAATATCCCTGGCCCTAATATTCCGGGCCCTAATATCCCTGGCCCTAATATCCCTGGCCCTAATATGCCTGGCTCTAATATCCCTGGCCCTACTATCCCTGGCCCTAATATCCCTGGCCCTAATATCACTGGCCCTAATATCCCTGGCCCTAATATCCCTGGCCCTAATATCCCTGGCCGTAATATCCCTGGCCCTAATATCCTTGGCCCTAATATCCCTGGCCCTAATATCCCTGGCCCTAATATCCCTGGAACTAATATCCCTGGCCCTAATATCCCTGGCCCTAATATCCCTGGCCCTAATATCCCTGACCCTAATATCCCTGGGCATAATATGCCTGGCCCTAATATCCCTGGCCCTTATATCCCTGGCCCTAATAACCCTGGCCCTAATATCCCTGGCCCTAATATCCCTGCCCCTAATATCCCTGGCCCTAAAATCCCTGGCCCTAATATCCCTGGCCCTAATATCCCTGGCCCTAATGTCCCTGGCCCTAATATCCCTGGCCCTAATATCCCAGGCCCTAATATCCCTGGCCCTAATATTCCTGGCCCTAATATCCCTGGCCCTAATATCCCTGGCCCTAATATGCCTGGCTCTAATATCCCTGGCCCTACTATCCCTGGCCCTAATATCCCTGGCCCTAATATCGCTGGCCCTAATATCCCTGGCCCTAATATCCCTGGCCCTAATATCCCTGGCCCTAATATCCCTGGACCTAATATCCCTGGCCCTAATATCCCTGGCCCTAATATCCCTGGCCCTAATATCCCTTGCCCTAATATCCCTGGCCCTAATATCCCTGGACCTAATATCCCTGCCCTAATATCCCTGGCCCTAATATCCCTGGCCCTAATATCCCTGGCCCTAATATCCCTGGCCCTAATATCCCGGGGCATAATATGCCTGGCCCTAATATTCCTGGCCCTTATATCCCTGGCCCTAATATCCCTGGCCCTAATATCCCTGGCCCTAATATCCCTGGCCCTAATATCCCTTGCCCTAATATCCCTGGCCCTAATATCCCTGGACCTAATATCCCTGCCCTAATATGCCTGGCCCTAATATCCCTGGCCCTAATATCCCTGGCCCTAATATCCCTGGCCCTAATATCCCGGGGCATAATATGCCTGGCCCTAATATTCCTGGCCCTTATATCCCTGGCCCTAATATCCCTGGCCCTAATATCCCTGGCCCTAATATCCCTGCCCCTAATATCCCTGGCCCTAAAATCCCTGGCCCTAATATCCCTGGCCCTAATATCCCTGGCCCTAATATCCCTGGCCCTAATATCCCTGGCCCTAATATCCCAGGCCCTAATATCCCTGGCCCTAATATCCCTGGCCCTAATATCCCTGGCCCTAATATCCCTGGCCCTAATATGCCTGGCTCTAATATCCCTGGCCCTAATATCTCTGGCCCTAATATCCCTGGCCTTAATATCGCTGGCCACAATATCCCTGGCCCTAATATCCCTGGCCCTAATATCCCTGGCCCTAATATCCCTGGCCCTAACATCCCTGGCCCTAATATCCCTGGCCCTAATATCCCTGGACCTAATATCCCTGGCCCTAATATCCCTGGCCCTAATATCCCTGGCCCTAATATCCCTTGCGCTAATATCCCTGGCCCTAATATCCCTGGCCCTAATATCCCTTGCCCTAATATCCCTGGCCCTAATATCGCTGGCCATAATATGCCTGGCCCTAATATCCCTGGCCCTTATATCCCTGGCCCTAATATCCCTGGCCCTAATATCCCTGGTGCTAATATCCCTGGCCCTAATATCCCTGGCCCTAATATCCCTGGCCCTAATATCCCTGGCCCTAATATCCCTGGCCCTAATATCCCTGGCCCTAATATCCCTGGCCCTAATATCCCTGGCCCTAATATCCTTGGCCCTAATATCCCTGGCCATAATATCCCTGGCCCTAATATCCCTGGCCCTAATAACGCTGGCCCTAATCTCCCTGGCCCTAATATCCCTGGCCCTAACATCCCTGGCCCTAATATCCCTGGCCCTAATATCCCTGGCCGTAATATCCCTGGCCCTCATATCCCTGGCCCTGATATCCCTGGCCCTGATATCCCTGGCCCTAATATCCCTGGCCCTAATATCCCTGGCACTAATATCCCTGGCCCTAATATCCCTGGCCCTAATATCCCTGGCTCTAATATCCCTGGCCCTAATATCCCTGGCCCTAATATCCCTTGCCCTAAAACCCCTCTCCCTAATATCCCTGGCCCTAATATCCCTGGCCCTAATATCCCTGGCCCTAATATCCCTGGCCCTAATATCCCTGGCCCTAATATCCCTGGCCCTAATATCCCTGGCCCTAATATCCCTGGCCCTAATATCCCTGGCCCTAATATCCCTGACCTAATATCCCTGCCCTAATATCCCTGGCCCTAATATCCCTGGCCCTAATATCCCTGGCCCTAACATCGCTGGCCCTAATATCCCTGGCCCTAGTATCCCTGGGCCTAATATCCCCGGGCTTAATATCCCTGGCCCTAATATCGCTGGCCCTAATATCCCTGGCCCTAATATCCCTGGGCATAATATGCCTGGCCCTAATATCCCTGGCCCTTATATCCCTGGCCCTAATATCCCTGGCCGTGATATCCCTGGCCCTCATATCCCTGGCCCTGATATCCCTGGCCCTGATATCCCTGGCCCTAATATCCCTGGCCCTAATATCCCTGGCCCTAATATCCCTGGCCCTAATATCCCTGGCCCTAATATCCCTGGCTCTAATATCCCTGGCCCTAAAATCCCTGGCCCTAATATCCCTGGCCCTAATATCCCTGGCCCTAATATCCCTGGCCCTAATATCCCTGGCCCTAATATCCCTGACCCTAATATCCCTGGCCCTAATATCCCTGGCCCTAATATCCCTGACCTAATATCCCTGACCTAATATCCCTGGCCCTAATATCCCTGGCCCTAATATCCCTGGCCCTAACATCGCTGGCCCTAATATCCCTGGCCCTAATTTCCCTGGGCCTAATATCCCCGGCCTTAATATCCCTGGCCCTAATATCGCTGGCCCTAATATCCCTGGCCCTAATATCCCTGGGCATAATATCCCTGGACCTAATATCCCTGCCCTAATATCCCTGGCCCTAATATCCCTGGCCCTAATATCCCTGGCCATAATATCCCTGGCCCTAATATCCCTGGCCCTAATATCCCTGGCCCTAATATCCCTGGGCATAATATGCCTGGCCCTAATATTCCTGGCCCTTATATCCCTGGCCCTAATATCCCTGGCCCTAATATCCCTGGCCCTAATATCCCTGGCCCTAATATCCCTGGCCATAATATGCCTGGCCCTAATATCCCTGGCCCTTATATCCCTGGCCCTAATATCCCTGGCCCTAATATCCCTGGCGCTAATATCCCTGGCCCTAATATCCCTGGCCCTAACATCCCTGGCCCTAATATCCGTGGCCCTAATATCCCTGGCCCTAATATCCCTGGCCCTAATATCCCTGGCCCTAATATCCCTGGCCCTAATATCCCTGGCCCTAATATCCCTGGCCCTAATATCCCTGGCCATAATATCCCTGGCCCTAATATCCCTGGCCCTCATAACGCTGGCCCTAATCTCCCTGGCCCTAATATCCCTGGCCCTAATATCCCTGGCCCTAATATCCCTGGCCCTAATATCCCTGGCCCTAATATCCCTGGCCCTAATATCCCTGGCCCTCATATCCCTGGCCCTGATATCCCTGGCCCTGATATCCCTGGCCCTAATATCCCTGGCCCTAATATCCCTGGCCCTAATATCCCTGGCCCTAATATCCCTGGCCCTAATATCCCTGGCTCTAATATCCCTGGCCCTAATATCCCTGGCCCTAATATCCCTTGCCCTAAAATCGCTGGCCCTAATATCCCTGGCCCTAATATCCCTGGCCCTAATATCCCTGGCCCTAATATCCCTGGCCCTAATATCCCTGGCCCTAAAATCCCTGGCCCTAATATCCCTGGCCCTAATATCAATGGCCCTAATATCCCTGGCCCTAATATCCCTGGCCCTAATATCCCTAGCCCTAATATCCCTGACCTAATATCCCTGCCCTAATATCCCTGGCCCTAATATCCCTGGCCCTAATATCCCTGGTGCTAATATCCCTGGCCCTAACATCGCTGGCCCTAATATCCCTGGCCCTAATATCCCTGGGCCTAATATCCCCGGCCTTAATATCCCTGGCCCTAATATCCCTGGCCCTAATATCCCTGACCCTAATATCCCTGGGCATATTATGCCTGGCACTAATATCCCTGGCCCTAATATCCCTGGCCCTAATATTCCTGGCCCTAATATCCCTGGCCCTAATATCCCTGGCCTTAATATGCCTGCCCCTAATATCCCTGGCCCTAAAATCCCTGGCCCTAATATCCCTGGCCCTAATATCCCTGGCCCTAATATCCCTGGCCCTAATATCCCAGGCCCTAATATCCCTGGCCCTAATATTCCTGGCCCTAATATCCCTGGCCCTAATATCCCTGGCCCTAATATCCCTGGCCCTAATATCCCTGGCCCTAATATCCCTGGCCCTAATATCCCTGGCCCTAATATCCCTGGCCCTAATATCCCTGGACCTAATATCCCTGGCCCTAATATCCCTGGCCCTAATATCCCTGGCCCTAATATCCCTGACACTAATATCCCTGGGCATAATATGCCTGGCCCTAATATCCCTGGCCCTTATATCCCTGGCCCTAATATCCCTGGCCGTAATATCCCTGGCCCTAATATCCCTGCCCCTAATATCCCTGGCCCTAATATCCCTGGCCCTAATATCCCTGGCCCTAATATCCCTGGCCCTCATATCCCTGGCCCTGATATCCCTGGCCCTGATATCCCTGGCCCTAATATCCCTGGCCCTAATATCCCTGGCCCTAATATCCCTGGCCCTAATATCCCTGGCCCTAATATCCCTGGCTCTAATATCCCTGGCCCTAATATCCCTGGCCCTAATATCCCTTGCCCTAAAATCGCTGGCCCTAATATCCCTGGCCCTAATATCCCTGGCCCTAATATCCCTGGCCCTAATATCCCTGGCCCTAATATCCCAGGCCCTAAAATCCCTGGCCCTAATATCCCTGGCCCTAATATCCCTGGCCCTAATATCCCTGGCCCTAATATCCCTGGCCCTAATATCCCTAGCCCTAATATCCCTGACCTAATATCCCTGCCCTAATATCCCTGGCCCTAATATCCCTGGCCCTAATATCCCTGGTGCTAATATCCCTGGCCCTAACATCGCTGGCCCTAATATCCCTGGCCCTAATATCCCTGGGCCTAATATCCCCGGCCTTAATATCCCTGGCCCTAATATCCCTGGCCCTAATATCCCTGACCCTAATATCCCTGGGCATAATATGCCTGGCACTAATATCCCTGGCCCTAATATCCCTGGCCCTAATATTCCTGGCCCTAATATCCCTGGCCCTAATATCCCTGGCCTTAATATGCCTGCCCCTAATATCCCTGGCCCTAAAATCCCTGGCCCTAATATCCCTGGCCCTAATATCCCTGGCCTTAATATCCCTGGCCCTAATATCCCAGGCCCTAATATCCCTGGCCCTAATATTCCTGGCCCTAATATCCCTGGCCCTAATATCCCTGGCCCTAATATGCCTGGCTCTAATATCCCTGGCCCTACTATCCCTGGCCCTAATATCCCTGGCCCTAATATCGCTGGCCCTAATATCCCTGGCCCTAATATCCCTGGCCCTAATATCCCTGGCCCTAATATCCCTGGCCCTAATATCCCTGGCCCTAATATCCCTGGACCTAATATCCCTGGCCCTAATATCCCTGGCCCTAATATCCCTGGCCCTAATATCCCTGACACTAATATCCCTGGGCATAATATGCCTGGCCCTAATATCCCTGGCCCTTATATCCCTGGCCCTAATATCCCTGGCCGTAATATCCCTGGCCCTAATATCCCTGGCCCTAATATCCCTGGCCCTAATATCCCTGGCCCTAATATCCCTGGCCCTAATATCCCAGGCCCTAATATCCCTGGCCCTAATATTCCTGGCCCTAATATCCCTGGCCCTAATATCCCTGGCCCTAATATGCCTGGCTCTAATATCCCTGGCCCTACTATCCCTGTCCCTAATATCCCTGGCCCTAATATTGCTGGCCCTAATATCCCTGGCCCTAATATCCCTGGCCCTAATATCCCTGGCCCTAATATCCCTGGCCCTAATATCCCTGGCCCTAATATCCCTGGCCCTAATATCCCTGGCCCTAATATCCCTTGCCCTAATATCCCTGGCCCTAATATCCCTGGCCCTAATATCCCTGGCCCTACTATCCCTGGCCCTAATATCCCTGGCCCTAATATCCCTGGCCCTAATATCCCTGGCCCGAATATCCCTGGCCCTAATATCCCTGGCCCTAATATCCCTTGCCCTAATATCCCTTGCCCTAATATCCCTGGCCCTAATATCCCTGGACCTAATATCCCTGCCCTAATATCGCTGGCCCTAATATCCCTGGCCCTAATATCCCTGGCCCTAATATCCCTGGCCCTAATATCCCGGGGCATAATATGCCTGGCCCTAATATTCCTGGCCCTAATATCCCTGGCCCTAATATCCCTGGCCCTAATATCCCTGGCCCTAATATCCCTTGCCCTAATATCCCTGGCCCTAATATCCCTGGACCTAATATCCCTGCCCTAATATCCCTGGCCCTAATATCCCTGGCCCTAATATCCCTGGCCCTAATATCCCTGGCCCTAATATCCCGGGGCATAATATGCCTGGCCCTAATATTCCTGGCCCTTATATCCCTGGCCCTAATATCCCTGGCCCTAATATCCCTGGCCCTAATATCCCTGGCCCTAATATCCCTTGCGCTAATATCCCTGGCCCTAATATCCCTGGCCCTAATATCCCTTGCCCTAATATCCCTGGCCCTAATATCGCTGGCCATAATATGCCTGGCCCTAATATCCCTGGCCCTTATATCCCTGGCCCTAATATCCCTGGCCCTAATATCCCTGGCGCTAATATCCCTGGCCCTAATATCCCTGGCCCTAACATCCCTGGCCCTAATATCCGTGGCCCTAATATCCCTGGCCCTAATATCCCTGGCCCTAATATCCCTGGCCCTAATATCCCTGGCCCTAATATCCCTGGCCCTAATATCCCTGGCCCTAATATCCCTGGCCCTAATATCCCTGGCCATAATATCCCTGGCCCTAATATCCCTGGCCCTAATAACGCTGGCCCTAATCTCCCTGGCCCTAATATCCCTGGCCCTAATATCCCTGGCCCTAATATCCCTGGCCCTAATATCCCTGGCCCTAATATCCCTGGCCCTAATATCCCTGGCCCTCATATCCCTGGCCCTGATATCCCTGGCCCTGATATCCCTGGCCCTAATATCCCTGGCCCTAATATCCCTGGCCCTAATATCCCTGGCCCTAATATCCCTGGCCCTAATATCCCTGGCTCTAATATCCCTGGCCCTAATATCCCTGGCCCTAATATCCCTTGCCCTAAAATCGCTGGCCCTAATATCCCTGGCCCTAATATCCCTGGCCCTAATATCCCTGGCCCTAATATCCCTGGCCCTAATATCCCTGGCCCTAAAATCCCTGGCCCTAATATCCCTGGCCCTAATATCCCTGGCCCTAATATCCCTGGCCCTAATATCCCTGGCCCTAATATCCCTAGCCCTAATATCCCTGACCTAATATCCCTGCCCTAATATCCCTGGCCCTAATATCCCTGGCCCTAATATCCCTGGTGCTAATATCCCTGGCCCTAACATCGCTGGCCCTAATATCCCTGGCCCTAATATCCCTGGCCCTAACATCGCTGGCCCTAATATCCCTGGCCCTAATATCCCTGGGCCTAATATCCCCGGCCTTAATATCCCTGGCCCTAATATCCCTGGCCCTAATATCCCTGACCCTAATATCCCTGGGCATAATATGCCTGGCACTAATATCCCTGGCCCTAATATCCCTGGCCCTAATATTCCTGGCCCTAATATCCCTGGCCCTAATATCCCTGGCCTTAATATGCCTGCCCCTAATATCCCTGGCCCTAAAATCCCTGGCCCTAATATCCCTGGCCCTAATATCCCTGGCCCTAATATCCCTGGCCCTAATATCCCAGGCCCTAATATCCCTGGCCCTAATATTCCTGGCCCTAATATCCCTGGCCCTAATATCCCTGGCCCTAATATGCCTGGCTCTAATATCCCTGGCCCTACTATCCCTGGCCCTAATATCCCTGGCCCTAATATCGCTGGCCCTAATATCCCTGGCCCTAATATCCCTGGCCCTAATATCCCTGGCCCTAATATCCCTGGCCCTAATATCCCTGGCCCTAATATCCCTGGCCCTAATATCCCTGGACCTAATATCCCTGGCCCTAATATCCCTGGCCCTAATATCCCTGGCCCTAATATCCCTGACCCTAATATCCCTGGGCATAATATGCCTGGCCCTAATATCCCTGGCCCTTATATCCCTGGCCCTAATATCCCTGGCCGTAATATCCCTGGCCCTAATATCCCTGCCCCTAATATCCCTGGCCCTAAAATCCCTGGCCCTAATATCCCTGGCCCTAATATCCCTGGCCCTAATATCCCTGGCCCTAATATCCCTGGCCCTAATATCCCAGGCCCTAATATCCCTGGCCCTAATATTCCTGGCCCTAATATCCCTGGCCCTAATATCCCTGGCCCTAATATGCCTGGCTCTAATATCCCTGGCCCTACTATCCCTGGCCCTAATATCCCTGGCCCTAATATTGCTGGCCCTAATATCCCTGGCCCTAATATCCCTGGCCCTAATATCCCTGGCCCTAATATCCCTGGCCCTAATATCCCTGGCCCTAATATCCCTGGCCCTAATATCCCTGGCCCTAATATCCCTTGCCCTAATATCCCTGGCCCTAATATCCCTGGCCCTAATATCCCTGGCCCTACTATCCCTGGCCCTAATATCCCTGGCCCTAATATCCCTGGCCCTAATATCCCTGGCCCTAATATCCCTGGCCCTAATATCCCTGGCCCTAATATCCCTTGCCCTAATATCCCTTGCCCTAATATCCCTGGCCCTAATATCCCTGGACCTAATATCCCTGCCCTAATATCGCTGGCCCTAATATCCCTGGCCCTAATATCCCTGGCCCTAATATCCCTGGCCCTAATATCCCGGGGCATAATATGCCTGGCCCTAATATTCCTGGCCCTAATATCCCTGGCCCTAATATCCCTGGCCCTAATATCCCTGGCCCTAATATCCCTTGCCCTAATATCCCTGGCCCTAATATCCCTGGACCTAATATCCCTGCCCTAATATCCCTGGCCCTAATATCCCTGGCCCTAATATCCCTGGCCCTAATATCCCTGGCCCTAATATCCCGGGGCATAATATGCCTGGCCCTAATATTCCTGGCCCTTATATCCCTGGCCCTAATATCCCTGGCCCTAATATCCCTGGCCCTAATATCCCTTGCGCTAATATCCCTGGACCTAATATCCCTGGCCCTAATATCCCTTGCCCTAATATCCCTGGCCCTAATATCGCTGGCCATAATATGCCTGGCCCTAATATCCCTGGCCCTTATATCCCTGGCCCTAATATCCCTGGCCCTAATATCCCTGGCGCTAATATCCCTGGCCCTAATATCCCTGGCCCTAACATCCCTGGCCCTAATATCCGTGGCCCTAATATCCCTGGCCCTAATATCCCTGGCCCTAATATCCCTGGCCCTAATATCCCTGGCCCTAATATCCCTGGCCCTAATATCCCTGGCCCTAATATCCCTGGCCCTAATATCCCTGGCCATAATATCCCTGGCCCTAATATCCCTGGCCCTAATAACGCTGGCCCTAATCTCCCTGGCCCTAATATCCCTGGCCCTAATATCCCTGGCCCTAATATCCCTGGCCCTAATATCCCTGGCCCTAATATCCCTGGCCCTCATATCCCTGGCCCTGATATCCCTGGCCCTGATATCCCTGGCTCTAATATCCCTGGCCCTAATATCCCTGGCCCTAATATCCCTGGCCCTAATATCCCTGGCCCTAATATCCCTGGCTCTAATATCCCTGGCCCTAATATCCCTGGCCCTAATATCCCTTGCCCTAAAATCGCTGGCCCTAATATCCCTGGCCCTAATATCCCTGGCCCTAATATCCCTGGCCCTAATATCCCTGGCCCTAATATCCCTGGCCCTAAAATCCCTGGCCCTAATATCCCTGGCCCTAATATCCCTGGCCCTAATATCCCTGGCCCTAATATCCCTGGCCCTAATATCCCTAGCCCTAATATCCCTGACCTAATATCCCTGCCCTAATATCCCTGGCCCTAATATCCCTGGCCCTAATATCCCTGGTGCTAATATCCCTGGCCCTAACATCGCTGGCCCTAATATCCCTGGCCCTAATATCCCTGGGCCTAATATCCCCGGCCTTAATATCCCTGGCCCTAATATCCCTGGCCCTAATATCCCTGACCCTAATATCCCTGGGCATAATATGCCTGGCGCTAATATCCCTGGCCCTAATATCCCTGGCCCTAATATTCCTGGCCCTAATATCCCTGGCCCTAATATCCCTGGCCTTAATATGCCTGCCCCTAATATCCCTGGCCTTAAAATCCCTGGCCCTAATATCCCTGGCCCTAATATCCCTGGCCCTAATATCCCTGGCCCTAATATCCCAGGCCCTAATATCCCTGGCCCTAATATTCCTGGCCCTAATATCCCTGGCCCTAATATCCCTGGCCCTAATATGCCTGGCTCTAATATCCCTGGCCCTACTATCCCTGGCCCTAATATCCCTGGCCCTAATATCGCTGGCCCTAATATCCCTGGCCCTAATATCCCTGGCCCTAATATCCCTGGCCCTAATATCCCTGGCCCTAATATCCCTGGCCCTAATATCCCTGGCCCTAATATCCCTGGACCTAATATCCCTGGCCCTAATATCCCTGGCCCTAATATCCCTGGCCCTAATATCCCTGACCCTAATATCCCTGGGCATAATATGCCTGGCCCTAATATCCCTGGCCCTTATATCCCTGGCCCTAATATCCCTGGCCGTAATATCCCTGGCCCTAATATCCCTGCCCCTAATATCCCTGGCCCTAAAATCCCTGGCCCTAATATCCCTGGCCCTAATATCCCTGGCCGTAATATCCCTGGCCCTAATATCCCTGGCCCTAATATCCCAGGCCCTAATATCCCTGGCCCTAATATTCCTGGCCCTAATATCCCTGGCCCTAATATCCCTGGCCCTAATATGCCTGGCTCGAATATCCCTGGCCCTACTATCCCTGGCCCTAATATCCCTGGCCCTAATATCGCTGGCCCTAATATCCCTGGCCCTAATATCCCTGGCCCTAATATCCCTGGCCCTAATATCCCTGGCCCTAATATCCCTGGACCTAATATCCCTGGCCCTAATATCCCTGGCCCTAATATCCCTTGCCCTAATATCCCTGGCCCTAATATCCCTGGACCTAATATCCCTGCCCTAATATCGCTGGCCCTAATATCCCTGGCCCTAATATCCCTGGCCCTAATATCCCTGGCCCTAATATCCCGGGGCATAATATGCCTGGCCCTAATATTCCTGGCCCTAATATCCCTGGCCCTAATATCCCTGGCCCTAATATCCCTGGCCCTAATATCCCTTGCCCTAATATCCCTGGCCCTAATATCCCTGGACCTAATATCCCTGCCCTAATATCCCTGGCCCTAATATCCCTGGCCCTAATATCCCTGGCCCTAATATCCCTGGCCCTAATATCCCGGGGCATAATATGCCTGGCCCTAATATTCCTGGCCCTTATATCCCTGGCCCTAATATCCCTGGCCCTAATATCCCTGGCCCTAATATCCCTGGCCCTAATATTCCTTGCGCTAATATCCCTGGCCCTAATATCCCTGGCCCTAATATCCCTTGCCCTAATATCCCTGGCCCTAATATCGCTGGCCATAATATGCCTGGCCCTAATATCCCTGGCCCTTATATCCCTGGCCCTAATATCCCTGGCCCTAATATCCCTGGTTCTAATATCCCTGGCCCTAATATCCCTGGCCCTAATATCCCTGGCCCTAATATCCGTGGCCCTAATATCCCTGGCCCTAATATCCCTGGCCCTAATATCCCTGGCCCTAATATCCCTGGCCCTAATATCCCTGGCCCTAATATCCCTGGCCCTAATATCCCTGGCCATAATATCCCTGGCCCTAATATCCCTGGCCCTAATAACGCTGGCCCTAATCTCCCTGGCCCTAATATCCCTGGCCCTAATATCCCTTGCGCTAATATCCCTGGCCCTAATATCCCTGGCCCTAATATCCCTTGCCCTAATATCCCTGGCCCTAATATCGCTGGCCATAATATGCCTGGCCCTAATATCCCTGGCCCTTATATCCCTGGCCCTAATATCCCTGGCCCTAATATCCCTGGTTCTAATATCCCTGGCCCTAATATCCCTGGCCCTAATATCCCTGGCCCTAATATCCGTGGCCCTAATATCCCTGGCCCTAATATCCCTGGCCCTAATATCCCTGGCCCTAATATCCCTGGCCCTAATATCCCTGGCCCTAATATCCCTGGCCCTAATATCCCTGGCCCTAATATCCCTGGCCATAATATCCCTGGCCCTAATATCCCTGGCCCTAATAACGCTGGCCCTAATCTCCCTGGCCCTAATATCCCTAGCCCTAACATCCCTGGCCCTAATATCCCTGGCCCTAATATCCCTGGCCGTAATATCCCTGGCCCTCATATCCCTGGCCCTGATATCCCTGGCCCTGATATCCCTGGCCCTAATATCCCTGGCCCTAATATCCCTGGCCCTAATATCCCTGGCCCTAATATCCCTGGCCCTAATATCCCTGGCTCTAATATCCCTGGCCCTAATATCCCTGGCCCTAATATCCCTTGCCCTAAAATCCCTGGCCCTAATATCCCTGGCCCTAATATCCCTGGCCCTAATATCCCTGGCCCTAATATCCCTGGCCCTAATATCCCTGGCCCTAATATCCCTGGCCCTAATATCCCTGACCTAATATCCCTGCCCTAATATCCCTGGCCCTAATATCCCTGGCCCTAATATCCCTGGCCCTAACATCGCTGGCCCTAATATCCCTGGCCCTAATATCCCTGGGCCTAATATCCCCGGCCTTAATATCCCTGGCCCTAATATCGCTGGCCCTAATATCCCTGGCCCTAATATCCCTGGCCCTAATATCCCTGGCCCTAATATCCCTGACCTAATATCCCTGCCCTAATATCCCTGGCCCTAATATCCCTGGCCCTAATATCCCTGGCCCTAACATCGCTGGCCCTAATATCCCTGGCCCTAATATCCCTGGGCCTAATATCCCCGGCCTTAATATCCCTGGCCCTAATATCGCAGGCCCTAATATCCCTGGCCCTAATATCCCTGGGCATAATATGCCTGGCCCTAATATCCCTGGCCCTTATATCCCTGGCCCTAATATCCCTGGCCGTAATATCCCTGGCCCTCATATCCCTGGCCCTGATATCCCTGGCCCTCATATCCCTGGCCCTAATATCCCTGGCCCTAATATCCCTGGCCCTAATATCCCTGGCCCTAATATCCCTGGCCCTAATATCCCTGGCTCTAATATCCCTGGCCCTAATATCCCTGGCCCTAATATCCCTTGCCCTAATATCCCTGGCCCTAATATCCCTGGCCCTAATATCCCTGGCCCTAATATCCCTGGCCCTAATATCCCTGGCCCTAATATCCCTGGCCCTAATATCCCTGGCCCTAATATCCCTGGCCCTAATATCCCTGGCCCTAATATCCCTGACCTAATATCCCTGCCCTAATATCCCTGGCCCTAATATCCCTGGCCCTAATATCCCTGGCCCTAACATCGCTGGCCCTAATATCCCTGGCCCTAATATCCCTGGGCCTAATATCGCCGGCCTTAATATCCCTGGCCCTAATATCGCTGGCCCTAATATCCCTGGCCCTAATATCCCTGGGCATAATATGCCTGGCCCTAATATTCCTGGCCCTTATATCCCTGGCCCTAATATCCCTGGCCCTAATATCCCTGGCCCTAATATCCCTGCCCCTAATATCCCTCGCCCTAAAATCCCTGGCCCTAATATCCCTGGCCCTAATATCCCTGGCCCTAATATCCCTGGCCCTAATATCCATGGCCCTAATATCCCAGGCCCTAATATCCCTGGCCCTAATATCCCTGGCCCTAATATCCCTGGCCCTAATATCCCTGGCCCTAATAGGCCTGGCTCTAATATCCCTGGCCCTACTATCCCTGGCCCTAATATCCCTGGCCCTAATATCGCTGGCCCTAATATCCCTGGCCCTAATATCCCTGGCCCTAATATCCCTGGCCCTAATATCCCTGGCCCTAATATCCCTGGCCCTAATATCCCTTGCCCTAATATCCCTGGCCCTAATATCCCTGGCCCTAATATCCCTTGCCATAAAATCCCTGGCCCTAATATCCCTGGCCATAATATGCCTGGCCCTAATATCCCTGGCCCTTATATCCCTGGCCCTAATATCCCTGGCCCTAATATCCCTGGCCCTAATATCCCTGGCCCTAATATCCCTGGCCCTAATATCCGTGGCCCTAATATCCCTGGCCCTAATATCCCTGGCCCTAATATCCCTGGCCCTAATATCCCTGGCCCTAATATCCCTGGCCCTAATAACCCTGGCCCTAATATCCCTGGCCCTAATATCCTGGCCCTAATATCCCTGGCCCTAATATCCATGGCCCTAATATCCCTGGCCCTAATATCCCAGGCCCTAATATCCCTGGCCCTAATATCCCTGACCCTAATATCCCTGGCCCTAATATCCCTGGCCCTAATATCGCTGGCCGCAATATCCCTGGCCCTAATATCCCTGGCCCTAATATCCCTGGCCCTAATATCCCTGGCCCTAACATCCCTGGCCCTAATATCCCTGGCCCTAATATCCCTGGACCTAATATCCCTGGCCCTAATATCCCTGGCCCTAATATCCCTGGCCCTAATATCCCTTGCGCTAATATCCCTGGCCCTAATATCCCTGACCCTAATATCCCTTGCCCTAATATCCCTGGCCCTAATATCGCTGGCCATAATATGCCTGGCCCTAATATCCCTGGCCCTTATATCCCTGGCCCTAATATCCCTGGCCCTAATATCCCTGGTGCTAATATCCCTGGCCCTAATATCCCTGGCCCTAATATCCCTGGCCCTAATATCCGTGGCCCTAATATCCCTGGCCCTAATATCCCTGGCCCTAATATCCCTGGCCCTAATATTCCTGGCCCTAATATCCCTGGCCCTAATATCCCTGGCCCTAATATCCCTGGCCATAATATCCCTGGCCCTAATATCCCTGGCCCTAATAACGCTGGCCCTAATCTCCCTGGCCCTAATATCCCTGGCCCTAACATCCCTGGCCCTAATATCCCTGGCCCTAATATCCCTGGCCGTAATATCCCTGGCCCTCATATCCCTGGCCCTGATATCCCTGGCCCTGATATCCCTGGCCCTAATATCCCTGGCCCTAATATCCCTGGCCCTAATATCCCTGGCCCTAATATCCCTGGCCCTAATATCCCTGGCTCTAATATCCCTGGCCCTAATATCCCTGGCCCTAATATCCCTTGCCATAAAATCCCTGGCCCTAATATCCCTGGCCCTAATATCCCTGGCCCTAATATCCCTGGCCCTAATATCCCTGGCCCTAATATCCCTGGCCCTAATATCCCTGGCCCTAATATCCCTGGCCCTAATATCCCTGACCTAATATCCCTGCCCTAATATCCCTGGCCCTAATATCCCTGGCCCTAATATCCCTGGCCCTAACATCGCTGGCCCTAATATCCCTGGCCCTAATATCCCTGGGCCTAATATCCCCGGCCTTAATATCCCTGGCCCTAATATCGCTGGCCCTAATATCCCTGGCCCTAATATCCCTGGGCATAATATGCCTGGCCCTAATATCCCTGGCCCTTATATCCCTGGCCCTAATATCCCTGGCCGTAATATCGCTGGCCCTGATATCCCTGGCCCTGATATCCCTGGCCCTAATATCCCTGGCCCTAATATCCCTGGCCCTAATATCCCTGGCCCTAATATCCCTGGCCCTAATATACCTGGCTCTAATATCCCTGGCCCTAATATCCCTGGCCCTAATATCCCTGGCCCTAATATCCCTGGCCCTAATATCCCTGGCCCTAATATCCCTGGCCCTAATATCCCTGGCCCTAATATCCCTGGCCCTAATATCCCTGGCCCTAATATCCCTGGCCTTAATATCCCTGACCTAATATCCCTGCCCTAATATCCCTGGCCCTAATATCCCTGGCCCTAATATCCCTGGCCCTAACATCGCTGGCCCTAATATCCCTGGCCCTAATATCCCTGGGCCTAATATCCCCGGCCTTAATATCCCTGGCCCTAATATCGCTGGCCCTAATATACCTGGCCCTAATATCCCTGGGCATAATATGCCTGGCCCTAATATCCCTGGCCCTTATATCCCTGGCCCTAATATCCCTGGCCCTAATATCCCTGGCCCTAATATCCCTGCCCCTAATATCCCTGGCCCTAATAACCCTGGCCCTAATATCCCTGGCCCTAATATCCCTGGCCCTAATATCCCTGGCCCTAATATCCCTGGCCCTAATATCCCTGGCCCTAATATCCCAGGCCCTAATATCCCTGGCCCTAATATCCCTGGCCCTAATATCCCTGGCCCTAATATCCCTGGCCCTAATATGCCTGGCTCTAATATCCCTGGCCCTAATATCTCTGGCCCTAATATCCCTGGCCCTAATATCGCTGGCCGCAATATCCCTGGCCCTAATATCCCTGGCCCTAATATCCCTGGCCCTAATATCCCTGGCCCTAAAATCCCTGGCCCTAATATCCCTGGCCCTAATATCCCTGGCTCTAATATCCCTGGCCCTAATATCCCTGGCCCTAATATCCCTTGCCCTAAAATCCCTGGCCCTAATATCCCTGGCCCTAATATCCCTGGCCCTAATATCCCTGGCCCTAATATCCCTGGCCCTAATATCCCTGGCCCTAATATCCCTGGCCCTAATATACCTGGCCCTAATATCCCTGGCCCTAATATCCCTGGCCCTAATATCCCTGACCTAATATCCCTGCCCTAATATCCCTGGCCCTAATATCCCTGGCCCTAATATCCCTGGCCCTAACATCGCTGGCCCTAATATCCCTGGCCCTAATATCCCTGGGCCTAATATCCCCGGCCTTAATATCCCTGGCCCTAATATCGCTGGCCCTAATATCCCTGGCCCTAATATCCCTGGGCATAATATGCCTGGCCCTAATATCCCTGGCCCTTATATCCCTGGCCCTAATATCCCTGGCCGTAATATCCCTGGCCCTCATATCCCTGGCCCTGATATCCCTGGCCCTGATATCCCTGGCCCTAATATCCCTGGCCCTAATATCCCTGGCCCTAATATCCCTGGCCCTAATATCCCTGGCCCTAATATCCCTGGCTCTAATATCCCTGACCCTAATATCCCTGGCCCTAATATCCCTTGCCCTAATATCCCTGGCCCTAATATCCCTGGCCCTAATATCCCTGGCCCTAATATCCCTGGCCCTAATATCCCTGGCCCTAATATCCCTGGCCCTAATATCCCTGGCCCTAATATCCCTGGCCCTAATATCCCTGGCCCTAATATCCCTGACCTAATATCCCTGCCCTAATATCCCTGGCCCTAATATCCCTGGCCCTAATATCCCTGGCCCTAACATCGCTGGCCCTAATATCCCTGGCCCTAATATCCCTGGGCCTAATATCCCCGGCCTTAATATCCCTGGCCCTAATATCGCTGGCCCTAATATCCCTGGCCCTAATATCCCTGGGCATAATATGCCTGGCCCTAATATCCCTGGCCCTTATATCCCTGGCCCTAATATCCCTGGCCCTAATATCCCTGGCCCTAATATCCCTGCCCCTAATATCCCTGGCCCTAAAATCCCTGGCCCTAATATCCCTGGCCCTATTATCCCTGGCCCTAATATCCCTGGCCCTAATATCCCTGGCCCTAATATCCCAGGCCCTAATATCCCTGGCCCTAATATCCCTGGCCCTAATATCCCTGGCCCTAATATCCCTGGCCCTAATAGGCCTGGCTCTAATATCCCTGGCCCTAATATCCCTGGCCCTAATATCCCTGGCCCTAATATCCCTTGCCCTAATATCCCTGGCCCTAATATCCCTGGCCCTAATATCCCTTGCCCTAAAATCCCTGGCCCTAATATCCCTGGCCATAATATGCCTGGCCCTAATATCCCTGGCCCTTATATCCCTGGCCCTAATATCCCTGGCCCTAATATCCCTGGCCCTAATATCCCTGGCCCTAATATCCCTGGCCCTAATATCCGTGGCCCTAATATCCCTGGCCCTAATATCCCTGGCCCTAATATCCCTGGCCCTAATATCCCTGGCCCCAATATCCCTGGCCCTAATAACCCTGGCCCTAATATCCCTGGCCCTAATATCCCTGGCCATAATATCCCTGGCCCTAATATCCCTGGCCCTAATAATGCTGGCCCTAATCTCCCTGGCCCTAATATCCCTGGCCCTAATATCCCTGGCCCTAATATCCCTGGCCCTAATATCCCTGGCCCTAATATCCCTGGCCCTAATATCCCTGGGCATAATATGCCTGGCCCTAATATCCCTGGCCCTTATATCCCTGGCCTTAATATCCCTGGCCCTAATATCCCTGGCCATAATATCCCTGCCCCTAATATCCCTGGCCCTAAAATCCCTGGCCCTAATATCCCTGGCCCTAATATCCCTGGCCCTAATATCCCTGGCCCTAATATCCCTGGCCCTAATATCCCAGGCCCTAATATCCCTGGCCCTAATATCCCTGGCCCTAATATCCCTGGCCCTAATATCCCTGGTTCTAATATGCCTGGCTCTAATATCCCTGGCCCTAATATCCCTGGCCGTAATATCCCTGGCCCTAATATCGCTGGCCCTAATATCCCTGGCCCTAATATCCCTGGCCATAATATCCCTGACCCTAATATCCCTGGCCCTAATATCCCTGGCCCTAATATCCCTGGACCTAATATCCCTGGCCCTAATATCCCTGGCCCTAATATCCCTGGCCCTAATATCCCTGGCCCTTATATCCCTGGCCCTAATATCCCTGGCCCTAATATCCCTGGCCCTCATATCCCTGGCCCTGATATCCCTGGCCATAATATGCCTGGCCCTAATATCCCTGGCCCTGATATCCCTGGCCCTAATATCCCTGGCCCTAATATCCCTGGCCCTAATATCCCTGGCCCTAATATCCCTGGCTCTAATATCCCTGGCCCTAATATCCCTGGCCCTAATATCCCTTGCCCTAATATCCCTGGCCCTAATATCCCTGGCCCTAATATCCCTGGCCCTAATATCCCTGGCCCTAATATCCCTGGCCCTAATATCCCTGGCCCTAATATCCCTGGCCCTAATATCCCTGGCCCTAATATCCCTGGCCCTAATATCCCTGACCTAATATCCCTGCCCTAATATCCCTGGCCCTAATATCCCTGGCCCTAATATCCCTGGCCCTAACATCGCTGGCCCTAATATCCCTGGCCCTAATATCCCTGGGCCTAATATCCCCGGCATTAATATCCCTGGCCCTAATATCGCCGGCCCTAATATCCCTGGCCCTAATATCCCTGGGCATAATATGCCTGGCCCTAATATCCCTGGCCCTTATATCCCTGGCCCTAATATCCCTGGCCCTAATATCCCTGGCCCTAATATCCCTGCCCCTAATATCCCTGGCCCTAAAATCCCTGGCCCTAATATCCCTGGCCCTATTATCCCTGGCCCTAATATCCCTGGCCCTAATATCCCTGGCCCTAATATCCCAGGCCCTAATATCCCTGGCCCTAATATCCCTGGCCCTAATATCCCTGGCCCTAATATCCCTGGCCCTAATAGGCCTGGCTCTAATATCCCTGGCCCTAATATCCCTGGCCCTAATATCCCTGGCCCTAATATCCCTTGCCCTAATATCCCTGGCCCTAATATCCCTGGCCCTAATATCCCTTGCCCTAAAATCCCTGGCCCTAATATCCCTGGCCATAATATGCCTGGCCCTAATATCCCTGGCCCTTATATCCCTGGCCCTAATATCCCTGGCCCTAATATCCCTGGCCCTAATATCCCTGGCCCTAATATCCGTGGCCCTAATATCCCTGGCCCTAATATCCCTGGCCCTAATATCCCTGGCCCTAATATCCCTGGCCCCACTATCCCTGGCCATAATAACCCTGGCCCTATTATCCTTGGCCCTAATATCCCTGGCCATAATATCCCTGGCCCTAATATCCCTGGCCCTAATAATGCTATCCCTAATCTCCCTGGCCCTACTATCCCTGGCCCTAATATCCCTGGCCCTAATATCCCTGGCCCTAATATCCCTGGCCCTAATATCCCTGGCCCTAATATCCCTGGGCATAATATGCCTGGCCCTAATATCCCTGGCCCTTATATCCCTGGCCTTAATATCCCTGGCCCTAATATCCCTGGCCATAATATCCCTGCCCCTAATATCCCTGGCCCTAAAATCCCTGGCCCTAATATCCCTGGCCCTAATATCCCTGGCCCTAATATCCCTGGCCCTAATATCCCTGGCCCTAATATCCCAGGCCCTAATATCCCTGGCCCTAATATCCCTGGCCCTAATATCCCTGGCCCTAATATCCCTGGTTCTAATATGCCTGGCTCTAATATCCCTGGCCCTAATATCCCTGGCCGTAATATCCCTGGCCCTAATATCGCTGGCCCTAATATCCCTGGCCCTAATATCCCTGGCCATAATATCCCTGACCCTAATATCCCTGGCCCTAGTATCCCTGGCCCTAATATCCCTGGACCTAATATCCCTGGCCCTAATATCCCTGGCCCTAATATCCCTGGCCCTAATATCCCTGGCCCTTATATCCCTGGCCCTAATATCCCTGGCCCTAATATCCCTGGCCCTCATATCCCTGGCCCTGATATCCCTGGCCATAATATGCCTGGCCCTAATATCCCTGGCCCTTATATCCCTGGCCCTAATATCCCTGGCCCTAATATCCCTGGCCCTAATATCCCTGGCCCTAATATCCCTGGCCCTAATATCCCTGGCCCTAATAACCCTGGCCCTAATATCCCTGGCCCTAATATCCCTGGCCCTAATATCCCTGGCCCTAATATCCCTGGCCCTAATATCCCTGGCCCTAATATCCCTGGCCCTAATATCCCTGGCCCTAATATCCCTGGCCCTAATATCCCTGGCTCTAATATCCCTGGCCCTAATATCCCTGGCCCTAATATCCCTTGCCCTAAAATCCCTGGCCCTAATATCCCTGGCCCTAATATCCCTGGCCCTAATATCCCTGGCCCTAATATCCCTGGCCCTAATATCCCTGGCCCTAATATCCCTGGCCCTAATATCCCTGGCCCTAATATCCCTGGCCCTAATATCCCTGACCTAATATCCCTGCCCTAATATCCCTGGCCCTAATATCCCTGGCCCTAATATCCCTGGCCCTAACATCGCTGGCCCTAATATCCCTGGCCCTAATATCCCTGGGCCTAATATCCCCGGCCTTAATATCCCTGGCCCTAATATCGCTGGCCCTAATATCCCTGGCCCTAATATCCCTGGGCATAATATGCCTGGCCCTAATATCCCTGGCCCTTATATCCCTGGCCCTAATATCCCTGGCCGTAATATCCCTGGCCCTCATATCCCTGGCCCTGATATCCCTGGCCCTGATATCCCTGGCCCTAATATCCCTGGCCCTAATATCCCTGGCCCTAATATCCCTGGCCCTAATATCCCTGGCCCTAATATCCCTGGCTCTAATATCCCTGGCCCTAATATCCCTGGCCCTAATATCCCTTGCCCTAATATCCCTGGCCCTAATATCCCTGGCCCTAATATCCCTGGCCCTAATATCCCTGGCCCTAATATCCCTGGCCCTAATATCCCTGGCCCTAATATCCCTGGCCCTAATATCACTGGCCCTAATATCCCTGGCCCTAATATCCCTGACCTAATATCCCTGGCCCTAACATCGCTGGCCCTAATATCCCTGGCCCTAATATCCCTGGGCCTAACATCCCCGGCCTTAATATCCCTGGCCCTAATATCGCTGGCCCTAATATCCCTGGCCCTAATATCCCTGGGCATAATATGCCTGGCCCTAATATCCCTGGCCCTTATATCCATGGCCCTAATATCCCTGGCCCTAATATCCCTGGCCCTAATATCCCTGCCCCTAATATCCCTGGCCCTAAAATCCCTGGCCCTAATATCCCTGGCCCTATTATCCCTGGCCCTAATATCCCTGGCCCTAATATCCCTGGCCCTAATATCCCAGGCCCTAATATCCCTGGCCCTAATATCCCTGGCCCTAATATCCGTGGCCCTAATATCCCTGGCCCTAATATCCCTGGCCCTAATATCCCTGGCCCTAATATCCCTGGCCCTAATATCCCTGGCCCTAATAACCCTGGCCCTAATATCCCTGGCCCTAATATCCCTGGCCATAATATCCCTGGCCCTAATATCCCTGGCCCTAATAATGCTGGCCCTAATCTCCCTGGCCCTAATATCCCTGGCCCTAATATCCCTGGCCCTAATATCCCTGGCCCTAATATCCCTGGCCCTAATATCCCTGGCCCTAATATCCCTGGGCATAATATGCCTGGCCCTAATATCCCTGGCCCTTATATCCCTGGCCTTAATATCCCTGGCCCTAATATCCCTGGCCCTAATATCCCTGCCCCTAATATCCCTGGCCCTAAAATCCCTGGCCCTAATATCCCTGGCCCTAATATCCCTGGCCCTAATATCCCTGGCCCTAATATCCCTGGCCCTAATATCCCAGGCCCTAATATCCCTGGCCCTAATATCCCCGGCCCTAATATCCCTGGCCCTAATATCCCTGGTTCTAATATGCCTGGCTCTAATATCCCTGGCCCTAATATCCCTGGCCGTAATATCCCTGGCCCTAATATCGCTGGCCCTAATATCCCTTTCCCTAATATCCCTGGCCATAATATCCCTGACCCTAATATCCCTGGCCCTAATATCCCTGGCCCTAATATCCCTGGCCCTAATATCCCTGGTCCTAATATCCCTGGACCTAATATCCCTGGCCCTAATATCCCTGGCCCTAATATCCCTGGCCCTAATATCCCTGGCCCTTATATCCCTGGCCCTAATATCCCTGGCCCTAATATCCCTGGCCCTCAAATCCCTGGCCCTGATATCCCTGGCCATAATATGCCTGGCCCTAATATCCCTGGCCCTTATATCCCTGGCCCTAATATCCCTGGCCCTAATATCCCTGGCCCTAATATCCCTGGCCCTAATATCCCTGGCCCTAATATCCCTGGCCCTAATATCCGTGGCCCTAATATCCCTGGCCCTAATATCCCTGGCCCTAATATCCCTGGACCTAATTTCCCTGGCCCTAATATCCCTGGCCCTAATATCCCTGGCCCTAATATCCCTGGCCCTTATATCCCTGGCCCTAATATCCCTGGCCCTAATATCCCTGGCCCTCATATCCCTGGCCCTGATATCCCTGGCCATAATATGCCTGGCCCTAATATCCCTGGCCCTTATATCCCTGGCCCTAATATCCCTGGCCCTAATATCCCTGGCCCTAATATCCCTGGCCCTAATATCCCTGGCCCTAATATCCCTGGCCCTAATATCCCTGGCCCTAATATCCCTGGCCCTAATATCCCTGGCCCTAATATCCCTGGCCCTAATATCCCTGGCCCTAATATCCCTGGCCCTAATATCCCTGGCCCTGATATCCCTGGCCCTGATATCCCTGGCCCTAATATCCCTGGCCCTAATATCCCTGGCCCTAATATCCCTGGCCCTAATATCCCTGGCCCTAATATCCCTGGCTCTAATATCCCTGGCCCTAATATCCCTGGCCCTAATATCCCTTGCCCTAACATCCCTGGCCCTAATATCCCTGGCCCTAATATCCCTGGACCTAATATCCCTGCCCTAATATCCCTGGCCCTAATATCCCTGGCCCTAATATCCCTGGCCTTAATATCCCTGGCCCTAATATCCCTGGCCCTAATATCCCTGGCCCTAATATCCCTGGGCATAATATCCCTGGCCCTAATATCCCTGGGCCTAACATCCCCGGCCTTAATATCCCTGGCCCTAATATCGCTGGCCCTAATATCCCTGGCCCTAATATCCCTGGGCATAATATGCCTGGCCCTAATATCCCTGGCCCTTATATCCATGGCCCTAATATCCCTGGCCCTAATATCCCTGGCCCTAATATCCCTGCCCCTAATATCCCTGGCCCTAAAATCCCTGGCCCTAATATCCCTGGCCCTATTATCCCTGGCCCTAATATCCCTGGCCCTAATATCCCTGGCCCTAATATCCCAGGCCCTAATATCCCTGGCCCTAATATCCCTGGCCCTAATATCCGTGGCCCTAATATCCCTGGCCCTAATATCCCTGGCCCTAATATCCCTGGCCCTAATATCCCTGGCCCTAATATCCCTGGCCCTAATAACCCTGGCCCTAATATCCCTGGCCCTAATATCCCTGGCCATAATATCCCTGGCCCTAATATCCCTGGCCCTAATAATGCTGGCCCTAATCTCCCTGGCCCTAATATCCCTGGCCCTAATATCCCTGGCCCTAATATCCCTGGCCCTAATATCCCTGGCCCTAATATCCCTGGCCCTAATATCCCTGGGCATAATATGCCTGGCCCTAATATCCCTGGCCCTTATATCCCTGGCCTTAATATCCCTGGCCCTAATATCCCTGGCCCTAATATCCCTGCCCCTAATATCCCTGGCCCTAAAATCCCTGGCCCTAATATCCCTGGCCCTAATATCCCTGGCCCTAATATCCCTGGCCCTAATATCCCTGGCCCTAATATCCCAGGCCCTAATATCCCTGGCCCTAATATCCCCGGCCCTAATATCCCTGGCCCTAATATCCCTGGTTCTAATATGCCTGGCTCTAATATCCCTGGCCCTAATATCCCTGGCCGTAATATCCCTGGCCCTAATATCGCTGGCCCTAATATCCCTGGCCCTAATATCCCTGGCCATAATATCCCTGACCCTAATATCCCTGGCCCTAATATCCCTGGCCCTAATATCCCTGGCCCTAATATCCCTGGTCCTAATATCCCTGGACCTAATATCCCTGGCCCTAATATCCCTGGCCCTAATATCCCTGGCCCTAATATCCCTGGCCCTTATATCCCTGGCCCTAATATCCCTGGCCCTAATATCCCTGGCCCTCATATCCCTGGCCCTGATATCCCTGGCCATAATATGCCTGGCCCTAATATCCCTGGCCCTTATATCCCTGGCCCTAATATCCCTGGCCCTAATATCCCTGGCCCTAATATCCCTGGCCCTAATATCCCTGGCCCTAATATCCCTGGCCCTAATATCCGTGGCCCTAATATCCCTGGCCCTAATATCCCTGGCCCTAATATCCCTGGACCTAATTTCCCTGGCCCTAATATCCCTGGCCCTAATATCCCTGGCCCTAATATCCCTGGCCCTTATATCCCTGGCCCTAATATCCCTGGCCCTAATATCCCTGGCCCTCATATCCCTGGCCCTGATATCCCTGGCCATAATATGCCTGGCCCTAATATCCCTGGCCCTTATATCCCTGGCCCTAATATCCCTGGCCCTAATATCCCTGGCCCTAATATCCCTGGCCCTAATATCCCTGGCCCTAATATCCCTGGCCCTAATATCCCTGGCCCTAATATCCCTGGCCCAAATATCCCTGGCCCTAATATCCCTGGCCCTAATATCCCTGGCCCTAATATCCCTGGCCCTAATATCCCTGGCCCTGATATCCCTGGCCCTGATATCCCTGGCCCTAATATCCCTGGCCCTAATATCCCTGGCCCTAATATCCCTGGCCCTAATATCCCTGGCCCTAATATCCCTGGCTCTAATATCCCTGGCCCTAATATCCCTGGCCCTAATATCCCTTGCCCTAACATCCCTGGCCCTAATATCCCTGGCCCTAATATCCCTGGACCTAATATCCCTGCCCTAATATCCCTGGCCCTAATATCCCTGGCCCTAATATCCCTGGCCTTAATATCCCTGGCCCTAATATCCCTGGCCCTAATATCCCTGGCCCTAATATCCCTGGGCATAATATGCCTGGCCCTAATATTCCTGGCCCTTATATCCCTGGCCCTAATATCCCTGGCCCTAATATCCCTGGCCCTAATATCCCTTGCCCTAATATCCCTGGCCCTAATATCCCTGGCCATAATATGCCTGGCCCTAATATCCCTGGCCCTTATATCCCTGGCCCTAATATCCCTGGCCCTAATATCCCTGGCCCTAATATCCCTGGCCCTAATATCCCTGGCCCTAATATCCCTGGCCCTAATATCCCTGGCCCTAATATCCCTGGCCCTAATATCCCTGGCCCTAATATCCCTGGCCATAATATCCCTGGCGCTAATATCCCTGGCCCTAATAACGCTGGCCCTAATCTCCATGGCCCTAATATCCCTGGCCCTAATATCCCTGGCCCTAATATCCCTGGCCCTAATATCCCTGGCCCTAATATCCCTGGCCCTCATATCCATGGCCCTGATATCCCTGGCCCTGATATCCCTGGCCCTAATATCCCTGGCCCTAATATCCCTGGCCCGAATATCCCTGGCCCTAATATCCCTGGCCCTAATATCCCTGGCTCTAATATCCCTGGCCCTAATATCCCTGGCCCTAATATCCCTTGCCCTAAAATCCCTGGCCCTAATATCCCTGGCCCTAATATCCCTGGCCCTAATATCCCTGGCCCTAATATCCCTGGCCCTAATATCCCTGGCCCTAAAATCCCTGGCCCTAATATCCCTGGCCCTAATATCCCTGGCCCTAATATCCCTGGCCCTAATATCCCTAGCCCTAATATCCCTGACCTAATATCCCTGCCCTAATATCCCTGGCCCTAATATCCCTGGCCCTAATATCCCTGGTGCTAATATCCCTGGCCCTAACATCGCTGGCCCTAATATCCCTGGCCCTAATATCCCTGGGCCTAATATCCCCGGCCTTAATATCCCTGGCCCTAATATCCCTGGCCCTAATATCCCTGACCCTAATATCCCTGGGCATAATATGCCTGGCCCTAATATCCCTGGCCCTTATATCCCTGGCCCTAATATCCCTTCCCCTAATATCCCTGGCCCTAAAATCCCTGGCCCTAATATCCCTGGCCCTAATATCCCTGGCCCTAATATCCCTGGCCCTAATATCCCTGGCCCTAATATCCCAGGCGCTAATATCCCTGGACCTAATATCCCTGCCCTAATATCCCTGGCCCTAATATCCCTGGCCCTAATATCCCTGGCCCTAATATCCCTGGCCCTAATATCCCGGGGCATAATATGCCTGGCCCTAATATTCCTGGCCCTTATATCCCTGGCCCTAATATCCCTGGCCCTAATAGCCCTGGCCCTAATATCCCTGCCCCTAATATCCCTGGCCCTAAAATCCCTGGCCCTAATATCCCTGGTCCTAATATCCCTGGCCCTAATATCCCTGGCCCTAATATCCCTGGCCCTAATATCCCAGGCCCTAATATCCCTGGCCCTAATATCCCTGGCCCTAATATCCCTGGCCCTAATATCCCTGGCCCTAATATGCCAGGCTCTAATATCCCTGGCCCTAATATCTCTGGCCCTAATATCCCTGGCCCTAATATCGCTGGCCACAATATCCCTGGCCCAATATCCCTGGCCCTAATATCCCTGGCCCTAATATCCCTGGCCCAAACATCCCTGGCCCTAATATCCCTGGCCCTAATATCCCTGGACCTAATATCCCTGGCCATAATATCCCTGGCCCTAATATCCCTGGCCCTAATATCCCTTGCGCTAATATCCCTGGCCCTAATATCCCTGGCCCTAATATCCCTTGCCCTAATATCCCTGGCCCTAATATCGCTGGCCATAATATGCCTGGCCCTAATATCCCTGGCCCTTATATCCCTGGCCCTAATATCCCTGGCCCTAATATCCCTGGTGCTAATATCCCTGGCCCTAATATCCCTGGCCCTAATATCCCTGGCCCTGATATCCCTGGCCCTAATATCCCTGGCCCTAATATCCCTGGCCCTAATATCCCTGGCCCTAATATCCCTGGCCCTAATATCCCTGGCCATAATATCCCTGGCCCTAATATCCCTGGCCCTAATAACGCTGGCCCTAATCTCCCTGGCCCTAATATCCCTGGCCCTAACATCCCTGGCCCTAATATCCCTGGCCCTAATATCCCTGGCCGTAATATCCCTGGCCCTCATATCCCTGGCCCTGATATCCCTGGCCCTGATATCCCTGGCCCTAATATCCCTGGCCCTAATATCCCTGGCCCTAATATCCCTGGCCCTAATATCCCTGGCCCTAATATCCCTGGCTCTAATATCCCTGGCCCTAATATCCCTGGCCCTAATATCCCTTGCCCTAAAATCCCTGGCCCTAATATCCCTGGCCCTAATATCCCTGGCCCTAATATCCCTGGCCTTAATATCCCTGGCCCTAATATCCCTGGCCCTAATATCCCTGGCCCTAATATCCCTGGCCCTAATATCCCTGGCCCTAATATCCCTGGCCCTAATATCCCTGACCTAATATCCCTGCCCTAATATCCCTGGCCCTAATATCCCTGGCCCTAATATTCCTGGCCCTAACATCGCTGGCCCTAATATCCCTGGCCCTAATATCCCTGGGCCTAATATCCCCGGCCTTAATATCCCTGGCCCTAATATCGCTGGCCCTAATATCCCTGGCCCTAATATCCCTGGGCATAATATGCCTGGCCCTAATATCCCTGGCCCTTATATCCCTGGCCCTAATATCCCTGGCCCTAATATCCCTGGCCCTCATATCCATGGCCCTGATATCCCTGGCCCTGATATCCCTGGCCCTAATATCCCTGGCCCTAATATCCCTGGCCCGAATATCCCTGGCCCTAATATCCCTGGCCCTAATATCCCTGGCTCTAATATCCCTGGCCCTAATATCCCTGGCCCTAATATCCCTTGCCCTAAAATCCCTGGCCCTAATATCCCTGGCCCTAATATCCCTGGCCCTAATATCCCTGGCCCTAATATCCCTGGCCCTAAAATCCCTGGCCCTAATATCCCTGGCCCTAATATCCCTGGCCCTAATATCCCTGGCCCTAATATCCCTAGCCCTAATATCCCTGACCTAATATCCCTGCCCTAATATCCCTGGCCCTAATATCCCTGGCCCTAATATCCCTGGTGCTAATATCCCTGGCCCTAACATCGCTGGCCCTAATATCCCTGGCCCTAATATCCCTGGGCCTAATATCCCCGGCCTTAATATCCCTGGCCCTAATATCCCTGGCCCTAATATCCCTGACCCTAATATCCCTGGGCATAATATGCCTGGCCCTAATATCCCTGGCCCTTATATCCCTGGCCCTAATATCCCTTCCCCTAATATCCCTGGCCCTAAAATCCCTGGCCCTAATATCCCTGGCCCTAATATCCCTGGCCCTAATATCCCTGGCCCTAATATCCCTGGCCCTAATATCCCAGGCGCTAATATCCCTGGACCTAATATCCCTGCCCTAATATCCCTGGCCCTAATATCCCTGGCCCTAATATCCCTGGCCCTAATATCCCTGGCCCTAATATCCCGGGGCATAATATGCCTGGCCCTAATATTCCTGGCCCTTATATCCCTGGCCCTAATATCCCTGGCCCTAATAGCCCTGGCCCTAATATCCCTGCCCCTAATATCCCTGGCCCTAAAATCCCTGGCCCTAATATCCCTGGTCCTAATATCCCTGGCCCTAATATCCCTGGCCCTAATATCCCTGGCCCTAATATCCCAGGCCCTAATATCCCTGGCCCTAATATCCCTGGCCCTAATATCCCTGGCCCTAATATCCCTGGCCCTAATATGCCAGGCTCTAATATCCCTGGCCCTAATATCTCTGGCCCTAATATCCCTGGCCCTAATATCGCTGGCCACAATATCCCTGGCCCAATATCCCTGGCCCTAATATCCCTGGCCCTAATATCCCTGGCCCAAACATCCCTGGCCCTAATATCCCTGGCCCTAATATCCCTGGACCTAATATCCCTGGCCATAATATCCCTGGCCCTAATATCCCTGGCCCTAATATCCCTTGCGCTAATATCCCTGGCCCTAATATCCCTGGCCCTAATATCCCTTGCCCTAATATCCCTGGCCCTAATATCGCTGGCCATAATATGCCTGGCCCTAATATCCCTGGCCCTTATATCCCTGGCCCTAATATCCCTGGCCCTAATATCCCTGGTGCTAATATCCCTGGCCCTAATATCCCTGGCCCTAATATCCCTGGCCCTAATATCCCTGGCCCTAATATCCCTGGCCCTAATATCCCTGGCCCTAATATCCCTGGCCCTAATATCCCTGGCCCTAATATCCCTGGCCATAATATCCCTGGCCCTAATATCCCTGGCCCTAATAATGCTGGCCCTAATCTCCCTGGCCCTAATATCCCTGGCCCTAACATCCCTGGCCCTAATATCCCTGGCCCTAATATCCCTGGCCGTAATATCCCTGGCCCTCATATCCCTGGCCCTGATATCCCTGGCCCTGATATCCCTGGCCCTAATATCCCTGGCCCTAATATCCCTGGCCCTAATATCCCTGGCCCTAATATCCCTGGCCCTAATATCCCTGGCTCTAATATCCCTGGCCCTAATATCCCTGGCCCTAATATCCCTTGCCCTAAAATCCCTGGCCCTAATATCCCTGGCCCTAATATCCCTGGCCCTAATATCCCTGGCCTTAATATCCCTGGCCCTAATATCCCTGGCCCTAATATCCCTGGCCCTAATATCCCTGGCCCTAATATCCCTGGCCCTAATATCCCTGGCCCTAATATCCCTGACCTAATATCCCTGCCCTAATATCCCTGGCCCTAATATCCCTGGCCCTAATATTCCTGGCCCTAACATCGCTGGCCCTAATATCCCTGGCCCTAATATCCCTGGGCCTAATATCCCCGGCCTTAATATCCCTGGCCCTAATATCGCTGGCCCTAATATCCCTGGCCCTAATATCCCTGGGCATAATATGCCTGGCCCTAATATCCCTGGCCCTTATATCCCTGGCCCTAATATCCCTGGCCGTAATATCCCTGGCCCTCATATCCCTGGCCCTGATATCCCTGGCCCTGATATCCCTGGCCCTAATATCCCTGGCCCTAATATCCCTGGCCCTAATATCCCTGGCCCTAATATCCCTGGCCCTAATATCCCTGGCTCTAATATCCCTGGCCCTAATATCCCTGGCCCTAATATCCCTTGCCCTAATATCCCTGGCCCTAATATCCCTGGCCCTAATATCCCTGGCCCTAATATCCCTGGCCCTAATATCCCTGGCCCTAATATCCCTGGCCCTAATATCCCTGGCCCTAATAACCCTGACCTAATATCCCTGCCCTAATATCCCTGGCCCTAATATCCCTGGCCCTAATATCCCTGGCCCTAACATCGCTGGCCCTAATATCCCTGGCCCTAATATCCCTGGGCCTAATATCCCCGGCCTTAATATCCCTGGCCCTAATATCGCTGGCCCTAATATCCCTGGCCCTAATATCCCTGGGCATAATATGCCTGGCCCTAATATCCCTGGCCCTTATATCCCTGGCCCTAATATCCCTGGCCCTAATATCCCTGGCCCTAATATCCCTGCCCCTAATATCCCTGGCCCTAAAATCCCTGGCCCTAATATCCCTGGCCCTAATATCCCTGGCCCTAATATCCCTGGCCCTAATATCCCTGGCCCTAATATCCCAGGCCCTAATATCCCTGGCCCTAATATCCCTGGCCCTAATATCCCTGGCCCTAATATCCCTGGCCCTAATAGGCCTGGCTCTAATATCCCTGGCCCTACTATCCCTGGCCCTAATATCCCTGGCCCTAATATCGCTGGCCCTAATATCCCTGGCCCTAATATCCCTGGCCCTAATATCCCTGGCCCTAATATCCCTGGCCCTAATATCCCTGGCCCTAATATCCCTTGCCCTAATATCCCTGGCCCTAATATCCCTGGCCCTAATATTCCTTGCCCTAAAATCCCTGGCCCTAATATCCCTGGCCATAATATGCCTGGCCCTAATATCCCTGGCCCTTATATCCCTGGCCCTAATATCCCTGGCCCTAATATCCCTGGCCCTAATATCCCTGGCCCTAATATCCCTGGCCCTAATATCCGTGGCCCTAATATCCCTGGCCCTAATATCCCTGGCCCTAATATCCCTGGCCCTAATATCCCTGGCCCTAATATCCCTGGCCCTAATAACCCTGGCCCTAATATCCCTGGCCCTAATATCCCTGGCCATAATATCCCTGGCCCTAATATCCCTGGCCCTAATAACGCTGGCCCTAATCTCCCTGGCCCTAATATCCCTGGCCCTAATATCCCTGGCCCTAATATCCCTGGCCCTAATATCCCTGGCCCTAATATCCCTGGCCCTAATATCCCTGGGCATAATATGCCTGGCCCTAATATCCCTGGCCCTTATATCCCTGGCCTTAATATCCCTGGCCCTAATATCCCTGGCCCTAATATCCCTGCCCCTAATATCCCTGGCCCTAAAATCCCTGGCCCTAATATCCCTGGCCCTAATATCCCTGGCCCTAATATCCCTGGCCCTAATATCCCTGGCCCTAATATCCCAGGCCCTAATATCCCTGGCCCTAATATCCCTGGCCCTAATATCCCTGGCCCTAATATCCCTGGCCCTAATATGCCTGGCTCTAATATCCCTGGCCCTAATATCCCTGGCCGTAATATCCCTGGCCCTAATATCGCTGGCCCTAATATCCCTGGCCCTAATATCCCTGGCCATAATATCCCTGACCCTAATATCCCTGGCCCTAATATCCCTGGCCCTAATATCCCTGGCCCTAATATCCCTGGCCCTAATATCCCTGGACCTAATATCCCTGGCCCTAATATCCCTGGCCCTAATATCCCTGGCCCTAATATCCCTTGCCCTAATATCCCTGGCCCTAATATCCCTGGCCCTAATATCCCTTGCCCTAATATCCCTGGCCCTAATATCCCTGGCCATAATATGCCTGGCCCTAATATCCCTGGCCCTTATATCCCTGGCCCTAATATCCCTGGCCCTAATATCCCTGGCCCTAATATCCCTGGCCCTAATATCCCTGGCCCTAATATCCCTGGCCCTAATATCCGTGGACCTAATATCCCTGGCCCTAATATCCCTGGCCCTAATATCCCTGGCCCTAATATCCCTGGCCCTAATATCCCTGGCCCTAATATCCCTGGCCCTAATATCCCTGGCCCTAATATCCCTGGCCCTAATATCCCTGGCCCTAATATCCCTGGCCCTAATATCCCTGGCCCTAATATCCCTGGCCCTGATATCCCTGGCCCTGATATCCCTGGCCCTAATATCCCTGGCCCTAATATCCCTGGCCCTAATATCCCTGGCCCTAATATCCCTGGCTCTAATATCCCTGGCCCTAATATCCCTGGCCCTAATATCCCTTGCCCTAAAATCCCTGGCCCTAATATCCCTGGCCCTAATATCCCTGGCCCCAATATCCCTGGCCCTAATATCCCTGGCTCTAATATCCCTGGCCCTAATATCCCTGGCCCTAATATCCCTGGCCCTAATATCGCTGGCCCTAATATCCCTGGCCATAATATCCCTGGCCCTAATATCCCTGGCCCTAATATCCCTGGCCTAATATCCCTGGCCCTGATATCCCTGGCCCTGATATCCCTGGCCCTAATATCCCTGGCCCTAATATCCCTGGCCCTAATATCCCTGGCTCTAATATCCCTGGCCCTAATATCCCTGGGCCCTAATATCCCTTGCCCTAAAATCCCTGGCCCTAATATCCCTGGCCCTAATATCCCTGGCCCTAATATCCCTGGCCCTAATATCCCTGGCCCTAATATCCCTCGCCCTAATATCCCTGGCCCTAATTTTCCTGGCCCTAATAACCCTGGCCCTAATATCCCTGGCCCTAATATCCCTGGCGCTAATATCCCTGTCCCTAACATCCCTGGCCCTAATATCCCTGGCCCTAATATCCCTGGACCTAATATCCCTGCCCTAATATCCCTGGCCCTAATATCCCTGGCCCTAATATCCCTGGCCTTAATATCCCTGGCCCTAATATCCCTGGCCCTAATATCCCTGGCCCTAATATCCCTGGGCATAATATGCCTGGCCCTAATATTCCTGGCCCTTTTATCCCTGGCCCTAATATCCCTGGCCCTAATATCCCTGGCCCTAATATCCCTTGCCCTAATATCCCTGGCCCTAATATCCCTGGCCATAATATGCCTGGCCCTAATATCCCTGGCCCTTATATCCCTGGCCCTAATATCCCTGGCCCTAATATCCCTGGCGCTAATATCCATGGCCCTAATATCCCTGGCCCTAAAATCCCTGGCCCTAATATCCGTGGCCCTAATATCCCTGGCCCTAATATCCCTGGCCCTAATATCCCTGGCCCTAATATCCCTGGCCCTAATATCCCTGGCCCTAATATCCCTGGCCCTAATATCCCTGGCCCTAATATCCCTGGCCATAATATCCCTGGCCCTAATATCCCTGGCCCTAATAACGCTGGCCCTAATCTCCCTGGCCCTAATATCCCTGGCCCTAATATCCCTGGCCCTAATATCCCTGGCCCTAATATCCCTGGCCCTAATATCCCTGGCCCTAATATCCCTGGCCCTCATATCCCTGGCCCTGATATCCCTGGCCCTGATATCCCTGGCCCTAATATCCCTGGCCCTAATATCCCTGGCCCTAATATCCCTGGCCCTAATATCCCTGGCCCTAATATCCCTGGCCCTAATATTCCAGGCCCTAATATCCCTGGACCTAATATCCCTGCCCTAATATCCCTGGCCCTAATATCCCTGGCCCTAATATCCCTGGCCCTAATATCCCTGGCCCTAATATCCCGGGGCATAATATGCCTGGCCCTAATATTCCTGGCCCTTATATCCCTGGCACTAATATCCCTGGCCCTAATAGCCCTGGCCCTAATATCCCTGCCCCTAATATCCCTGGCCCTAAAATCCCTGGCCCTAATATCCCTGGTCCTAATATCCCTGGCCCTAATATCCCTGGCCCTAATATCCCTGGCCCTAATATCCCAGGCCCTAATATCCCTGGCCCTAATATCTCTGGCCCTAATATCCCTGGCCCTAATATCCCTGGCCCTAATATGCCTGGCTCTAATATCCCTGGCCCTAATATCTCTGGCCCTAATATCCCTGGCCCTAATATCGCTGGCCGCAATATCCCTGGCCCAATATCCTTGGCCCTAATATCCCTGGCCCTAATATCCCTGGCCCTAACATCCCTGGCCCTAATATCCCTGGCCCTAATATCCCTGGACCTAATATCCCTGGCCATAATATCCCTGGCCTAATATCCCTGGCCCTAATATCCCTTGCGCTAATATCCCTGGCCCTAATATCCCTGGCCCTAATATCCCTTGCCCTAATATCCCTGGCCCTAATATCGCTGGCCATAATATGCCTGGCCCTAATATCCCTGGCCCTTATATCCCTGGCCCTAATATCCCTGGCCCTAATATCCCTGGTGCTAATATCCCTGGCCCTAATATCCCTGGCCCTAATATCCCTGGCCCTAATATCCCTGGCCCTAATATCCCTGGCCCTAATATCCCTGGCCCTAATATCCCTGGCCCTAATATCCCTGGCCCTAATATCCCTGGCCCTAATATCCCTGGCCATAATATCCCTGGCCCTAATATCCCTGGCCCTAATAACGCTGGCCCTAATCTCCCTGGCCCTAATATCCCTGGCCCTAACATCCCTGGCCCTAATATCCCTGGCCCTAATATCCCTGGCCGTAATATCCCTGGCCCTCATATCCCTGGCCCTGATATCCCTGGCCCTAATATCCCTGGCCCTAATATCCCTGGCCCTAATATCCCTGGCCCTAATATCCCTGGCCCTAATATCCCTGGCTCTAATATCCCTGGCCCTAATATCCCTGGCCCTAATATCCCTTGCCCTAAAATCCCTGGCCCTAATATCCCTGGCCCTAATATCCCTGGCCCTAATATCCCTGGCCTTAATATCCCTGGCCCTAATATCCCTGGCCCTAATATCCCTGGCCCTAATATCCCTGGCCCTAATATCCCTGGCCCTAATATCCCTGGCCCTAATATCCCTGACCTAATATCCCTGCCCTAATATCCCTGGCCCTAATATCCCTGGCCCTAATATCCCTGGCCCTAACATCGCTGGTCCTAATATCCCTGGCCCTAATATCCCTGGGCCTAATATCCCCGGCCTTAATATCCCTGGCCCTAATATCGCTGGCCCTAATATCCCTGGCCCTAATATCCCTGGGCATAATATGCCTGGCCCTAATATCCCTGGCCCTTATATCCCTGGCCCTGATATCCCTGGCCCTAATATCCCTGGCCCTAATATCCCTGGCCCTAATATCCCTGGCCCTAATATCCCTGGCTCTAATATCCCTGGCCCTAATATCCCTTGCCCTAAAATCCCTGGCCCTAATATCCCTGGCCCTAATATCCCTGGCCCTAATATCCCTGGCCCTAATATCCCTGGCCCTAATATCCCTGGCCCTAATATCCCTGGCCCTAATATCCCTGGCCCTAATATCCCTGACCTAATATCCCTGCCCTAATATCCCTGGCCCTAATATCCCTGGCCCTAATATCCCTGGCCCTAGCATCGCTGGCCCTAATATCCCTGGCCCTAATATCCCTGGGCCTAATATCCCCGGCCTTAATATCCCTGGCCCTAATATCGCTGGCCCTAATATCCCTGGCCCTAATATCCCTGGGCATAATATGCCTGGCCCTAATATCCCTGGCCCTTATATCCCTGGCCCTAATATCCCTGGCCCTAATATCCATGGCCCTAATATCCCTGCCCCTAATATCCCTGGCCCTAAAATCCCTGGCCCTAATATCCCTGGCCCTAATATCCCTGGCCCTAATATCCCTGGCCCTAATATCCCTGGCCCTAATATCCCAGGCCCTAATATCCCTGGCCCTAATATCCCTGGCCCTAATATCCCTGGCCCTAATATCCCTGGCCCTAATAGGCCTGGCTCTAATATCCCTGGCCCTACTATCCCTGGCCCTAATATCCCTGGCCCTAATATCGCTGGCCCTAATATCCCTGGCCCTAATATCCCTGGCCCTAATATCCCTGGCCCTAATATCCCTGGCCCTAATATCCCTGGCCCTAATATCCCTTGCCCTAATATCCCTGGCCCTAATATCCCTGGCCCTAATATCCCTTGCCCTAAAATCCCTGGCCCTAATATCCCTGGCCATAATATGCCTGGCCCTAATATCCCTGGCCCTTATATCCCTGGCCCTAATATCCCTGGCCCTAATATCGCTGGCCCTAATATCCCTGGCCCTAATATCCGTGGCCCTAATATCCCTGGCCCTAATATCCCTGGCCCTAATATCCCTGGCCCTAATATCCCTGGCCCTAATAACCCTGGCCCTAATATCCCTGGCCCTAATATCCCTGGCCATAATATCCCTGGCCCTAATATCCCTGGCCCTAATAACGCTGGCCCTAATCTCCCTGGCCCTAATATCCCTGGCCCTAATATCCCTGGCCCTAATATCCCTGGCCCTAATATCCCTGGCCCTAATATCCCTGGCCCTAATATCCCTGGGCATAATACGCCTGGCCCTAATATCCCTGGCCCTTATATCCCTGGCCTTAATATCCCTGGCCCTAATATCCCTGGCCCTAATATCCCTGCCCCTAATATCCCTGGCCCTAAAATCCCTGGCCCTAATATCCCTGGCCCTAATATCCCTGGCCCTAATATCCCTGGCCCTAATATCCCTGGCCCTAATATCCCAGGCCCTAATATCCCTGGCCCTAATATCCCTGGCCTTAATATCCCTGGCCCTAATATCCCTGGCCCTAATATGCCTGGCTCTAATATCCCTGGCCCTAATATCCCTGGCCGTAATATCCCTGGCCCTAATATCGCTGGCCCTAATATCCCTGGCCCTAATATCCCTGGCCATAATATCCCTGACCCTAATATCCCTGGCCCTAATATCCCTGGCCCTAATATCCCTGGCCCTAATATCCCTGGCCCTAATATCCCTGGACCTAATATCCCTGGCCCTAATATCCCTGGCCCTAATATCCCTGGCCCTAATATCCCTTGCCCTAATATCCCTGGCCCTAATATCCCTGGCCCTAATATCCCTTGCCCTAATATCCCTGGCCCTAATATCCCTGGCCATAATATGCCTGGCCCTAATATCCCTGGCCCTTATATCCCTGGCCCTAATATCCCTGGCCCTAATATCCCTGGCCCTAATATCCCTGGCCCTAATATCCCTGGCCCTAATATCCCTGGCCCTAATATCCGTGGCCCTAATATCCCTGGCCCTAATATCCCTGGCCCTAATATCCCTGGCCCTAATATCCCTGGCCCTAATATCCCTGGCCCTAATATCCCTGGCCCTAATATCCCTGGCCCTAATATCCCTGGCCCTAATATCCCTGGCCCTGATATCCCTGGCCCTGATATCCCTGGCCCTAATATCCCTGGCCCTAATATCCCTGGCCCTAATATCCCTGGCCCTAATATCCCTGGCCCTAATATCCCTGGCTCTAATATCCCTGGCCCTAATATCCCTGGCCCTAATATCCCTTGCCCTAAAATCCCTGGCCCTAATATCCCTGGCCCTAATATCCCTGGCCCTAATATCCCTGGCCCTAATATCCCTGGCTCTAATATCCCTGGCCCTAATATCCCTGGCCCTAATATCCCTGGCCCTAATATCGCTGGCCCTAATATCCCTGGCCATAATATCCCAGGCCCTAATATCCCTGGCCCTAATATCCCTGGCCCTAATATCCCTGGCCCTGATATCCCTGGCCCTAATATCCCTGGCCCTAATATCCCTGGCCCTAATATCCCTGGCCCTAATATCCCTGGCTCTAATATCCCTGGCCCTAATATCCCTGGCTCTAATATCCCTGGCCCTAATATCCCTGGGCCCTAATATCCCTTGCCCTAAAATCCCTGGCCCTAATATCCCTGGCCCTAATATCCCTGGCCCTAATATCCCTGGCCCTAATATCCCTGGCCCTAATATCCCTCGCCCTAATATCCCTGGCCCTAATTTCCCTGGCCCTAATAACCCTGGCCCTAATATCCCTGGCCCTAATATCCCTGGCGCTAATATCCCTGTCCCTAACATCCCTGGCCCTAATATCCCTGGCCCTAATATCCCTGGACCTAATATCCCTGCCCTAATATCCCTGGCCCTAATATCCCTGGCCCTAATATCCCTGGCCTTAATATCCCTGGCCCTAATATCCCTGGCCCTAATATCCCTGGCCCTAATATCCCTGGGCATAATATGCCTGGCCCTAATATTCCTGGCCCTTATATCCCTGGCCCTAATATCCCTGGCCCTAATATCCCTGGCCCTAATATCCCTTGCCCTAATATCCCTGGCCCTAATATCCCTGGCCATAATATGCCTGGCCCTAATATCCCTGGCCCTTATATCCCTGGCCCTAATATCCCTGGCCCTAATATCCCTGGCGCTAATATTTATGGCCCTAATATCCCTGGCCCTAACATCCCTGGCCCTAATATCCGTGGCCCTAATATCCCTGGCCCTAATATCCCTGGCCCTAATATCCCTGGCCCTAATATCCCTGGCCCTAATATCCCTGGCCCTAATATCCCTGGCCCTAATATCCCTGGCCCTAATATCCCTGGCCATAATATCCCTGGCCCTAATATCCCTGGCCCTAATAACGCTGGCCCTAATCTCCCTGGCCCTAATATCCCTGGCCCTAATATCCCTGGCCCTAATATCCCTGGCCCTAATATCCCTGGCCCTAATATCCCTGGCCCTAATATCCCTGGCCCTCATATCCCTGGCCCTGATATCCCTGGCCCTGATATCCCTGGCCCTAATATCCCTGGCCCTAATATCCCTGGCCCTAATATCCCTGGCCCTAATATCCCTGGCCCTAATATCCCTGGCTCTAATATCCCTGGCCCTAATATCCCTGGCCCTAATATCCCTTGCCCTAAAATCCCTGGCCCTAATATCCCTGGCCCTAATATCCCTGGCCCTAATATCCCTGGCCCTAATATCCCTGGCCCTAATATCCCTGGCCCTAAAATCCCTGGCCCTAATATCCCTGGCCCTAATATCCCTGGCCCTAATATCCCTGGCCCTAATATCCCTAGCCCTAATATCCCTGACCTAATATCCCTGCCCTAATATCCCTGGCCCTAATATCCCTGGCCCTAATATCCCTTGTGCTAATATCCCTGGCCCTAACATCGCTGGCCCTAATATCCCTGGCCCTAATATCCCTGGGCCTAATATCCCCGGCCTTAATATCCCTGGCCCTAATATCCCTGGCCCTAATATCCCTGCCCCTAATATCCCTGGCCCTAAAATCCCTGGCCCTAATATCCCTGGCCCTAATATCCCTGGCCCTAATATCCCTGGCCCTAATATCCCTGGCCCTAATATCCCTGCCCCTAATATCCCTGGCCCTAAAATCCCTGGCCCTAATATCCCTGGCCCTAATATCCCTGGCCCTAATATCCCTGGCCCTAATATCCCTGGCCCTAATATCCCAGGCCCTAATATCCCTGGCCCTAATATTCCTGGCCCTAATATCCCTGGCCCTAATATCCCTGGCCCTAATATGCCGGGCTCTAATATCCCTGGCCCTACTATCCCTGGCCCTAATATCCCTGGCCCTAATATCGCTGGCCCTAATATCCCTGGCCCTAATATCCCTGGCCCTAATATCCCTGGCCCTAATATCCCTGGCCCTAATATCCCGGGCCCTAATATCCCTGGCCCTAATATCCCTGGCCCTAATATCCCTGGACCTAATATCCCTGGCCCTAATATCCCTGGCCCTAATATCCCTGGCCCTAATATCCCTTGCCCTAATATCCCTGGCCCTAATATCCCTGGACCTAATATCCCTGCCCTAATATCCCTGGCCCTAATATCCCTGGCCCTAATATCCCTGGCCTTAATATCCCTGGCCCTAATATCCCTGGCCCTAATATCCCTGGCCCTAATATCCCTTGCCCTAAAATCCCTGGCCCTAATATCCCTGGCCCTAATATCCCTGGCCCTAATATCCCTGGCCCTAATATCCCTGGCCTTAATATCCCTGGCCCTAAAATACCTGGCCCTAATATCCCTGGCCCTAATATCCCTGGCCCTAATATCCCTGGCCCTAATATCCCTAGCCCTAATATCCCTGACCTAATATCCCTGCCCTAATATCCCTGGCCCTAATATCCCTGGCCCTAATATCCCTTGTGCTAATATCCCTGGCCCTAACATCGCTGGCCCTAATATCCCTGGCCCTAATATCCCTGGGCCTAATATCCCCGGCCTTAATATCCCTGGCCCTAATATCCCTGGCCCTAATATCCCTGACCCTAATATCCCTGGGCATAATATGCCTGGCCCTAATATCCCTGGCCCTTATATCCCTGGCCCTAATATCCCTGGCCCTAATATCCCTGGCCCTAATATCCCTGCCCCTAATATCCCTGGCCCTAAAATCCCTGGCCCTAATATCCCTGGCCCTAATATCCTTGGCCCTAATATCCCTGGCCCTAATATCCCTGGCCCTAATATCCCAGGCCCTAATATCCCTGGCCCTAATATTCCTGGCCCTAATATCCCTGGCCCTAATATCCCTGGCCCTAATATGCCGGGCTCTAATATCCCTGGCCCTACTATCCCTGGCCCTAATATCCCTGGCCCTAATATCGCTGGCCCTAATATCCCTGGCCCTAATATCCCTGGCCCTAATATCCCTGGCCCTAATATCCCTGGCCCTAATATCCCTGGCCCTAATATCCCTGGCCCTAATATCCCTGGCCCTAATATCCCTGGACCTAATATCCCTGGCCCTAATATCCCTGGCCCTAATATCCCTGGCCCTAATATCCCTTGCCCTAATATCCCTGGCCCTAATATCCCTGGACCTAATATCCCTGCCCTAATATCCCTGGCCCTAATATCCCTGGCCCTAATATCCCTGGCCTTAATATCCCTGGCCCTAATATCCCTGGCCCTAATATCCCTGGCCCTAATATCCCGGGGCATAATATGCCTGGCCCTAATATTCCTGGCCTTTATATCCCTGGCCCTAATATCCCTGGCCCTAATATCCCTGGCCCTAATATCCCTGCCCCTAATATCCCTGGCCCTAAAATCCCTGGCCCTAATATCCCTGGCCCTAATATCCCTGGCCCTAATATCCCTGGCCCTAATATCCCTGACCCAAATATCCCAGGCCCTAATATCCCTGGCCCTAATATCCCTGGCCCTAATATCCCTGGCCCTAATATCCCTGGCCCTAATATGCCTGGCTCTAATATCCCTGGCCCTAATATCTCTGGCCCTAATATCCCTGGCCCTAATATCGCTGGCCGCAATATCCCTGGCCCTAATATCCCTGGCCCTAATATCCCTGGCCCTAATATCCCTGGCCCTAACATCCCTGGCCCTAATATCCCTGGCCCTAATATCCCTGGACCTAATATCCCTGGCCCTAATATCCCTGGCCCTAATATCCCTGGCCCTAATATCCCTTGCGCTAATATCCCTGGCCCTAATATCCCTGGCCCTAATATCCCTTGCCCTAATATCCCTGGCCCTAATTTCGCTGGCCATAATATGCCTGGCCCTAATATCCCTGGCCCTTATATCCCTGGCCCTAATATCCCTGGCCCTAATATCCCTGGTGCTAATATCCCTGGCCCTAATATCCCTGGCCCTAATATCCCTGGCCCTAATATCCGTGGCCCTAATATCCCTGGCCCTAATATCCCTGGCCCTAATATCCCTGGCCCTAATATCCCTGGCCCTAATATCCCTGGCCCTAATATCCCTGGCCATAATATCCCTGGCCCTAATATCCCTGGCCCTAATAACGCTGGCCCTAATCTCCCTGGCCCTAATATCCCTGGCCCTAACATCCCTGGCCCTAATATCCCTGGCCCTAATATCCCTGGCCGTAATATCCCTGGCCCTCATATCCCTGGCCCTGATATCCCTGGCCCTGATATCCCTGGCCCTAATATCCCTGGCCCTAATATCCCTGGCCCTAATATCCCTGGCCCTAATATCCCTGGCCCTAATATCCCTGGCTCTAATATCCCTGGCCCTAATATCCCTGGCCCTAATATCCCTTGCCCTAAAATCCCTGGCCCTAATATCCCTGGCCCTAATATCCCTGGCACCAATATCCCTGGCCCTAATATCCCTGGCCCTAATATCCCTGGCCCTAATATCCCTGGCCCTAATATCCCTGGCCCTAATATCCCTGACCTAATATCCCTGCCCTAATATCCCTGGCCCTAATATCCCTGGCCCTAATATCCCTGGCCCTAACATCGCTGGCCCTAATATCCCTGGCCCTAATATCCCTGGGCCTAATATCCCCGGCCTTAATATCCCTGGCCCTAATATCGCTGGCCCTAATATCCCTGGCCCTAATATCCCTGGGCATTATATGCCTGGCCCTAATATCCCTGGCCCTTATATCCCTGGCCCTATTATCCCTGGCCGTAATATCCCTGGCCCTCATATCCCTGGCCCTGATATCCCTGGCCCTGATATCCCTGGCCCTAATATCCCTGGCCCTAATATCCCTGGCCCTAATATCCCTGGCCCTAATATCCCTGGCCCTAATATCCCTGGCTCTAATATCCCTGGCCCTAATATCCCTGGCCCTAATATCCCTTGCCCTAAAATCCCTGGCCCTAATATCCCTGGCCCTAATATCCCTGGCCCTAATATCCCTGGCCCTAATATCCCTGGCCCTAATATCCCTGGCCCTAATATCCCTGGCCCTAATATCCCTGGCCCTAATATCCCTGGCCCTAATATCCCTGGCCCTGATATCCCTGACCTAATATCCCTGCCCTAATATCCCTGGGCCTAATATCCCCGGCCTTAATATCCCTGGCCCTAATATCGCTGGCCCTAATATCCCTGGCCCTAATATCCCTGGGCATAATATGCCTGGCCCTAATATCCCTGGCCCTTATATCCCTGGCCGTAATATCCCTGGCCCTAATATCCCTGGCCCTAATATCCCTGCCCCCTAATATCCCTGGTCCTAAAATCCCTGGCCCTAATATCCCTGGCCCTAATATCCCTGGCCCTAATATCCCTGGCCCTAATATCCCTGGCCCTAATATCCCAGGCCCTAATATCCCTGGCCCTAATATCCCTGGCCCTAATATCCCTGGCCCTAATATCCCTGGCCCTAATAGGCCTGGCTCTAATATCCCTGGCCCTACTATCCCTGGCCGTAATATCCCTGGCCCTAATATCGCTGGCCCTAATATCCCTGGCCCTAATATCCCTGGCCCTAATATCCCTGGCCCTAATATCCCTGGCCCTAATATCCCTGGCCCTAATATCCCTGGCCCTAATATCCCTGGCCCTAATATCCCTGGACCTAATATCCCTGGCCATAATATCCCTGGCCCTAAAATCCCTGGCCCTAATATCCCTGGCCATAATATGCCTGGCCCTAATATCCCTGGCCCTTATATCCCTGGCACTAATATCCCTGGCCCTAATATCCCTGGCCCTAATATCCCTGGCCCTAATATCCCTGGCCCTAATATCCCTGGCCCTAATATCCGTGGCCCTAATATCCCTGGCCCTAATATCCCTGGCCCTAATATCCCTGGCCCTAATATCCCTGGCCCTAATAACCCTGGCCCTAATATCCCTGGCCCTAATATCCCTGGCCATAATATCCCTGGCCCTAATATCCCTGGCCCTAATAACGCTGGCCCTAATCTCCCTGGCCCTGATATCCCTGGCCCTAATATCCCTGGCCCTAATATCCCTGGCCCTAATATCCCTGGCCCTAATATCCCTGGCCCTAATATCTCTGGCCTTAATATCCCTGGCCCTGATATCCCTGGCCCTGATATCCCTGGCCCTAATATCCCTGGCCCTAATATCCCTGGCCCTAATATCCCTGACCCTAATATCCCTGGCCCTAATATCCCTGGCTCTAATATCCCTGGCCCTAATATCCCTGGCCCTAATATCCCTTGCCCTAAAATCCCTGGCCCTAATATCCCTGGCCCTAATATCCCTGGCCCTAATATCCCTGGCCCTAATATCCCTGGCCCTAATATCCCTGGCCCTAATATCCCTGGCCCTAATATCCCTGGCCCTAATATCCCTTGCCCTAAAATCCCTGGCCCTAATATCCCTGGCCCTAAAATCCCTGGCCATAATATCACTGGCCCTAATATCCCTGGCCCTAATATCCCAGGCCCTAAAATCCCTGGCCACAATATCCCTGGCCCTAACATCCCTGGCCCTAATATCCCTGGCCCTAATATCCCTGGCCCTAATATCCCTGGCCCTAATATCCCTGGCCCTAAAATCCCTGGCCCTGATATCCCTGGCCCTAATATCCCTGGCCCTAATATCCCTGGCCCTAAAATCCCTGGCCCTAATATCCCTGGCCCTAATATCCCTGGCCCTAATATCCCAGGCCCTAATATCCCTGGCCCTAATATCCCTGGCCCTAATATCCCTGGCCCTAATATCCCTGGCCCTAATATGCCTGGCTCTAATATCCCTGGCCCTAATATCCCTGGCCGTAATATACCTGGCCCTAATATCGCTGGCCCTAATATCCCTGGCCCTAATATCCCTGGCCATAATATCCCTGACCCTAATATCCCTGGCCCTAATATCCCTGGCCCTAATATCCCTGGCCCTAATATCCCTGGCCCTAATATCCCTGGCCCTAATATCCCTGGCCCTAAAATCCCTGGCCCTGATATCCCTGGCCCTAATATCCCTGGCCCTAATATCCCTGGCCCTAATATCCCTGGCCCTAATATCCCTGGCCCTAATATCCCTGGCCCTAATATCCCAGGCCCTAATATCCCTGGCCCTAATATCCCTGGCCCTAATATCCCTGGCCCTAATATCCCTGGCCCTAATATGCCTGGCTCTAATATCCCTGGCCCTAATATCCCTGGCCATAATATCCCTGGCCCTAATATTGCTGGCCCTAATATCCCTGGCCCTAATATCCCTGGCCATAATATCCCTGACCCTAATATCCCTGGCCCTAATATCCCTGGCCCTAATATCCCTGGACCTAATATCCCTGGCCCTAATATCCCTGGCCCTAATATCCCTGGCCCTAATATCCCTTGCCCTAATATCCCTGGCCCTAATATCCCTGGCCCTAATATCCCTTGCCCTAATATCCCTGGCCCTAATATCCCTGGCCATAATATGCCTGGCCCTAATATCCCTGGCCCTTATATCCCTGGCCCTAATATCCCTGGCCCTAATATCCCTGGCCCTAATATCCCTGGCCCTAATATCCCTGGCCCTAATATCCCTGGCCCTAATATCCGTGGCCCTAATATCCCTGGCCCTAATATCCCTGGCCCTAATATCACTGGCCCTAATATCCCTGGCCCTAATATCCCTGGCCCTAATATCCCTGGCCCTAATATCCCTCGCCCTAATATCCCTGGCCCTAATATCCCTGGCCCTAATATCCCTGGCCCTAATATCCCTGGCCCTAATATCCCTGGCCCTGATATCCCTGGCCCTGATATCCCTGGCCCTAATATCCCTGGCCCTAATATCCCTGGCCCTAATATCCCTGGCCCTAATATCCCTGGCTCTAATATCCCTGGCCCTAATATCCCTGGCCCTAATATCCCTTGCCCTAAAATCCCTGGCCCTAATATCCCTGGCCCTAATATCCCTGGCCCTAATATCCCTGGCCCTAATATCCCTGGCTCTAATATCCCTGGCCCTAATATCCCTGGCCCTAATATCCCTGGCCCTAATATCGCTGGCCCTAATATCCCTGGCCATAATATCCCTGGCCCTAATATCCCTGGCCCTAATATCCCTGGCCCTAATATCCCTGGCCCTGATATCCCTGACCCTAATATCCCTGGCCCTAATATCCCTGGCCCTAATATCCCTGGCCCTAATATCCCTGGCTCTAATATCCCTGGCCCTAATATCCCTGGGCCCTAATATCCCTTGCCCTAAAATCCCTGGCCCTAATATCCCTGGCCCTAATATCCCTGGCCCTAATATCCCTGGCCCTAATATCCCTGGCCCTAATATCCCTCGCCCTAATATCCCTGGCCCTAATTTTCCTGGCCCTAATAACCCTGGCCCTAATATCCCTGGCCCTAATATCCCTGGCGCTAATATCCCTGTCCCTAACATCCCTGGCCCTAATATCCCTGGCCCTAATATCCCTGGACCTAATATCCCTGCCCTAATATCCCTGGCCCTAATATCCCTGGCCCTAAAATCCCTGGCCTTAATTTCCCTGGCCCTAATATCCCTGGCCCTAATATCCCTGGCCCTAATATCCCTGGGCATAATATGCCTGGCCCTAATATTCCTGGCCCTTTTATCCCTGGCCCTAATATCCCTGGCCCTAATATCCCTGGCCCTAATATCCCTTGCCCTAATATCCCTGGCCCTAATATCCCTGGCCATAATATGCCTGGCCCTAATATCCCTGGCCCTTATATCCCTGGCCCTAATATCCCTGGCCCTAATATCCCTGGCGCTAATATCCATGGCCCTAATATCCCTGGCCCTAAAATCCCTGGCCCTAATATCCGTGGCCCTAATATCCCTGGCCCTAATATCCCTGGCCCTAATATCCCTGGCCCTAATATCCCTGGCCCTAATATCCCTGGCCCTAATATCCCTGGCCCTAATATCCCTGGCCCTAATATCCCTGGCCATAATATCCCTGGCCCTAATATCCCTGGCCCTAATAACGCTGGCCCTAATCTCCCTGGCCCTAATATCCCTGGCCCTAATATCCCTGGCCCTAATATCCCTGGCCCTAATATCTTTGGCCCTAATATCCCTGGCCCTAATATCCCTGGCCCTCATATCCCTGGCCCTGATATCCCTGGCCCTGATATCCCTGGCCCTAATATCCCTGGCCCTAATATCCCTGGCCCTAATATCCCTGGCCCTAATATCCCTGGCCCTAATATCCCTGGCCCTAATATCCCTGGCCCTAATATCCCAGGCCCTAATATCCCTGGACCTAATATCCCTGCCCTAATATCCCTGGCCCTAATATCCCTGGCCCTAATATCCCTGGCCCTAATATCCCTGGCCCTAATATCCCGGGGCATAATATGCCTGGCCCTAATATTCCTGGCCCTTATATCCCTGGCCCTAATATCCCTGGCCCTAATAGCCCTGGCCCTAATATCCCTGCCCCTAATATCCCTGGCCCTAAAATCCCTGGCCCTAATATCCCTGGTCCTAATATCCCTGGCCCTAATATCCCTGGCCCTAATATCCCTGGCCCTAATATCGCAGGCCCTAATATCCCTGGCCCTAATATCCCTGGCCCTAATATCCCTGGCCCTAATATCCCTGGCCCTAATATGCCTGGCTCTAATATCCCTGGCCCTAATATCTCTGGCCCTAATATCCCTGGCCCTAATATCGCTGGCCGCAATATCCCTGGCCCAATATCCCTGGCCCTAATATCCCTGGCCCTAATATCCCTGGCCCTAACATCCCTGGCCCTAATATCCCTGGCCCTAATATCCCTGGACCTAATATCCCTGGCCATAATATCCCTGGCCCTAATATCCCTGGCCCTAATATCCCTTGCGCTAATATCCCTGGCCCTAATATCCCTGGCCCTAATATCCCTTGCCCTAATATCCCTGGCCCTAATATCGCTGGCCATAATATGCCTGGCCCTAATATCCCTGGCCCTTATATCCCTGGCCCTAATATCCCTGGCCCTAATATCCCTGGTGCTAATATCCCTGGCCCTAATATCCCTGGCCCTAATATCCCTGGCCCTAATATCCGTGGCCCTAATATCCCTGGCCCTAATATCCCTGGCCCTAATATCCCTGGCCCTAATATCCCTGGCCCTAATATCCCTGGCCCTAATATCCCTGGCCCTAATATCCCTGGCCATAATATCCCTGGCCCTAATATCCCTGGCCCTAATAACGCTGGCCCTAATCTCCCTGGCCCTAATATCCCTGGCCCTAACATCCCTGGCCCTAATATCCCTGGCCCTAATATCCCTGGCCGTAATATCCCTGGCCCTCATATCCCTGGCCCTGATATCCCTGGCCCTAATATCCCTGGCCCTAATATCCCTGGCCCTAATATCCCTGGCCCTAATATCCCTGGCCCTAATATCCCTGGCTCTAATATCCCTGGCCCTAATATCCCTGGCCCTAATATCCCTTGCCCTAAAATCCCTGGCCCTAATATCCCTGGCCCTAATATCCCTGGCCCTAATATCCCTTGCCTTAATATCCCTGGCCCTAATATCCCTGGCCCTAATATCCCTGGCCCTAATATCCCTGGCCCTAATATCCCTGGCCCTAATATCCCTGGTCCTAATATCCCTGACCTAATATCCCTGCCCTAATATCCCTGGCCCTAATATCCCTGGCCCTAATATCCCTGGCCCTAACATCGCTGGCCCTAATATCCCTGGCCCTAATATCCCTGGGCCTAATATCCCCGGCCTTAATATCCCTGGCCCTAATATCGCTCGCCCTAATATCCCTGGCCCTAATATCCCTGGGCATAATATGCCTGGCCCTAATATCCCTGGCCCTTATATCCCTGGCCCTAATATCCCTGGCCGTAATATCCCTGGCCCTCATATCCCTGGCCCTGATATCCCTGGCCCTGATATCCCTGGCCCTAATATCCCTGGCCCTAATATCCCTGGCCCTAATATCCCTGGCCCTAATATCCCTGGCCCTCATATCCCTGGCCCTGATATCCCTGGCCCTGATATCCCTGGCCCTAATATCCCTGGCCCTAATATCCCTGGCCCTAATATCCCTGGCCCTAATATCCCTGGCCCTAATATCCCTGGCTCTAATATCCCTGGCCCTAATATCCCTTGCCCTAATATCCCTGGCCCTAATATCCCTGGCCCTAATATCCCTGGCCCTAATATCCCTGGCCCTAATATCCCTGGCCTTAATATCCCTGGCCCTAATATCCCTGGCCCTAATATCCCTGGCCCTAATATCCCTGACCTAATATCCCTGCCCTAATATCCCTGGCCCTAATATCCCTGGCCCTAATATCCCTGGCCCTAACATCGCTGGCCCTAATATCCCTGGCCCTAATATCCCTGGGCCTCATATCCCCGGCCTTAATATCCCTGGCCCTAATATCGCTGGCCCTAATATCCCTGGCCCTAATATCCCTGGGCATAATATGCCTGGCCCTAATATCCCTGGCCCTTATATCCCTGGCCCTAATATCCCTGGCCCTAATATCCCTGGCCCTAATATCCCTGCCCCTAATATCCCTGGCCCTAAAATCCCTGGCCCTAATATCCCTGGCCCTAATATCCCTGGCCCTAATATCCCTGGCCCTAATATCCCTGGCCCTAATATCCCAGGCCCTAATATCCCTGGCCCTAATATCCCTGGCCCTAATATCCCTGGCCCTAATATCCCTGGCCCTAATAGGCCTGGCTCTAATATCCCTGGCCCTACTATCCCTGGCCCTAATATCCCTGGCCCTAATATCGCTGGCCCTAATATCCCTGGCCCTAATATCCCTGGCCCTAATATCCCTGGCCCTATTATCCCTGGCCCTAATATCCCTGGCCCTAATATCCCTTGCCCTAATATCCCTGGCCCTAATATCCCTGGCCCTAATATCCCTTGCCCTAAAATCCCTGGCCCTAATATCCCTGGCCATAATATGCCTGGCCCTAATATCCCTGGCCCTTATATCCCTGGCCCTAATATCCCTGGCCCTAATATCGCTGGCCCTAATATCCCTGGCCCTAATATCCGTGGCCCTAATATCCCTGGCCCTAATATCCCTGGCCCTAATATCCCTGGCCCTAATATCCCTGGCCCTAATATCCCTGGCCCTAATAACCCTGGCCCTAATATCCCTGGCCCTAATATCCCTGGCCATAATATCCCTGGCCCTAATATCCCTGGCCCTAATAACGCTGGCCCTAATCTCCCTGGCCCTAATATCCCTGGCCCTAATATCCCTGGCCCTAATATCCCTGGCCCTAATATCCCTGGCCCTAATATCCCTGGCCCTAATATCCCTGGGCATAATATGCCTGGCCCTAATATCCCTGGCCCTTATATCCCTGGCCTTAATATCCCTGGCCCTAATATCCCTGGCCCTAATATCCCTGCCCCTAATATCCCTGGCCCTAAAGTCCCTGGCCCTAATATCCCTGGCCCTAATATCCCTGGCCCTAATATCCCTGGCCCTAATATCCCTGGCCCTAATATCCCAGGCCCTAATATCCCTGGCCCTAATATCCCTGGCCCTAATATCCCTGGCCCTAATATCCCTGGCCCTAATATGCCTGGCTCTAATATCCCTGGCCCTAATATCCCTGGCCGTAATATCCCTGGCCCTAATATCGCTGGCCCTAATATCCCTGGCCCAAATATCCCTGGCCATAATATCCCTGACCCTAATATCCCTGGCCCTAATATCCCTGGCCCTAATATCCCTGGCCCTAATATCCCTGGCCCTAATATCCCTGGACCTAATATCCCTGGCCCTAATATCCCTGGCCCTAATATCCCTGGCCCTAATATCCCTTGCCCTAATATCCCTGGCCCTAATATCCCTGGCCCTAATATCCCTTGCCCTAATATCCATGGCCCTAATATCCCTGGCCATAATATGCCTGGCCCTAATATCCCTGGCCCTTATATCCCTGGCCCTAATATCCCTGGCCCTAATATCCCTGGCCCTAATATCCCTGGCCCTAATATCCCTGGCCCTAATATCCCTGGCCCTAATATCCATGGCCCTAATATCCCTGGCCCTAATATCCCTGGCCCTAATATCCCTGGCCCTAATATCCCTGGCCCTAATATCCCTGGCCCTAATATCCCTGGCCCTAATATCCCTGGCCCTAATATCCCTGGCCCTAATATCCCTGGCCCTAATATCCCTGGCCCTGATATCCCTGGCCCTGATATCCCTGGCCCTAATATCCCTGGCCCTAATATCCCTGGCCCTAATATCCCTGGCCCTAATATCCCTGGCCCTAATATCCCTGGCTCTAATATCCCTGGCCCTAATATCCCTGGCCCTAATATCCCTTGCCCTAAAATCCCTGGCCCTAATATCCCTGGCCCTAATATCCCTGGCCCTAATATCCCTGGCCCTAATATCCCTGGCTCTAATATCCCTGGCCCTAATATCCCTGGCCCTAATATCCCTGGCCCTAATATCGCTGGCCCTAATATCCCTGGCCATAATATCCCTGGCCCTAATATCCCTGGCCCTAATATCCCTGGCCCTAATATCCCTGGCCCTGATATCCCTGGCCCTAATATCCCTGGCCCTAATATCCCTGGCCCTAATATCCCTGGCCCTAATATCCCTGGCTCTAATATCCCTGGCCCTAATATCCCTGGGCCCTAATATCCCTGGCTCTAATATCCCTGGCCCTAATATCCCTGGGCCCTAATATCCCTGGCCCTAATATCCCTGGCCCTAATATCCCTGGCCCTAATATCCCTCGCCCTAATATCCCTGGCCCTAATTTCCCTGGCCCTAATAACCCTGGCCCTAATATCCCTGGCCCTAATTTCCCTGGCCCTAATAACCCTGGCCCTAATATCCCTGGCCCTAATATCCCTGGCGCTAATATCCCTGTCCCTAACATCCCTGGCCCTAATATCCCTGGCCCTAATATCCCTGGACCTAATATCCCTGCCCTAATATCCCTGGCCCTAATATCCCTGGCCCTAATATCCCTGGCCTTAATATCCCTGGCCCTAATATCCCTGGCCCTAATATCCCTGGCCCTAATATCCCTGGGCATAATATGCCTGGCCCTAATATTCCTGGCCCTTATATCCCTGGCCCTAATATCCCTGGCCCTAATATCCCTGGCCCTAATATCCCTTGCCCTAATATCCCTGGCCCTAATATCCCTGGCCATAATATGCCTGGCCCTAATATCCCTGGCCCTTATATCCCTGGCCCTAATATCCCTGGCCCTAATATCCCTGGCGCTAATATTTATGGCCCTAATATCCCTGGCCCTAACATCCCTGGCCCTAATATCCGTGGCCCTAATATCCCTGGCCCTAATATCCCTGGCCCTAATATCCCTGGCCCTAATATCCCTGGCCCTAATATCCCTGGCCCTAATATCCCTGGCCCTAATATCCCTGGCCCTAATATCCCTGGCCATAATATCCCTGGCCCTAATATCCCTGGCCCTAATAACGCTGGCCCTAATCTCCCTGGCCCTAATATCCCTGGCCCTAATATCCCTGGCCCTAATATCCCTGGCCCTAATATCCCTGGCCCTAATATCCCTGGCCCTCATATCCCTGGCCCTGATATCCCTGGCCCTGATATCCCTGGCCCTAATATCCCTGGCCCTAATATCCCTGGCCCTAATATCCCTGGCCCTAATATCCCTGGCCCTAATATCCCTGGCTCTAATATCCCTGGCCCTAATATCCCTGGCCCTAATATCCCTTGCCCTAAAATCCCTGGCCCTAATATCCCTGGCCCTAATATCCCTGGCCCTAATATCCCTGGCCCTAATATCCCTGGCCCTAATATCCCTGGCCCTAAAATCCCTGGCCCTAATATCCCTGGCCCTAATATCCCTGGCCCTAATATCCCTGGCCCTAATATCCCTAGCCCTAATATCCCTGACCTAATATCCCTGCCCTAATATCCCTGGCCCTAATATCCCTGGCCCTAATATCCCTTGTGCTAATATCCATGGCCCTAATATCCCTGGCCATAATATGCCTGGCCCTAATATCCCTGGCCCTTATATCCCTGGCCCTAATATCCCTGGCCCTAATATCCCTGGCCCTAATATCCCTGGCCCTAATATCCCTGGCCCTAATATCCCTGGCCCTAATATCCATGGCCCTAATATCCCTGGCCCTAATATCCCTGGCCCTAATATCCCTGGCCCTAATATCCCTGGCCCTAATATCCCTGGCCCTAATATCCCTGGCCCTAATATCCCTGGCCCTAATATCCCTGGCCCTAATATCCCTGGCCCTAATATCCCTGGCCCTGATATCCCTGGCCCTGATATCCCTGGCCCTAATATCCCTGGCCCTAATATCCCTGGCCCTAATATCCCTGGCCCTAATATCCCTGGCCCTAATATCCCTGGCTCTAATATCCCTGGCCCTAATATCCCTGGCCCTAATATCCCTTGCCCTAAAATCCCTGGCCCTAATATCCCTGGCCCTAATATCCCTGGCCCTAATATCCCTGGCCCTAATATCCCTGGCTCTAATATCCCTGGCCCTAATATCCCTGGCCCTAATATCCCTGGCCCTAATATCGCTGGCCCTAATATCCCTGGCCATAATATCCCTGGCCCTAATATCCCTGGCCCTAATATCCCTGGCCCTAATATCCCTGGCCCTGATATCCCTGGCCCTAATATCCCTGGCCCTAATATCCCTGGCCCTAATATCCCTGGCCCTAATATCCCTGGCTCTAATATCCCTGGCCCTAATATCCCTGGGCCCTAATATCCCTGGCTCTAATATCCCTGGCCCTAATATCCCTGGGCCCTAATATCCCTGGCCCTAATATCCCTGGCCCTAATATCCCTGGCCCTAATATCCCTCGCCCTAATATCCCTGGCCCTAATTTCCCTGGCCCTAATAACCCTGGCCCTAATATCCCTGGCCCTAATTTCCCTGGCCCTAATAACCCTGGCCCTAATATCCCTGGCCCTAATATCCCTGGCGCTAATATCCCTGTCCCTAACATCCCTGGCCCTAATATCCCTGGCCCTAATATCCCTGGACCTAATATCCCTGCCCTAATATCCCTGGCCCTAATATCCCTGGCCCTAATATCCCTGGCCTTAATATCCCTGGCCCTAATATCCCTGGCCCTAATATCCCTGGCCCTAATATCCCTGGGCATAATATGCCTGGCCCTAATATTCCTGGCCCTTATATCCCTGGCCCTAATATCCCTGGCCCTAATATCCCTGGCCCTAATATCCCTTGCCCTAATATCCCTGGCCCTAATATCCCTGGCCATAATATGCCTGGCCCTAATATCCCTGGCCCTTATATCCCTGGCCCTAATATCCCTGGCCCTAATATCCCTGGCGCTAATATTTATGGCCCTAATATCCCTGGCCCTAACATCCCTGGCCCTAATATCCGTGGCCCTAATATCCCTGGCCCTAATATCCCTGGCCCTAATATCCCTGGCCCTAATATCCCTGGCCCTAATATCCCTGGCCCTAATATCCCTGGCCCTAATATCCCTGGCCCTAATATCCCTGGCCATAATATCCCTGGCCCTAATATCCCTGGCCCTAATAACGCTGGCCCTAATCTCCCTGGCCCTAATATCCCTGGCCCTAATATCCCTGGCCCTAATATCCCTGGCCCTAATATCCCTGGCCCTAATATCCCTGGCCCTCATATCCCTGGCCCTGATATCCCTGGCCCTGATATCCCTGGCCCTAATATCCCTGGCCCTAATATCCCTGGCCCTAATATCCCTGGCCCTAATATCCCTGGCCCTAATATCCCTGGCTCTAATATCCCTGGCCCTAATATCCCTGGCCCTAATATCCCTTGCCCTAAAATCCCTGGCCCTAATATCCCTGGCCCTAATATCCCTGGCCCTAATATCCCTGGCCCTAATATCCCTGGCCCTAATATCCCTGGCCCTAAAATCCCTGGCCCTAATATCCCTGGCCCTAATATCCCTGGCCCTAATATCCCTGGCCCTAATATCCCTAGCCCTAATATCCCTGACCTAATATCCCTGCCCTAATATCCCTGGCCCTAATATCCCTGGCCCTAATATCCCTTGTGCTAATATCCCTGGCCCTAACATCGCTGGCCCCAATATCCCTGGCCCTAATATCCCTGGGCCTAATATCCCCGGCCTTAATATCCCTGGCCCTAATATCCCTGGCCCTAATATCCCTGCCCCTAATATCCCTGGCCCTAATATCCCTGGCCCTAATATCCCTGGCCCTAATATCCCTGCCCCTAATATCCCTGGCCCTAAAATCCCTGGCCCTAATATCCCTGGCCCTAATATCCCTGGCCCTAATATCCCTGGCCCTAATATCCCTGGCCCTAATATCCCAGGCCCTAATATCCCTGGCCCTAATATTCCTGGCCCTAATATCCCTGGCCCTAATATCCCTGGCCCTAATATGCCGGGCTCTAATATCCCTGGCCCTACTATCCCTGGCCCTAATATCCATGGCCCTAATATCGCTGGCCCTAATATCCCTGGCCCTAATATCCCTGGCCCTAATATCCCTGGCCCTAATATCCCTGGCCCTAATATCCCGGGCCCTAATATCCCTGGCCCTAATATCCCTGGCCCTAATATCCCTGGACCTAATATCCCTGGCCCTAATATCCCTGGCCCTAATATCCCTTGCCCTAATATCCCTTGCCCTAATATCCCTGGCCCTAATATCCCTGGAACTAATATCCCTGCCCTAATATCCCTGGCCCTAATATCCCTGGCCCTAATATCCCTGGCCTTAAAATCCCTGGCCCTAATATCCCTGGCCCTAATATCCCTGGCCCTAATATCCCGGGGCATAATATGCCTGGCCCTAATATTCCTGGCCCTTATATCCCTGGCCCTAATATCCCTGGCCCTAATATCCCTGGCCCTAATATCCCTGCCCCTAATATCCCTGGCCCTAAAATCCCTGGCCCTAATATCCCTGGCCCTAATATCCCTGGCCCTAATATCCCTGGCCCTAATATCCCTGGCCCAAATATCCCAGGCCCTAATATCCCTGGCCCTAATATCCCTGGCCCTAATATCCCTGGCCCTAATATCCCTGGCCCTAATATGCCTGGCTCTAATATCCCTGGCCCTAATATCTCTGGCCCTAATATCCCTGGCCCTAATATCCCTGGCCCTAATATCCCTGGCCCTAATATCCCTTGTGCTAATATCCCTGGCCCTAACATCGCTGGCCCTAATATCCCTGGCCCTAATATCCCTGGGCCTAATATCCCCGGCCTTAATATCCCTGGCCCTAATATCCCTGGCCCTAATATCCCTGACCCTAATATCCCTGGGCATAATATGCCTGGCCCTAATATCCCTGGCCCTTATATCCCTGGGACTAATATCCCTGGCCCTAATATCCCTGGCCCTAATATCCCTGCCCCTAATATCCCTGGCCCTAAAATCCCTGGCCCTAATATCCCTGGCCCTAATATCCCTGGCCCTAATATCCCTGGCCCTAATATCCCTGGCCCTAATATCCCAGGCCCTAATATCCCTGGCCCTAATATTCCTGGCCCTAATATCCCTGGCCCTAATATCCCTGGCCCTAATATGCCGGGCTCTAATATCCCTGGCCCTACTATCCCTGGCCCTAATATCCCTGGCCCTAATATCGCTGGCCCTAATATCCCTGGCCCTAATATCCCTGGCCCTAATATCCCTGGCCCTAATATCCCTGGCCCTAATATCCCTGGCCCTAATATCCCTGGCCCTAATATCCCTGGACCTAATATCCCTGGCCCTAATATCCCTGGCCCTAATATCCCTGGCCCTAATATCCCTTGCCCTAATATCCCTGGCCCTAATATCCCTGGACCTAATATCCCTGCCCTAATATCCCTGGCCCTAATATCCCTGGCCCTAATATCCCTGGCCTTAATATCCCTGGCCCTAATATCCCTGGCCCTAATATCCCTGGCCCTAATATCCCGGGGCATAATATGCCTGGCCCTAATATTCCTGGCCCTTATATCCCTGGCCCTAATATCCCTGGCCCTAATATCCCTGGCCCTAATATCCCTGCCCCTAATATCCCTGGCCCTAAAATCCCTGGCCCTAATATCCCTGGCCCTAATATCCCTGGCCCTAATATCCCTGGCCCTAATATCCCTGGCCCAAATATCCCAGGCCCTAATATCCCTGGCCCTAATATCCCTGGCCCTAATATCCTTGGCCCTAATATCCCTGGCCCTAATATGCCTGGCTCTAATATCCCTGGCCCTAATATCTCTGGCCCTAATTTCCCTGGCCCTAATATCGCTGGCCGCAATATCCCTGGCCCTAATATCCCTGGCCCTAATATCCCTGGCCCTAATATCCCTGGCCCTAACATCCCTGGCCCTAATATCCCTGGCCCTAATATCCCTGGACCTAATATCCCTGGCCCTAATATCCCTGGCCCTAATATCCCTGGCCCTAATATCCCTTGCGCTAATATCCCTGGCCCTAATATCCCTGGCCCTAATATCCCTTGCCCTAATATCCCTGGCCCTAATTTCGCTGGCCATAATATGCCTGGCCCTAATATCCCTGGCCCTTATATCCCTGGCCCTAATATCCCTGGCCCTAATATCCCTGGTGCTAATATCCCTGGCCCTAATATCCCTGGCCCTAATATCCCTGGCCCTAATATCCGTGGCCCTAATATCCCTGGCCCTAATATCCCTGGCCCTAATATCCCTGGCCGTAATATCCCTGGCCCTAATATCTCTGGCCCTAATATCCCTGGCCATAATATCCCTGGCCCTAATATCCCTGGCCCTAATAACGCTGGCCCTAATCTCCCTGGCCCTAATATCCCTGGCCCTAACATCCCTGGCCCTAATATCCCTGGCCCTAATATCCCTGGCCGTAATATCCCTGGCCCTCATATCCCTGGCCCTGATATCCCTGGCCCTGATATCCCTGGCCCTAATATCCCTGGCCCTAATATCCCTGGCCCTAATATCCCTGGCCCTAATATCCCTGGCCCTAATATCCCTGGCTCTAATATCCCTGGCCCTAATATCCCTGGCCCTAATATCCCTTGCCCTAAAATCCCTGGCCCTAATATCCCTGGCCCTAATATCCCTGGCACCAATATCCCTGGCCCTAATATCCCTGGCCCTAATATCCCTGGCCCTAATATCCCTGGCCCTAATATCCCATGGCCCTAATATCCCTGGCCCTAATATCCCTGACCTAATATCCCTGCCCTAATATCCCTGGCCCTAATATCCCTGGCCCTAATATCCCTGGCCCTAACATCGCTGGCCCTAATATCCCTGGCCCTAATATCCCTGGGCCTAATATCCCCGGCCTTAATATCCCTGGCCCTAATATCGCTGGCCCTAATATCCCTGGCCCTAATATCCCTGGGCATTATATGCCTGGCCCTAATATCCCTGGCCCTTATATCCCTGGCCCTAATATCCCTGGCCGTAATATCCCTGGCCCTCATATCCCTGGCCCTGATATCCCTGGCCCTGATATCCCTGGCCCTAATATCCCTGGCCCTAATATCCCTGGCACTAATATCCCTGGCCCTAATATCCCTGGCCCTAATATCCCTGGCTCTAATATCCCTGGCCCTAATATCCCTGGCCCTAATATCCCTGGCCCTCATATCCCTTGCCCTAAAATCCCTGGCCCTAATATCCCTGGCCCTTATATCCCTGGCCCTAATATCCCTGGCCCTAATATCCCTGGCCCTAATATCCCTGGCCCTAATATCCCTGGCCCTAATATCCCTGGCCCTAATATCCGTGGCCCTAATATCCCTGGCCCTAATATCCCTGGCCCTAATATCCCTGGCCCTAATATCCCTGGCCCTAATAACCCTGGCCCTAATATCCCTGGCCCTAATATCCCTGGCCATAATATCCCTGGCCCTAATATCCCTGGCCCTAATAACGCTGGCCCTAATCTCCCTGGCCCTGATATCCCTGGCCCTAATATCCCTGGCCCTAATATCCCTGGCCCTAATATCCCTGGCCCTAATATCCCTGGCCCTAATATCTCTGGCCTTAATATCCCGGGCCCTGATATCCCTGGCCCTGATATCCCTGGCCCTAATATCCCTGGCCCTAATATCCCTGGCCCTAATATCCCTGACCCTAATATCCCTGGCCCTAATATCCCTGGCTCTAATATCCCTGGCCCTAATATCCCTGGCCCTAATATCCCTTGCCCTAAAATCCCTGGCCCTAATATCCCTGGCCCTAATATCCCTGGCCCTAATATCCCTGGCCCTAATATCCCTGGCCCTAATATCCCTGGCCCTAATATCCCTGGCCCTAATATCCCTGGCCCTAATATCCCTTGCCCTAAAATCCCTGGCCCTAATATCCCTGGCCCTAAAATCCCTGGCCATAATATCACTGGCCCTAATATCCCTGGCCCTAATATCCCAGGCCCTAAAATCCCTGGCCACAATATCCCTGGCCCTAACCTTCCTCTCCCTAATATCCCTGGCCCGAATATCCCTGGCCCTAATATCCCTGGCCCTAATATCCCTGGCCCTAAAATCCCTGGCCCTGATATCCCTGGCCCTAATATCCCTGGCCCTAATATCCCTGGCCCTAATATCCCTGGCCCTAATATCCCTTGCCCTAACATCCCTGGCCCTAATATCCCTGGCCCTAAAATCCCTGGCCATAATATCACTGGCCCTAATATCCCTGGCCCTAATATCCCAGGCCCTAAAATCCCTGGCCACAATATCCCTGGCCCTAACATCCCTGGCCCTAATATCCCTGGCCCTAATATCCGTGGCCCTAATATTCCTGGCCCTAATATCCCTGGCCCTAAAATCCCTGGCCCTGATATCCCTGGCCCTAATATCCCTGGCCCTAATATCCCTGGCCCTAATATCCCTGGCCCTAATATCCCTGGCCCTAATATCCCTGGCCCTAATATCCCTGGCCCTAATATCCCTTGCCCTAAAATCCCTGGCCATAATATTCCTGGCCCTAATATCCCTGGCCCTGATATCCCTGGCCCTAATATCCCTGGCCCTAATATCCCTGGCCCCAATATCCCTGGCCCTAATATCCCTGGCCCTAATATCCCTGGCCCTAATATCCCTGGCCCTAATATCCCTGGCCCTGATATCCCTGGCCCTAATATCCCTGGCCCTAATATCCCTGGCCCTAATATCCCTGGCCCTAATATCCCTGGCCCTAATATCCCTGGCCCTAATATCCCTGGCCCTAATATCCCTTGCCCTAAAATCCCTGGCCCTAATATCCCTGGCCCTAAAATCCCTGGCCATAATATCACTGGCCCTAATATCCCTGGCCCTAATATCCAAGGCCCTAAAATCCCTGGCCACAATATCCCTGGCCCTAACATCCCTGGCCCTAATATCCCTGGCCCTAATATCCCTGGCCCTAATATCCCTGGCCCTAATATCCCTGGCCCTAAAATCCCTGGCCCTAATATCCCTGGCCCTAATATCCCTGTCCCTAATATCCCTGGCCCTAATATCCCTGGCCCTAATAACCATGGCCCTAATATCCCTGGCCCTAATATCCCTGGCCCTAATATCCCTGGCCCTAATATCCATGGCCCTAATATCCCTGGCCCTAATATCCCTGGCCCTAATATCCCTGGCCATAATATCCCTGGCCCTAATATCCCTGGCCCTAATAACGCTGGCCCTAATCTCCCTGGCCCTAATATCCCTGGCCCTAATATCCCTGGCCCTAATATCCCTGGCCCTAATATCCCTGGCCCTAATATCCCTGGCCCTAATATCCCTGGCCCTGATATCCCTGGCCCTGATATCCCTGGCCCTAATATCCCTGGCCCTAATATCCCTGGCCCTAATATCCCTGGCTCTAATATCCCTGGCTCTAATATCCCTGGCCCTAATATCCCTGGCCCTAATATCCCTTGCCCTAAAATCCCTGGCCCTAATATCCCTGGCCATAATATCCCTGGCCCTAATATCCCTGGCCCTAATATCCCTGGCTCTAATATCCCTGGCCCTAATATCCCTGACCCTATTATCCCTGGCCCTAATATCGCTGGCCCTAATATCCCAGGCCATAATATCCCTGGCCCTAATATCCCTGGCCCTAATATTCCTGGCCCTAATTTCCCTGGCCCTGATATCCCTGGCCCTAATATCCCTGGCCCTAATATCCCTGGCCCTAATATCCCTGGCCCTAATATCCCTGGCCCTGATATCCCTGGCCCTAATATCCCTGGCCCTGATATCCCTGGCCCTGATATCCCTGGCCCTACTATCCCTGGCCCTAATATCCCTGGCCCTAATATCCCTGGCCCTAATATCCCTGGCTCTAATATCCCTGGCCCTAATATCCCTGGCCCTAATATCCCTTGCCCTAAAATCCCTGGCCCTAATATCCCTGGCCATAATATCCCTGGCCCTAATATCCCTGGCCCTAATATCCCTGGCTCTAATATCCCTGGCCCTAATATCCCTGGCCCTAATATCCCTGGCCCTAATATCGCTGGCCCTAATATCCCAGGCCATAATATCCCTGGCCCTAATATCCCTGGCCCTAAAATTCCTGGCCCTAATATCCCTGGCCCTGATATCCCTGGCCCTAATATCCCTGGCCCTAATATCCCTGGCCCTAATATCCCTGGCCCTAATATCCCTGGCTCTAATATCCCTGGCCCTAATATCCCTGGGCCCTAAAATCCCTTGCCCTACAATCACTGGCCCTAATATCCCTGGCCCTAATATCCCTGGCCCTAATATCCCTGGCCCTAATATCCCTGGCCCTAATATCCCTCGCCCTAATATCCCTGGCCCTAATATCCCTGGCCCTAATAACCCTGGCCCTAATATCCCTGGCCCTAATATCCCTGGCGCTAATATCCCTGGCCCTAACATCCCTGGCCCTAACATCCCTGGCCCTAATATCCCTGGACCTAATATCCCTGCCCTAATATCCCTGGCCCTAATATCCCTGGCCCTAATATCCCTGGCCCTAATATCCCTTGCCCTAAAATCCCTGGCCCTAATATCCCTGGCCCTAATATCCCTGGCCCTAATATCCCTGGCCCTAATATCCCTGGCTCTAATATCCCTGGCCCTAATATCCCTGGCCCTAATATCGCTGGCCCTAATATCCCTGGCCATAATATCCCTGGCCCTAATATCCCTGGCCCTAATATCCCTGACCTAATATCCCTGCCCTAATATCCCTGGCCCTAATATCCCTGGCCCTAATATCCCTGGCCCTAATATCCCTGGCCCTAACATCGCTGGCCCTAATATCCCTGACCCTAATATCCCTGCGCCTAATATCACCCGGCCTTAATATCCCTGGCCCTAATATCCCTGGCCCTAATATCCCTGGCCCTAATATCCCTGGGCATAATATGCCTGGCCCTAATATCCCTGGCCCTTATATCCCTGGCCCTAATATCCCTGGCCCTAATATCCCCTGGCCCTAATATCCCTGCCCCTAATATCCCTGGCCCTAAAATCCCTGGCCCTAATATCCCTGGCCCTAATATCCCTGGCCCTAATATCCCTGGCCCTAATATCCCAGGCCCTAATATCCCTGGCCCTAATATCCCTGGCCCTATTATCCCTGGCTCTAATATCCCTGGCCCTAATATGCCTGGCTCTAATATCCCTGGCCCTAATATCCCTGGCCCTAATATCCCTGGCCCTAATATCGCTGGCCCTAATATCCCTGGCCCTAATATCCCTGGCCCTAATATCCCTGGCCCTAATATCCCTGGTCCTAATATCCCTGGACCTAATATCCCTGGCCCTAATATCCCTGGCCCTAATATCCCTGGCCCTAATATCCCTTGCCCTAATATCCCTGGCCCTAATATCCGTGGCCCTAATATCCCTTGCCCTAATATCCCTGGCCCTAATATCCCTGGCCATAATATGCCTGGCCCTAATATCCCTGGCCCTTATATCCCTGGCCCTAATATCCCTGGCCCTAATATCCCTGGCCCTAATATCCCTGGCCCTAATATCCCTTGCCCTGAAATCCCTGGCCCTAATATCCCTGGCCCTAAAATCCCTGGCCCTAATATCCCTGGCCCTAATATCCCTGGCCCTAATATCCCTGGCCCTAATATCCCTGGCCCTAATATCCCAGGCCCTAATATCCCTGGCCCTAATATCCCTGGCCCTAATATCCCTGGCTCTAATATCCCTGGCCCTAATATACCTGGCTCTAATATCCCTGGCCCTAATATCCCTGGCCCTAATATCCCTGGCCCTAATATCGCTGGCCCTAATATCCCTGGCCCTAATATCCCTGGCCCTAATATCCCTGGCCCTAATATCCCTGGCCCTAATATCCCTGGACCTAATATCCATGGCCCTAATATCCCTGGCCCTAATATCCCTGGCCCTAATATCCCTTGCCCTAATATCCCTGGCCCTAATATCCGTGGCCCTAATATCCCTTGCCCTAATATCCCTGGCCCTAATATCCCTGGCCATAATATGTCGGGCCCTAATATCCCTGGCCCTTATATCCCTGGCCCTAATATCCCTGGCCCTAACATCCCTGGCCCTAATATCCCTGGCCCTAATATCCCTGGCCCTAATATCCCTGGCCCTAATATCCGTGGCCCTAATATCCCTGGCCCTAATATCCCTGGAACTAATATCCCTGGCCCTAATATCCCTGGCCCTAATATCGCTGGCCCTAATATCCCTGGCCCTAATATCCCTGGCCCTAATATCCCTGGCCATAATATCCCTAGCCTTAATATCCCTGGCCCTAATAACGCTGGCCCTAATCTCCCTGGCCCTAATATCCCTGGCCCTAATATCCCTGGCCCTAATATCCCTGGCTCTAATATCCCTGGCCCTAATATCCCTGGCCCTAATATCCCTGGACCTAATATCCCTGGCCCTGATATCCCTGGCCCTGATATCCCTGGCCCTAATATCCCTGGCCCTAATATCCCTTGCTCTAATATCCCTGGCCCTAATATCCCTGGCCCTAATATCCCTTGCCCTAAAATCCCTGGCCCTAATATCCCTGGCCCTAATATCCCTTGCTCTAATATCCCTGGCCCTAATATCCCTGGCCCTAATATCCCTTGCTCTAATATCCCTGGACCTAATATCCCTGGCCCTAATATCCCTGGCCCTAATATCCCTGGCCCTAATATCCCTGGCCCTAATATCCCTTGCTCTAATATCCCTGGCCCTAATATCCCTGGCCCTAATATCCCTTGCCCTAAAATCCCTGGCCCTAATATCCCTGGCCCTAATATCCCTGGCCCTAATATCCCTGGCCCTAATATCCCTGGCTCTAATATCCCTGACCCTAATATCCCTGGCCCTAATATCCCTGGCCCTAATATCGCTGGCCTTAATATCCCTGGCCATAATATCCCTGGCCCTAATATCCCTGGCCCTAATATCCCTGGCCCTAATATCCCTGGCCCTGATATCCCTGGCCCTAATATCCCTGGCCCTAATATCCCTGGCCCTAATATCCCTGGCCCTAATATCCCTGGCCCTAATATCCCTGGCTCTAAAATCCCTGGCCCTAATATCCCTGGGCCCTAATATCCCTTGCCCTAAAATCCCTGGCCCTAATATCCCTGGCCCTAATATCTCTGGCCCTAATATCCCTGGCCCTAATATCCCTGGCCCTAATATCCATGGCCCTAATATCCCTCGCCCTAATATCCCTGGCCCTAATATCCCTGGCCCTAATAACCCTGGCCCTAATATCCCTGGCCCTAATATCCCTGGCGCTAATAACCCTGGCCCTGACATCCCTGGCCCTAATATCCCTGGCCCTAATATCCCTGGACCTAATATCCCTGCCCTAATATCCCTGGCCCTAATATCCCTGGCCCTAATATCCCTGGCCCTAATATCCCTGGCCCTAACATCCCTGGCCCTAATATCCGTGGCCCTAATATCCCTGGCCCTAATATCCCTGGCCCTAATATCCCTGGCCCTAATATCCCTGGCCCTAATATCGCTGGCCCTAATATCCCTGGCCCTATTATCCCTGGCCCTAATATCCCTGGCCATAATATCCCTGGCCCTAATATCCCTGGCCCTAATAACGCTGGCCCTAATCTCCCTGGCCCTAATATCCCTGGCCCTAATATCCCTGGCCCTAATATCCCTGGCTCTAATATCCCTGGCCCTAATATCCCTGGCCCTAATATCCCTGGACCTAATATCCCTGGCCCTGATATCCCTGGCCCTGATATCCCTGGCCCTAATATCCCTGGCCCTAATATCCCTGGCCCTAATATCCCTGGCCCTAATATCCCTGGCCATAATATCCCTAGCCTTAATATCCCTGGCCCTAATAACGCTGGCCCTAATCTCCCTGGCCCTAATATCCCTGGCCCTAATATCCCTGGCCCTAATATCCCTGGCTCTAATATCCCTGGCCCTAATATCCCTGGCCCTAATATCCCTGGACCTAATATCCCTGGCCCTGACATCCCTGGCCCTGATATCCCTGGCCCTAATATCCCTGGCCCTAATATCCCTGGCCCTAATATCCCTGGCCCTAATATCCCTGGCCCTAATATCCCTTGCTCTAATATCCCTGGCCCTAATATCCCTGGCCCTAATATCCCTGGCCCTAATATCCCTGGCCCTAATATCCCTGGCCCTAATATCCCTGGCCCTAATATCCCTGGCTCTAAAATCCCTGGCCCTAATATCCCTGGGCCCTAATATCCCTTGCCCTAAAATCCCTGGCCCTAATATCCCTGGCCCTAATATCTCTGGCCCTAATATCCCTGGCCCTAATATCCCTGGCCCTAATATCCATGGCCCTAATATCCCTCGCCCTAATATCCCTGGCCCTAATATCCCTGGCCCTAATAACCCTGGCCCTAATATCCCTGGCCCTAATATCCCTGGCGCTAATAACCCTGGCCCTGACATCCCTGGCCCTAATATCCCTGGCCCTAATATCCCTGGACCTAATATCCCTGCCCTAATATCCCTGGCCCTAATATCCCTGGCCCTAATATCCCTGGCCCTAATATCCCTGGCCCTAACATCCCTGGCCCTAATATCCGTGGCCCTAATATCCCTGGCCCTAATATCCCTGGCCCTAATATCCCTGGCCCTAATATCCCTGGCCCTAATATCGCTGGCCCTAATATCCCTGGCCCTATTATCCCTGGCCCTAATATCCCTGGCCATAATATCCCTGGCCCTAATATCCCTGGCCCTAATAACGCTGGCCCTAATCTCCCTGGCCCTAATATCCCTGGCCCTAATATCCCTGGCCCTAATATCCCTGGCTCTAATATCCCTGGCCCTAATATCCCTGGCCCTAATATCCCTGGACCTAATATCCCTGGCCCTGATATCCCTGGCCCTGATATCCCTGGCCCTAATATCCCTGGCCCTAATATCCCTGGCCCTAATATCCCTGGCCCTAATATCCCTGGCCATAATATCCCTAGCCTTAATATCCCTGGCCCTAATAACGCTGGCCCTAATCTCCCTGGCCCTAATATCCCTGGCCCTAATATCCCTGGCCCTAATATCCCTGGCTCTAATATCCCTGGCCCTAATATCCCTGGCCCTAATATCCCTGGACCTAATATCCCTGGCCCTGATATCCCTGGCCCTGATATCCCTGGCCCTAATATCCCTGGCCCTAATATCCCTGGCCCTAATATCCCTGGCCCTAATATCCCTGGCCCTAATATCCCTTGCTCTAATATCCCTGGCCCTAATATCCCTGGCCCTAATATCCCTGGCCCTAATATCCCTGGCTCTAAAATCCCTGGCCCTAATATCCCTGGGCCCTAATATCCCTTGCCCTAAAATCCCTGGCCCTAATATCCCTGGCCCTAATATCCCTGGCCCTAATATCCCTGGCCCTAATATCCCTGGCCCTAATATCCCTGGCCCTAATATCCCTCCCCCTAATATCCCTGGCCCTAATATCCCTGGCCCTAATAACCCTGGCCCTAATATCCCTGGCCCTAATATCCCTGGCGCTAATAACCCTGGCCCTAACATCCCTGGCCCTAATATCCCTGGCCCTAATATCCCTGGACCTAATATCCCTGCCCTAATATCCCTGGCCCTAATATCCCTGGCCCTAATATCCCTGGCCCTAATATCCCTGGCCCTAACATCCCTGGCCCTAATATCCGTGGCCCTAATATCCCTGGCCCTAATATCCCTGGCCCTAATATCCCTGGCCCTAATATCCCTGGCCCTAATATCGCTGGCCCTAATATCCCTGGCCCTATTATCCCTGGCCCTAATATCCCTGGCCATAATATCCCTGGCCCTAATATCCCTGGCCCTAATAACGCTGGCCCTAATCTCCCTGGCCCTAATATCCCTGGCCCTAATATCCCTGGCCCTAATATCCCTGGCTCTAATATCCCTGGCCCTAATATCCCTGGCCCTAATATCCCTGGACCTAATATCCCTGGCCCTGATATCCCTGGCCCTGATATCCCTGGCCCTAATATCCCTGGCCGTAATATCCCTGGCCCTAATATCCCTGGCCCTAATATCCCTGGCCCTAATATCCCTTGCTCTAATATCCCTGGCTCTAATTTCCCTGGCCCTAATATCCCTTGCCCTAAAATCCCTGGCCCTAATATCCCTGGCCCTAATATCCCTGGCCCTAATATCCCTGGCCCTAATATCCCTGGCTCTAATATCCCTGGCCCTAATATCCCTGGCCCTAATATCCCTGGCCCTAATATCCCTGGCCATAATATCCCTGGCGCTAATATCCCTGGCCCTAATATCCCTGGCCCTAATATCCCTGGCCCTGATATCCCTGGCCCTAATATCCCTGGCCCTAATATCCCTGGCCCTAATATCCCTGGCCCTAATATCCCTGGCTCTAAAATCCCTGGCCCTAATATCCCTGGCCCTAATATCCCTGGCCCTAATATCCCTGGCTCTAAAATCCCTGGCCCTAATATCCCTGGCCCTAATATCCCTGGCTCTAATATCCCTGGCCCTAATATCCCTGGCCCTAATATCCCTGGCCCTAATATCGCTGGCTCTAATATCCCAGGCCATAATATCCCTGGCCCTAATATCCCTGGCCCTAATATTCCTGGCCCTAATATCCCTGGCCCTGATATCCCTGGCCCTAATATCCCTGGCCCTAATATCCCTGGCCCTAATATCCCTGGCCCTAATATCCCTGGCTCTAATATCCCTGGCCCTAATATCCCTGGGCCCTAATATCCCTTGCCCCAAAATCACTGGCCCGAATATCCCTGGCCCTAATAACCCTGGCCCTAATATCCCTGGCCCTAATATCCCTGGCCCTAATATCCCTCGCCCTAATATCCCTGGCCCTAATATCCCTGGCCCTAATAACCCTGGCCCTAATATCCCTGGCCCTAATATCCCTGGCGCTAATATCCCTGGCCCTAACATCCCTGGCCCTAATATCCCTGGCCCTAATATCCCTGGACCTAATATCCCTGCCCTAATATCCCTGGCCCTAATATCCCTGGCCCTAATATCCCTGGCCCTAATATCCCTTGCCCTAAAATCCCTGGCCCTAATATCCCTGGCCCTAATATCCCTGGCCCTAATATCCCTGGCCCTAATATCCCTGGCTCTAATATCCCTGGCCCTAATATCGCTGGCCCTAATATCCCTGGCCATAATATCCCTGGCCCTAATATCCCTGGCCCTAATATCCCTGACCTAATATCCCTGCCCTAATATCCCTGGCCCTAATATCCCTGGCCCTAATATCCCTGGCCCTAACATCGCTGGCCCTAATATCCCTGGCCCTAATATCCCTGGGCCTAATATCCCCGGCCTTAATATCCCTGGCCCTAATATCCCTGGCCCTAATATCCCTGGCCCTAATATCCCTGGGCATAATATGCCTGGCCCTAATATCCCTGGCCCTAATATCCCTGGCCCTAATATCCCTGGCCCTAATATCCCTGCCCCTAATATCCCTGGCCCTAAAATCCCTGGCCCTAATATCCCTGGCCCTAATATCCCTGGCCCTAATATCCCTGGCCCTAATATCCCTGGCCCTAATATCCCAGGCCCTAATATCCCTGGCCCTAATATCCCTGGCCCTAATATCCCTGGCTCTAATATCCCTGGCCCTAATATGCCTGGCTCTAATATCCCTGGCCCTAATATCCCTGGCCCTAATATCCCTGGCCCTAATATCGCTGGCCCTAATATCCCTGGCCCTATTATCCCTGGCCCTAATATCCCTGGCCCTAATTTCCCTGGTCCTAACATCCCTGGACCTAATATCCCTGGCCCTAATATCCCTGGCCCTAATATCCCTGGCCCTAATATCCCTTGCCCTAATATCCCTGGCCCTAATATCCGTGGTCCTAATATCCCTTGCCTTAATATCCCTGGCCCTACTATCCCTGGCCATAATATGCCTGGCCCTAATATCCCTGGCCCTTATATCCCTGGCCCTAATATCCCTGGCCCTAATATCCCTGGCCCTAATATCCCTGGCCCTAATATCCCTTGCCCTAAAATCCCTGGCCCTAATATCCCTGGCCCTAAAATCCCTGGCCCTAATATCCCTGGCCCTAATATCCCTGGCCCTAATATCCCTGGCCCTAATATCCCTGGCCCTAATATCCCTGGCCCTAATATCCCTGGCCCTAATATCCCTGGCTCTAATATCCCTGGCCCTAATATGCCTGGCTCTAATATCCCTGGCCCTAATATCCCTGGCCCTAATATCCCTGGCCCTAATATCGCTGGCCCTAATATCCCTGGCCCTAATATCCCTGGCCCTAATATCCCTGGCCCTAATATCCCTGGCCCTAATATCCCTGGACCTAATATCCCTGGCCCTAATATCCTTGGCCCTAATATCCCTGGCACTAATATCCCTTGCCCTTATATCCCTGGCCCTAATATCCCTGGCCCTAACATCCCTGGCCCTAATATCCCTGGCCCTAATATCCCTGGCCCTAATATCCCTGGCCCTAATATCCGTGGCCCTAATATCCCTGGCCCTAATATCCCTGGCACTAATATCCCTGGCCCTAATATCCCTGGCCCTAATATCGCTGGCCCTAATATCCCTGGCCCTAATATCCCTGGCCCTAATATCCCTGGCCATAATATCCCTAGCCTTAATATCCCTGGCCCTAATAACGCTGGCCCTAATCTCCCTGGCCCGAATATCCCTGGCCCTAATATCCCTGGCCCTAATATCCCTGGCTCTAATATCCCTGGCCCTAATATCCCTGGCCCTAATATCCCTGGACCTAATATCCCTGGCCCTGATATCCCTGGCCCTGATATCCCTGGCCCTAATATCCCTGGCCCTAATATCCCTTGCTCTAATATCCCTGACCCTAATATCCCTGGCCCTAATATCCCTTGCCCTAAAATCCCTGGCCCTAATATCCCTGGCCCTAATATCCCTTGCTCTAATATCCCTGGCCCTAATATCCCTGGCCCTAATATCCCTTGCTCTAATATCCCTGGACCTAATATCCCTGGCCCTAATATCCCTGGCCCTAATATCCCTGGCCCTAATATCCCTGGCCCTAATATCCCTTGCTCTAATATCCCTGGCCCTAATATCCCTGGCCCTAATATCCCTTGCCCTAAAATCCCTGGCCCTAATATCCCTGGCCCTAATATCCCTGGCCCTAATATCCCTGGCCCTAATATCCCTGGCTCTAATATCCCTGGCCCTAATATCCCTGGCCCTAATATCCCTGGCCCTAATATCGCTGGCCCTAATATCCCTGGCCATAATATCGCTGGCCCTAATATCCCTGGCCCTAATATCCCTGGCCCTAATATCCCTGGCCCTGATATCCCTGGCCCTAATATCCCTGGCCCTAATATCCCTGGCCCTAATATCCCTGGCCCTAATATCCCTGGCCCTAATATCCCTGGCTCTAAAATCCCTGGCCCTAATATCCCTGGGCCCTAATATCCCTTGCCCTAAAATCCCTGGCCCTAATATCCCTGGCCCTAATATCTCTGGCCCTAATATCCCTTGCCCTAATATCCCTGGCCCTAATATCCATGGCCCTAATATCCCTCACCCTAATATCCCTGGCCCTAATATCCCTGGCCCTAATAACCCTGGCCCTAATATCCCTGGCCCTAATATCCCTGGCGCTAATAACCCTGGCCCTGACATCCCTGGCCCTAATATCCCTGGCCCTAATATCCCTGGACCTAATATCCCTGCCCTAATATCCCTGGCCCTAATATCCCTGGCCCTAATATCCCTGGCCCTAATATCCCTGGCCCTAACATCCCTGGCCCTAATATCCGTGGCCCTAATATCCCTGGCCCTAATATCCCTGGCCCTAATATCCCTGGCCCTAATATCCCTGGCCCTAATATCGCTGGCCCTAATATCCCTGGCCCTATTATCCCTGGCCCTAATATCCCTGGCCATAATATCCCTGGCCCTAATATCCCTGGCCCTAATAACGCTGGCCCTAATCTCCCTGGCCCTAATATCCCTGGCCCTAATATCCCTGGCCCTAATATCCCTGGCTCTAATATCCCTGGCCCTAATATCCCTGGCCCTAATATCCCTGGACCTAATATCCCTGGCCCTGATATCCCTGGCCCTGATATCCCTGGCCCTAATATCCCTGGCCCTAATATCCCTGGCCCTAATATCCCTGGCCCTAATATCCCTCGCCCTAATATCCCTTGCTCTAATATCCCTGGCCCTAATATCCCTGGCCCTAATATCCCTTGCCCTAAAATCCCTGGCCCTAATATCCCTGGCTCTAATATCCCTGGCCCTAATATCCCTGGCCCTAATATCCCTGGCTCTAATATCCCTGGCCCTAATATCCCTGGCCCTAATATCCCTGGCCCTAATATCGCTGGCCCTAATATCCCTGGCCATAATATCCCTGGCCCTAATATCCCTGGCCCTAATATCCCTGGCGCTAATATCCCTGGCCCTGATATCCCTGGCCCTAATATCCCTGGCCCTAATATCCCTGGCCCTAATATCCCTGGCCCTAATATCCCTGGCCCTAATATCCCTGGCTCTAAAATCCCTGGCCCTAATATCCCTGGGCCCTAATATCCCTTGCCCTAAAATCCCTGGCCCTAATATCCCTGGCCCTAATATCCCTGGCCCTAATATCCCTGGCCCTAATATCCCTGGCCCTAATATCCCTGGCCCTAATATCCCTCCCTCTAATATCCCTGGCCCTAATATCCCTGGCCCTAATAACCCTGGCCCTAATATCCCTGGCCCTAATATCCCTGGCACTAATAACCCTGGCCCTAACATCCCTGGCCCTAATATCCCTGGCCCTAATATCCCTGGACCTAATATCCCTGCCCTAATATCCCTGGCCCTAATATCCCTGGCCCTAATATCCCTGGCCCTAATATCCCTGGCCCTAACATCCCTGGCCCTAATATCCGTGGCCCTAATATCCCTGGCCCTAATATCCCTGGCCCTAATATCCCTGGCCCTAATATCCCTGGCCCTAATATCGCTGGCCCTAATATCCCTGGCCCTATTATCCCTGGCCCTAATATCCCTGGCCATAATATCCCTGGCCCTAATATCCCTGGCCCTAATAACGCTGGCCCTAATCTCCCTGGCCCTAATATCCCTGGCCCTAATATCCCTGGCCCTAATATCCCTGGCTCTAATATCCCTGGCCCTAATATCCCTGGCCCTAATATCCCTGGACCTAATATCCCTGGCCCTGATATCCCTGGCCCTGATATCCCTGGCCCTAATATCCCTGGCCGTAATATCCCTGGCCCTAATATCCCTGGCCCTAATATCCCTGGCCCTAATATCCCTTGCTCTAATATCCCTGGCTCTAATTTCCCTGGCCCTAATATCCCTTGCCCTAAAATCCCTGGCCCTAATATCCCTGGCCCTAATATCCCTGGCCCTAATATCCCTGGCCCTAATATCCCTGGCTCTAATATCCCTGGCCCTAATATCCCTGGCCCTAATATCCCTGGCCCTAATATCCCTGGCCATAATATCCATGGCCCTAATATCCCTGGCCCTAATATCCCTGGCCCTAATATCCCTGGCCCTGATATCCCTGGCCCTAATATCCCTGGCCCTAATATCCCTGGCCCTAATATCCCTGGCCCTAATATCCCTGGCTCTAAAATCCCTGGCCCTAATATCCCTGGCCCTAATATCCCTGGCCCTAATATCCCTGGCTCTAAAATCCCTGGCCCTAATATCCCTGGCCCTAATATCCCTGGCTCTAATATCCCTGGCCCTAATATCCCTGGCCCTAATATCCCTGGCCCTAATATCGCTGGCTCTAATATCCCAGGCCATAATATCCCTGGCCCTAATATCCCTGGCCCTAATATTCCTGGCCCTAATATCCCTGGCCCTGATATCCCTGGCCCTAATATCCCTGGCCCTAATATCCCTGGCCCTAATATCCCTGGCCCTAATATCCCTGGCTCTAATATCCCTGGCCCTAATATCCCTGGGCCCTAATATCCCTTGCCCCAAAATCACTGGCCCTAATATCCCTGGCCCTAATATCCCTGGCCCTAATATCCCTGGCCCTAATATCCCTGGCCCTAATATCCCTGGCCCTAATATCCCTCGCCCTAATATCCCTGGCCCTAATATCCCTGGCCCTAATAACCCTGGCCCTAATATCCCTGGCCCTAATATCCCTGGCGCTAATATCCCTGGCCCTAACATCCCTGGCCCTAATATCCCTGGCCCTAATATCCCTGGACCTAATATCCCTGCCCTAATATCCCTGGCCCTAATATCCCTGGCCCTAATATCCCTGGCCCTAATATCCCTTGCCCTAAAATCCCTGGCCCTAATATCCCTGGCCCTAATATCCCTGGCCCTAATATCCCTGGCCCTAATATCCCTGGCTCTAATATCCCTGGCCCTAATATCGCTGGCCCTAATATCCCTGGCCATAATATCCCTGGCCCTAATATCCCTGGCCCTAATATCCCTGACCTAATATCCCTGCCCTAATATCCCTGGCCCTAATATCCCTGGCCCTAATATCCCTGGCCCTAATATCCCTGGCCCTAACATCGCTGGCCCTAATATCCCTGGCCCTAATATCCCTGGGCCTAATATCCCCGGCCTTAATATCCCTGGCCCTAATATCCCTGGCCCTAATATCCCTGGCCCTAATATCCCTGGGCATAATATGCCTGGCCCTAATATCCCTGGCCCTAATATCCCTGGCCCTAATATCCCTGGCCCTAATATCCCTGCCCCTAATATCCCTGGCCCTAAAATCCCTGGCCCTAATATCCCTGGCCCTAATATCCCTGGCCCTAATATCCCTGGCCCTAATATCCCTGGCCCTAATATCCCAGGCCCTAATATCCCTGGCCCTAATATCCCTGGCCCTAATATCCCTGGCTCTAATATCCCTGGCCCTAATATGCCTGGCTCTAATATCCCTGGCCCTAATATCCCTGGCCCTAATATCCCTGGCCCTAATATCGCTGGCCCTAATATCCCTGGCCCTAATATCCCTGGCCCTAATATCCCTGGCCCTAATATCCCTGGTCCTAACATCCCTGGACCTAATATCCCTGGCCCTAATATCCCTGGCCCTAATATCCCTGGCCCTAATATCCCTTGCCCTAATATCCCTGGCCCTAATATCCGTGGCCCTAATATCCCTTGCCTTAATATCCCTGGCCCTAATATCCCTGGCCATAATATGCCTGGCCCTAATATCCCTGGCCCTTATATCCCTGGCCCTAATATCCCTGGCCCTAATATCCCTGGCCCTAATATCCCTGGCCCTAATATCCCTTGCCCTAAAATCCCTGGCCCTAATATCCCTGGCCCTAAAATCCCTGGCCCTAATATCCCTGGGCCTAATATCCCTGGCCCTAATATCCCTGGCCCTAATATCCCTGGCCCTAATATCCCTGGCCCTAATATCCCTGGCCCTAATATCCCTGGCTCTAATATCCCTGGCCCTAATATGCCTGGCTCTAATATCCCTGGCCCTAATATCCCTGGCCCTAATATCCCTGGCCCTAATATCGCTGGCCCTAATATCCCTGGCCCTAATATCCCTGGCCCTAATATCCCTGGCCCTAATATCCCTGGCCCTAATATCCCTGGACCTAATATCCCTGGCCCTAATATCCCTGGCCCTAATATCCCTGGCCCTAATATCCCTTGCCATAATATCCCTGGACCTAATATCCGTGGCCTTAATATCCCTTGCCCTAATATCCCTGGCCCTAATATCCCTGGCCATAATATGCCTGGCCCTAATATCCCTGGCCCTTATATCCCTGGCCCTAATATCCCTGGCCCTAACATCCCTGGCCCTAATATCCCTGGCCCTAATATCCCTGGCCCTAATATCCCTGGCCCTAATATCCGTGGCCCTAATATCCCTGGCCCTAATATCCCTGGCCCTAATATCCCTGGCCCTAATATCCCTGGCCCTAATATCGCTGGCCCTAATATCCCTGGCCCTAATATCCCTGGCCATAATATCCCTGGCCTTAATATCCCTGGCCCTAATAACGCTGGCCCTAATCTCCCTGGCCCTAATATCCCTGGCCCTAATATCCCTGGCCCTAATATCCCTGGCTCTAATATCCCTGGCCCTAATATCCCTGGCCCTAATATCCCTGGACCTAATATCCCTGGCCCTGATATCCCTGGCCCTGATATCCCTGGACCTAATATCCCTGGCCCTAATATCCCTGGCCCTAATATCCCTGGCCCTAATATCCCTGGCCCTAATATCCCTTGCTCTAATATCCCTGGCCCTAATATCCCTGGCCCTAATATCCCTTGCCCTAAAATCCCTGGCCCTAATATCCCTGGCCCTAATATCCCTGGCCCTAATATCCCTGGCCCTAATATCCCTGGCTCTAATATCCCTGGCCCTAATATCCCTGGCCCTAATATCCCTGGCACTAATATCGCTGGCCCTAATATCCCTGGCCATAATATCCCTGGCCCTAATATCCCTGGCCCTAATATCCCTGGCCCTAATATCCCTGGCCCTGATATCCCTGGCCCTAATATCCCTGGCCCTAATATCCCTGGCCCTAATATCCCTGGCCCTAATATCCCTGGCCCTAATATCCCTGGCTCTAAAATCCCTGGCCCTAATATCCCTGGGCCCTAATATCCCTCTCCCTAATATCCCTGGCCCTAATATCCCTGGCTCTAATATCCCTGGCCCTAATATCCCTGGCCCTAATATCCCTGGCACTAATATCGCTGGCCCTAATATCCCTGGCCATAATATCCCTGGCCCTAATATCCCTGGCCCTAATATCCCTGGCCCTGATATCCCTGGCCCTGATATCCCTGGCCCTAATATCCCTGGCCCTAATATCCCTGGCCCTAATATCCCTGGCCATAATATCCCTAGCCTTAATATCCCTGGCCCTAATAACGCTGGCCCTAATCTCCCTGGCCCTAATATCCCTGGCCCTAATATCCCTGGCCCTAATATCCCTGGCTCTAATATCCCTGGCCCTAATATCCCTGGCCCTAATATCCCTGGACCTAATATCCCTGGCCCTGATATCCCTGGCCCTGATATCCCTGGCCCTAATATCCCTGGCCCTAATATCCCTGGCCCTAATATCCCTGGCCCTAATATCCCTCGCCCTAATATCCCTTGCTCTAATATCCCTGGCCCTAATATCCCTGGCCCTAATATCCCTTGCCCTAAAATCCCTGGCCCTAATATCCCTGGCTCTAATATCCCTGGCCCTAATATCCCTGGCCCTAATATCCCTGGCTCTAATATCCCTGGCCCTAATATCCCTGGCCCTAATATCCCTGGCCCTAATATCGCTGGCCCTAATATCCCTGGCCATAATATCCCTGGCCCTAATATCCCTGGCCCTAATATCCCTGGCCCTAATATCCCTGGCCCTGATATCCCTGGCCCTAATATCCCTGGCCCTAATATCCCTGGCCCTAATATCCCTGGCCCTAATATCCCTGGCCCTAATATCCCTGGCTCTAAAATCCCTGGCCCTAATATCCCTGGGCCCTAATATCCCTTGCCCTAAAATCCCTGGCCCTAATATCCCTGGCCCTAATATCCCTGGCCCTAATATCCCTGGCCCTAATATCCCTGGCCCTAATATCCCTGGCCCTAATATCCCTCCCCCTAATATCCCTGGCCCTAATATCCCTGGCCCTAATAACCCTGGCCCTAATATCCCTGGCCCTAATATCCCTGGCGCTAATAACCCTGGCCCTAACATCCCTGGCCCTAATATCCCTGGCCCTAATATCCCTGGACCTAATATCCCTGCCCTAATATCCCTGGCCCTAATATCCCTGGCCCTAATATCCCTGGCCCTAATATCCCTGGCCCTAACATCCCTGGCCCTAATATCCGTGGCCCTAATATCCCTGGCCCTAATATCCCTGGCCCTAATATCCCTGGCCCTAATATCCCTGGCCCTAATATCGCTGGCCCTAATATCCCTGGCCCTATTATCCCTGGCCCTAATATCCCTGGCCATAATATCCCTGGCCCTAATATCCCTGGCCCTAATAACGCTGGCCCTAATCTCCCTGGCCCTAATATCCCTGGCCCTAATATCCCTGGCCCTAATATCCCTGGCTCTAATATCCCTGGCCCTAATATCCCTGGCCCTAATATCCCTGGACCTAATATCCCTGGCCCTGATATCCCTGGCCCTGATATCCCTGGCCCTAATATCCCTGGCCGTAATATCCCTGGCCCTAATATCCCTGGCCCTAATATCCCTGGCCCTAATATCCCTTGCTCTAATATCCCTGGCTCTAATTTCCCTGGCCCTAATATCCCTTGCCCTAAAATCCCTGGCCCTAATATCCCTGGCCCTAATATCCCTGGCCCTAATATCCCTGGCCCTAATATCCCTGGCTCTAATATCCCTGGCCCTAATATCCCTGGCCCTAATATCCCTGGCCCTAATATCCCTGGCCATAATATCCATGGCCCTAATATCCCTGGCCCTAATATCCCTGGCCCTAATATCCCTGGCCCTGATATCCCTGGCCCTAATATCCCTGGCCCTAATATCCCTGGCCCTAATATCCCTGGCCCTAATATCCCTGGCTCTAAAATCCCTGGCCCTAATATCCCTGGCCCTAATATCCCTGGCCCTAATATCCCTGGCTCTAAAATCCCTGGCCCTAATATCCCTGGCCCTAATATCCCTGGCTCTAATATCCCTGGCCCTAATATCCCTGGCCCTAATATCCCTGGCCCTAATATCGCTGGCTCTAATATCCCAGGCCATAATATCCCTGGCCCTAATATCCCTGGCCCTAATATTCCTGGCCCTAATATCCCTGGCCCTGATATCCCTGGCCCTAATATCCCTGGCCCTAATATCCCTGGCCCTAATATCCCTGGCCCTAATATCCCTGGCTCTAATATCCCTGGCCCTAATATCCCTGGGCCCTAATATCCCTTGCCCCAAAATCACTGGCCCTAATATCCCTGGCCCTAATATCCCTGGCCCTAATATCCCTGGCCCTAATATCCCTGGCCCTAATATCCCTGGCCCTAATATCCCTCGCCCTAATATCCCTGGCCCTAATATCCCTGGCCCTAATAACCCTGGCCCTAATATCCCTGGCACTAATATCCCTGGCGCTAATATCCCTGGCCCTAACATCCCTGGCCCTAATATCCCTGGCCCTAATATCCCTGGACCTAATATCCCTGCCCTAATATCCCTGGCCCTAATATCCCTGGCCCTAATATCCCTGGCCCTAATATCCCTTGCCCTAAAATCCCTGGCCCTAATATCCCTGGCCCTAATATCCCTGGCCCTAATATCCCTGGCCCTAATATCCCTGGCTCTAATATCCCTGGCCCTAATATCGCTGGCCCTAATATCCCTGGCCATAATATCCCTGGCCCTAATATCCCTGGCCCTAATATCCCTGACCTAATATCCCTGCCCTAATATCCCTGGCCCTAATATCCCTGGCCCTAATATCCCTGGCCCTAATATCCCTGGCCCTAACATCGCTGGCCCTAATATCCCTGGCCCTAATATCCCTGGGCCTAATATCCCCGGCCTTAATATCCCTGGCCCTAATATCCCTGGCCCTAATATCCCTGGCCCTAATATCCCTGGGCATAATATGCCTGGCCCTAATATCCCTGGCCCTAATATCCCTGGCCCTAATATCCCTGGCCCTAATATCCCTGCCCCTAATATCCCTGGCCCTAAAATCCCTGGCCCTAATATCCCTGGCCCTAATATCCCTGGCCCTAATATCCCTGGCCCTAATATCCCTGGCCCTAATATCCCAGGCCCTAATATCCCTGGCCCTAATATCCCTGGCCCTAATATCCCTGGCTCTAATATCCCTGGCCCTAATATGCCTGGCTCTAATATCCCTGGCCCTAATATCCCTGGCCCTAATATCCCTGGCCCTAATATCCCTGGCCCTAATATCCCTGGCCCTAATATCCCTTGCCCTAAAATCCCTGGCCCTAATATCCCTGGCCCTAAAATCCCTGGCCCTAATATCCCTGGGCCTAATATCCCTGGCCCTAATATCCCTGGCCCTAATATCCCTGGCCCTAATATCCCTGGCCCTAATATCCCTGGCCCTAATATCCCTGGCTCTAATATCCCTGGCCCTAATATGCCTGGCTCTAATATCCCTGGCCCTAATATCCCTGGCCCTAATATCCCTGGCCCTAATATCGCTGGCCCTAATATCCCTGGCCCTAATATCCCTGGCCCTAATATCCCTGGCCCTAATATCCCTGGCCCTAATATCCCTGGACCTAATATCCCTGGCCCTAATATCCCTGGCCCTAATATCCCTGGCCCTAATATCCCTTGCCATAATATCCCTGGCCCTAATATCCGTGGCCCTAATATCCCTTGCCCTAATATCCCTGGCCCTAATATCCCTGGCCATAATATGCCTGGCCCTAATATCCCTGGCCCTTATATCCCTGGCCCTAATATCCCTGGCCCTAACATCCCTGGCCCTAATATCCCTGGCCCTAATATCCCTGGCCCTAATATCCCTGGCCCTAATATCCGTGGCCCTAATATCCCTGGCCCTAATATCCCTGGCCCTAATATCCCTGGCCCTAATATCCCTGGCCCTAATATCGCTGGCCCTAATATCCCTGGCCCTAATATCCCTGGCCCTAATATCCCTGGCCATAATATCCCTGGCCTTAATATCCCTGGCCCTAATAACGCTGGCCCTAATCTCCCTGGCCCTAATATCCCTGGCCCTAATATCCCTGGCCCTAATATCCCTGGCTCTAATATCCCTGGCCCTAATATCCCTGGCCCTAATATCCCTGGACCTAATATCCCTGGCCCTGATATCCCTGGCCCTGATATCCCTGGACCTAATATCCCAGGCCCTAATATCCCTGGCCCTAATATCCCTGGCCCTAATATCCCTGGCCCTAATATCCCTTGCTCTAATATCCCTGGCCCTAATATCCCTGGCCCTAATATCCCTTGCCCTAAAATCCCTGGCCCTAATATCCCTGGCCCAAATATCCCTGGCCCTAATATCCCTGGCCCTAATATCCCTGGCTCTAATATCCCTGGCCCTAATATCCCTGGCCCTAATATCCCTGGCACTAATATCGCTGGCCCTAATATCCCTGGCCATAATATCCCTGGCCCTAATATCCCTGGCCCTAATATCCCTGGCCCTAATATCCCTGGCCCTGATATCCCTGGCCCTAATATCCCTGGCCCTAATATCCCTGGCCCTAATATCCCTGGCCCTAATATCCCTGGCCCTAATATCCCTGGCTCTAAAATCCCTGGCCCTAATATCCCTGGGCCCTAATATCCCTTGCCCTAAAATCCCTGGCCCTAATATCCCTGGCCCTAATATCCCTGGCCCTAATATTCCTGGCCCTAATATCCCTGGCCCTAATATCCCTGGCCTTAATATCCCTCGCCCTAATATCCCTGGCCCTAATATCCCTGGCCCGAATAACCCTGGCCCTAATATCCCTGGCCCTAATATCCCTGGCGCTAATAACCCTGGCCCTAACATCCCTGGCCCTAATATCCCTGGCCCTAATATCCCTGGACCTAATATCCCTGCCCTAATATCCCTGGCCCTAATATCCCTGGCCCTAATATCCCTGGCCCTAATATCCCTGGCCCTAACATCCCTGGCCCTAATATCCGTGGCCCTAATATCCCTGGCCCTAATATCCCTGGCCCTAATATCCCTGGCCCTAATATCGCTGGCCCTAATATCCCTGGCCCTAATATCCCTGGCCCTAATATCCCTGGCCATAATATCCCTGGCCCTAATATCCCTGGCCCTAATAACGCTGGCCCTAATCTCCCTGGCCCTAATATCCCTGGCCCTAATATCCCTGGCCCTAATATCCCTGGCTCTAATATCCCTGGCCCTAATATCCCTGGCCCTAATATCCCTGGACCTAATATCCCTGGCCCTGATATCCCTGGCCCTGATATCCCTGGCCCTAATATCCCTGGCCGTAATATCCCTGGCCCTAATATCCCTGGCCCTAATATCCCTGGCCCTAATATCCCTGGCCCTGATATCCCTGGCCCTAATATCCCTGGCCCTAATATCCCTGGCCCTAATATCCCTGGCCCTAATATCCCTGGCTCTAAATTCCCTGGCCCTAATATCCCTGGGCCCTAATATCCCTTGCCCTAAAATCCCTGGCCCTAATATCCCTGGCCCTAATATCCCTGGCCCTAATATCCCTGGCCCTAATATGCCTGGTCCTAATATCCCTCGCCCTAATATCCCTGGCCCTAATATCCCTGGCCCTAATAACCCTGGCCCTAATATCCCTGGCCCTAATATCCCTGGCTCTAATATCCCTGGCCCTAATATCCCTGGCCCTAATATCCCTGGACCTAATATCCCTGGCCCTGATATCCCTGGCCCTGATATCCCTGGCCCTAATATCCCTGGCCGTAATATCCCTGGCCTTAATATCCCTGGCCCTAATATCCCTGGCCCTAATATCCCTTGCTCTAATATCCCTGGCTCTAATATCCCTGGCCCTAATATCCCTTGCCCTAAAATCCCTGACCCTAATATCCCTGGCCCTAATATCCCTGGCCCTAATATCCCTGGCCCTAATATCCCTGGCCATAATATCCCTAGCCTTAATATCCCTGGCCCTAATGACGCTGGCCCTAATCTCCCTGGCCCTAATATCCCTGGCCTTAATATCCCTGGCCCTAATATCCCTGGCTCTAATATCCCTGGCCCTAATATCCCTGGCCGTAATATCCCTGGACCTAATATCCCTGGCCCTGATATCCCTGGCCCTGATATCCCTGGCCCTAATATCCCTGGCCCTAATATCCCTGGCCCTAATATCCCTGGCCCTAATATCCCTGGCCCTAATATCCCTTGCTCTAATATCCCTGGCCCTAATATCCCTGGCCCTAATATCCCTTGCCCTAAAATCCCTGGCCCTAATATCCCTGGCTCTAATATCCCTGGCCCTAATATCCCTGGCCCTAATATCCCTGGCTCTAATATCCCTGGCCCTAATATCCCTGGCCCTAATATCCCTGGCCCTAATATCGCTGGCCCTAATATCCCTGGCCATAATATCCCTGGCCCTAATATCCCTGGCCCTAATATCCCTGGCCCTAATATCCCTGGCCCTGATATCCCTGGCCCTAATATCCCTGGCCCTAATATCCCTGGCCCTAATATCCCTGGCCCTAATATCCCTGGCCCTAATATCCCTGGCTCTAAAATCCCTGGCCCTAATATCCCTGGGCCCTAATATCCCTTGCCCTAAAATCCCTGGCCCTAATATCCCTGGCCCTAATATCCCTGGCCCTAATATCCCTGGCCCTAATATCCCTGGCCCTAATATCCCTGGCCCTAATATCCCTCGCCCTAATATCCCTGGCCCTAATATCCCTGCCCTAATAACCCTGGCCCTAATATCCCTGGCCCTAATATCCCTGGCGCTAATAACCCTGGCCCTAACATCCCTGGCCCTAATATCCATGGCCCTAATATCCCTGGACCTAATATCCCTGCCCTAATATCCCTGGCCCTAATATCCCTGGCCCTAATATCCCTGGCCCTAATATCCCTGGCCCTAACATCCCTGGCCCTAATATCCGTGTCCCTAATATCCCTGGCCCTAATATCCCTGGCCCTAATATCCCTGGCCCTAATATCCCTGGCCCTAATATCGCTGGCCCTAATATCCCTGGCCCTATTATCCCTGGCCCTAATATCCCTGGCCATAATATCCCTGGCCCTAATATCCCTGGCCCTAATAACGCTGGCCCTAATCTCCCTGGCCCTAATATCCCTGGCCCTAATATCCCTGGCCCTAATATCCCTGGCTTTAATATCCCTGGCCCTAATATCCCTGGCCCTAATATCCCTGGACCTAATATCCCTGGCCATGATATCCCTGGCCCTGATATCCCTGGCCCTAATATCCCTGGCCGTAATATCCCTGGCCCTAATATCCCTGGCCCTAATATCCCTGGCCCTAATATCCCTTGCTCTAATATCCCTGGCTCTAATATCCCTGGCCCTAATATCCCTTGCCCTAAAATCCCTGGCACTAATATCCCTGGCCCTAATATCCCTGGCCCTAATATCCCTGGCCCTAATATCCCTGGCTCTAATATCCCTGGCCCTAATATCCCTGGCCCTAATATCCCTGGCCCTAATATCCCTGGCCATAATATCCCTGGCCCTAATATCCCTGGCCCTAATATCCCTGGCCCTAATATCCCTGGCCCTGATATCCCTGGCCCTAATATCCCTGGCCCTAATATCCCTGGCCCTAATATCCCTGGCCCTAATATCCCTGGCTCTAAAATCCCTGGCCCTAATATCCCTGGCCCTAATATCCCTGGCCCTAATATCCCTGGCCCTAATATCCCTGGCCCTAATATCCCTGGGCATAATATGCCTGGCCCTAATATCCCTGGCCCTAATATCCCTGGCCCTAATATCCCTGGCCCTAATATCCCTGCCACTAATATCCCTGGCCCTAAAATCCCTGGCCCTAATATCCCTGGCCCTAATATCCCTGGCCCTAATATCCCTGGCCCTAATATCCCAGGCCCTAATATCCCTGGCCCTAATATCCCTGGCCCTAATATCCCTGGCTCTAATATCCCTGGCCCTAATATGCCTGGCTCTAATATCCCTGGCCCTAATATCCCTGGCCCTAATATCCCTGGCCCTAATATCGCTGGCCCTAATATCCCTGGCCCTAATATCCCTGGCCCTAATATCCCTGGCCCTAATATCCCTGGTCCTAACATCCCTGGACCTAATATCCCTGGCCCTAATATCCCTGGCCCTAATATCCCTGGCCCTAATATCCCTTGCCCTAATATCCCTGGCCCTAATATCCGTGGCCCTAATATCCCTTGCCTTAATATCCCTGGCCCTAATATCCCTGGCCATAATATGCCTGGCCCTAATATCCCTGGCCCTTATATCCCTGGCCCTAATATCCCTGGCCCTAATATCCCTGGCCCTAATATCCCTGGCCCTAATATCCCTTGCCCTAAAATCCCTGGCCCTAATATCCCTGGCCCTAAAATCCCTGGCCCTAATATCCCTGGGCCTAATATCCCTGGCCCTAATATCCCTGGCCCTAATATCCCTGGCCCTAATATCCCTGGCCCTAATATCCCTGGCCCTAATATCCCTGGCTCTAATATCCCTGGCCCTAATATGCCTGGCTCTAATATCCCTGGCCCTAATATCCCTGGCCCTAATATCCCTGGCCCTAATATCGCTGGCCCTAATATCCCTGGCCCTAATATCCCTGGCCCTAATATCCCTGGCCCTAATATCCCTGGCCCTAATATCCCTGGACCTAATATCCCTGGCCCTAATATCCCTGGCCCTAATATCCCTGGCCCTAATATCCCTTGCCCTAATATCCCTGGCCCTAATATCCGTGGCCCTAATATCCCTTGCCCTAATATCCCTGGCCCTAATATCCCTGGCCATAATATGCCTGGCCCTAATATCCCTGGCCCTTATATCCCTGGCCCTAATATCCCTGGCCCTAACATCCCTGGCCCTAATATCCCTGGCCCTAATATCCCTGGCCCTAATATCCCTGGCCCTAATATCCGTGGCCCTAATATCCCTGGCCCTAATATCCCTGGCCCTAATATCCCTGGCCCTAATATCCCTGGCCCTAATATCGCTGGCCCTAATATCCCTGGCCCTAATATCCCTGGCCCTAATATCCCTGGCCATAATATCCCTGGCCTTAATATCCCTGGCCCTAATAACGCTGGCCCTAATCTCCCTGGCCCTAATATCCCTGGCCCTAATATCCCTGGCCCTAATATCCCTGGCTCTAATATCCCTGGCCCTAATATCCCTGGCCCTAATATCCCTGGACCTAATATCCCTGGCCCTGATATCCCTGGCCCTGATATCCCTGGACCTAATATCCCTGGCCCTAATATCCCTGGCCCTAATATCCCTGGCCCTAATATCCCTGGCCCTAATATCCCTTGCTCTAATATCCCTGGCCCTAATATCCCTGGCCCTAATATCCCTTGCCCTAAAATCCCTGGCCCTAATATCCCTGGCCCTAATATCCCTGGCCCTAATATCCCTGGCCCTAATATCCCTGGCTCTAATATCCCTGGCCCTAATATCCCTGGCCCTAATATCCCTGGCACTAATATCACTGGCCCTAATATCCCTGGCCATAATATCCCTGGCCCTAATATCCCTGGCCCTAATATCTTTGGCCCTAATATCCCTGGCCCTGATATCCCTGGCCCTAATATCCCTGGCCCTAATATCCCTGGCCCTAATATCCCTGGCCCTAATATCCCTGGCCCTAATATCCCTGGCTCTAAAATCCCTGGCCCTAATATCCCTGGGCCCTAATATCCCTTGCCCTAAAATCCCTGGCCCTAATATCCCTGGCCCTAATATCCCTGGCCCTAATATTCCTGGCCCTAATATCCCTGGCCCTAATATCCCTGGCCTTAATATCCCTCGCCCTAATATCCCTGGCCCTAATATCCCTGGCCCTAATAACCCTGGCCCTAATATCCCTGGCCCTAATATCCCTGGCGCTAATAACCCTGGCCCTAACATCCCTGGCCCTAATATCCCTGGCCCTAATATCCCTGGACCTAATATCCCTGCCCTAATATCCCTGGCCCTAATATCCCTGGCCCTAATATCCCTGGCCCTAACATCCCTGGCCCTAATATCCGTGGCCCTAATATCCCTGGCCCTAATATCCCTGGCCCTAATATCCCTGGCCCTAATATCCCTGGCCCTAATATCGCTGGCCCTAATATCCCTGGCCCTAATATCCCTGGCCCTAATATCCCTGGCCATAATATCCCTGGCCCTAATATCCCTGGCCCTAATAACGCTGGCCCTAATCTCCCTGGCCCTAATATCCCTGGCCCTAATATCCCTGGCCCTAATATCCCTGGCTCTAATATCCCTGGCCCTAATATCCCTGGCCCTAATATCCCTGGACCTAATATCCCTGGCCCTGATATCCCTGGCCCTGATATCCCTGGCCCTAATATCCCTGGCCGTAATATCCCTGGCCCTAATATCCCTGGCCCTAATATCCTTGGCCCTAATATCCCTGGCCCTGATATCCCTGGCCCTAATATCCCTGGCCCTAATATCCCTGGCCCTAATATCCCTGGCCCTAATATCCCTGGCTCTAAATTCCCTGGCCCTAATATCCCTGGGCCCTAATATCCCTTGCCCTAAAATCCCTGGCCCTAATATCCCTGGCCCTAATATCCCTGGCCCTAATATCCCTGGCCCTAATATGCCTGGCCCTAATATCCCTCGCCCTAATATCCCTGGCCCTAATATCCCTGGCCCTAATAACCCTGGCCCTAATATCCCTGGCCCTAATATCCCTGGCTCTAATATCCCTGGCCCTAATATCCCTGGCCCTAATATCCCTGGACCTAATATCCCTGGCCCTGATATCCCTGGCCCTGATATCCCTGGCCCTAATATCCCTGGCCGTAATATCCCTGGCCTTAATATCCCTGGCCCTAATATCCCTGGCCCTAATATCCCTTGCTCTAATATCCCTGGCTCTAATATCCCTGGCCCTAATATCCCTTGCCCTAAAATCCCTGGCCCTAATATCCCTGGCCCTAATATCCCTGGCCCTAATATCCCTGGCCCTAATATCCCTGGCCATAATATCCCTAGCCTTAATATCCCTGGCCCTAATGACGCTGGCCCTAATCTCCCTGGCCCTAATATCCCTGGCCCTAATATCCCTGGCCCTAATATCCCTGGCTCTAATATCCCTGGCCCTAATATCCCTGGCCGTAATATCCCTGGACCTAATATCCCTGGCCCTGATATCCCTGGCCCTGATATCCCTGGCCCTAATATCCCTGGCCCTAATATCCCTGGCCCTAACATCCCTGGCCCTAATATCCCTGGCCCTAATATCCCTTGCTCTAATATCCCTGGCCCTAATATCCCTGGCCCTAATATCCCTTGCCCTAAAATCCCTGGCCCTAATATCCCTGGCTCTAATATCCCTGGCCCTAATATCCCTGGCCCTAATATCGCTGGCTCTAATATCCCTGGCCCTAATATCCCTGGCCCTAATATCCCTGGCCCTAATATCGCTGGCCCTAATATCCCTGGCCATAATATCCCTGGCCCTAATATCCCTGGCCCTAATATCCCTGGCCCTAATATCCCTGGCCCTGATATCCCTGGCCCTAATATCCCTGGCCCTAATATCCCTGGCACTAATATCCCTGGCCCTAATATCCCTGGCCCTAATATCCCTGGCTCTAAAATCCCTGGCCCTAATATCCCTGGGCCCTAATATCCCTTGCCCTAAAATCCCTGGCCCTAATATCCCTGGCCCTAATATCCCTGGCCCTAATATCCCTGGCCCTAATATCCCTGGCCCTAATATCCCTGGCCCTAATATCCCTCGCCCTAATATCCCTGGCCCTAATATCCCTGGCCCTAATAACCCTGGCCCTAATATCCCTGGCCCTAATATCCCTGGCGCTAATAACCCTGGCCCTAACATCCCTGGCCCTAATATCTATGGCCCTAATATCCCTGGACCTAATATCCCTGCCCTAATATCCCTGGCCCTAATATCCCTGGCCCTAATATATCTGGCCCTAATATCCCTGGCCCTAACATCCCTGGCCCTAATATCCGTGTCCCTAATATCCCTGGCCCTAATATCCCTGGCCCTAATATCCCTGGCCCTAATATCCCTGGCCCTAATATCGCTGGCCCTAATATCCCTGGCCCTATTATCCCTGGCCCTAATATCCCTGGCCATAATATCCCTGGCCCTAATATCCCTGGCCCTAATAACGCTGGCCCTAATCTCCCTGGCCCTAATATCCCTGGCCCTAATATCCCTGGCCCTAATATCCCTGGCTCTAATATCCCTGGCCCTAATATCCCTGGCCCTAATATCCCTGGACCTAATATCCCTGGCCATGATATCCCTGGCCCTGATATCCCTGGCCCTAATATCCCTGGCCGTAATATCCCTGGCCCTAATATCCCTGGCCCTAATATCCCTGGCCCTAATATCCCTTGCTCTAATATCCCTGGCTCTAATATCCCTGGCCCTAATATCCCTTGCCCTAAAATCCCTGGCCCTAATATCCCTGGCCCTAATATCCCTGGCCCTAATATCCCTGGCCCTAATATCCCTGGCTCTAATATCCCTGGCCCTAATATCCCTGGCCCTAATATCCCTGGCCCTAATATCCCTGGCCATAATATCCCTGGCCCTAATATCCCTGGCCCTAATATCCCTGGCCCTAATATCCCTGGCCCTGATATCCCTGGCCCTAATATCCCTGGCCCTAATATCCCTGGCCCAAATATCCCTGGCCCTAATATCCCTGGCTCTAAAATCCCTGGCCCTAATATCCCTGGCCCTAATATCCCTGGCCCTAATATCCCTGGCTCTAAAATCCCTGGCCCTAATATCCCTGGCCCTAATATCCCTGGCTCTAATATCCCTGGCCCTAATATCCCTGGCCCTAATATCCCTGGCCCTAATATCGCTGGCTCTAATATCCCAGGCCATAATATCCCTGGCCCTAATATCCCTGGCCCTAATATTCCTGGCCCTAATATCCCTGGCCCTGATATCCCTGGCCCTAATATCCCTGGCCCTAATATCCCTGGCCCTAATATCCCTGGCCCTAATATCCCTGGCTCTAATATCCCTGGCCCTAATATCCCTGGGCCCTAATATCCCTTGCCCTAAAATCACTGGCCCTAATATCCCTGGCCCTAATATCCCTGGCCCTAATATCCCTGGCCCTAATATCCCTCGCCCTAATATCCCTGGCCCTAATATCCCTGGCCCTAATAACCCTGGCCCTAATATCCCTGGCCCTAATATCCCTGGCGCTAATATCCCTGGCCCTAACATCCCTGGCCCTAATATCCCTGGCCCTAATATCCCTGGACCTAATATCCCTGCCCTAATATCCCTGGCCCTAATATCCCTGGCCCTAATATCCCTGGCCCTAATATCCCTTGCCCTAAAATCCCTGGCCCTAATATCCCTGGCCCTAATATCCCTGGCCCTAATATCCCTGGCCCTAATATCCCTGGCTCTAATATCCCTGGACCTAATATCGCTGGCCCTAATATCCCTGGCCATAATATCCCTGGCCCTAATATCCCTGGCCCTAATATCCCTGACCTAATATCCCTGCCCTAATATCCCTGGCCCTAATATCCCTGGCCCTAATATCCCTGGCCCTAATATCCCTGGCCCTAACATCGCTGGCCCTAATATCCCTGGCCCTAATATCCCTGGGCCTAATATCCCCGGCCTTAATATCCCTGGCCCTAATATCCCTGGCCCTAATATCCCTGGCCCTAATATCCCTGGGCATAATATGCCTGGCCCTAATATCCCTGGCCCTAATATCCCTGGCCCTAATATCCCTGGCCCTAATATCCCTGCCCCTAATATCCCTGGCCCTAAAATCCCTGGCCCTAATATCCCTGGCCCTAATATCCCTGGCCCTAATATCCCTGGCCCTAATATCCCTGGCCCTAATATCCCAGGCCCTAATATCCCTGGCCCTAATATCCCTGGCCCTAATATCCCTGGCTCTAATATCCCTGGCCCTAATATGCCTGGCTCTAATATCCCTGGCCCTAATATCCCTGGCCCTAATATCCCTGGCCCTAATATCGCTGGCCCTAATATCCCTGGCCCTAATATCCCTGGCCCTAATATCCCTGGCCCTAATATCCTGGTCCTAACATCCCTGGACCTAATATCCCTGGCCCTAATATCCCTGGCCCTAATATCCCTGGCCCTAATATCCCTTGCCCTAATATCCCTGGCCCTATATCCGTGGCCCTAATATCCCTTGCCTTAATATTCCTGGCCCTAATATCCCTGGCCATAATATGCCTGGCCCTAATATCCCTGGCCCTTACATCCCTGGCCCTAATATCCCTGGCCCTAATATCCCTGGCCCTAATATCCCTGGCCCTAATATCCCTTGCCCTAAAATCCCTGGCCCTAATATCCCTGGCCCTAAAATCCCTGGCCCTAATATCCCTGGTCCTAATATCCCTGGCCCTAATATCCCTGGCCCTAATATCCCTGGCCCTAATATCCCAGGCCCTAATATCCCTGGCCCTAATATCCCTGGCCCTAATATCCCTGGCTCTAATATCCCTGGCCCTAATATGCCTGGCTCTAATATCCCTGGCCCTAATATCCCTGGCCCTAATATCCCTGGCCCTAATATCGCTGGCCCTAATATCCCTGGCCCTAATATCCCTGGCCCTAATATCCCTGGCCCTAATATCCCTGGCCCTAATATCCCTGGACCTAATATCCCTGGCCCTAATATCCCTGGCCCTAATATCCCTGGCCCTAATATCCCTTGCCCTAATATCCCTGGCCCTAATATCCGTGGCCCTAATATCCCTTGCCCTAATATCCCTGGCCCTAATATCCCTGGCCATAATATGCCTGGCCCTAATATCCCTGGCCCTTATATCCCTGGCCCTAATATCCCTGGCCCTAACATCCCTGGCCCTAATATCCCTGGCCCTAATATCCCTGGCCCTAATATCCCTGGCCCTAATATCCGTGGCCCTAATATCCCTGGCCCTAATATCCCTGGCCCTAATATCCCTGGCCCTAATATCCCTGGCCCTAATATCGCTGGCCCTAATATCCCTGGCCCTAATATCCCTGGCCCTAATATCCCTGGCCATAATATCCCTGGCCTTAATATCCCTGGCCCTAATAACGCTGGCCCTAATCTCCCTGGCCCTAATATCCCTGGCCCTAATATCCCTGGCCCTAATATCCCTGGCTCTAATATCCCTGGCCCTAATATCCCTGGCCCTAATATCCCTGGACCTAATATCCCTGGCCCTGATATCCCTGGCCCTGATATCCCTGGACCTAATATCCCTGACCCTAATATCCCTGGACCTAATATCCCTGGCCCTAATATCCCTGGCCCTAATATCCCTTGCTCTAATATCCCTGGCCCTAATATCCCTGGCCCTAATATCCCTTGCCCTAAAATCCCTGGCCCTAATATCCCTGGCCCTAATATCCCTGGCCCTAATATCCCTGGCCCTAATATCCCTGGCTCTAATATCCCTGGCACTAATATCCCTGGCCCTAATATCCCTGGCCCTAATATCGCTGGCCCTAATATCCCTGGCCATAATATCCCTGGCCCTAATATCCCTGGCCCTAATATCCCTGGCCCTAATATCCCTGGCCCTGATATCCCTGGCCCTAATATCCCTGGCCCTAATATCCCTGGCCCTAATATCCCTGGCCCTAATATCCCTGGCCCTAATATCCCTGGCTCTAAAATCCCTGGCCCTAATATCCCTGGGCCCTAATATCCCTTGCCCTAAAATCCCTGGCCCTAATATCCCTGGCACTAATATCCCTGGCCCTAATATTCCTGGCCCTAATATCCCTGGCCCTAATATCCCTGGCCCTAATATCCCTCGCCCTAATATCCCTGGCCCTAATATCCCTGGCCCTAATAACCCTGGCCCTAATATCCCTGGCCCTAATATCCCTGGCGCTAATAACCCTGGCCCTAACATCCCTGGCCCTAATATCCCTGGCCCTAATATCCCTGGACCTAATATCCCTGCCCTAATATCCCTGGCCCTAATATCCCTGGCCCTAATATCCCTGGCCCTAATATCCCTGGCCCTAACATCCCTGGCCCTAATATCCGTGGCCCTAATATCCCTGGCCCTAATATCCCTGGCCCTAATATCCCTGGCCCTAATATCCCTGGCCCTAATATCGCTGGCCCTAATATCCCTGGCCCTAATATCCCTGGCCCTAATATCCCTGGCCATAATATCCCTGGCCCTAATATCCCTGGCCCTAATAACGCTGGCCCTAATCTCCCTGGCCCTAATATCCCTGGCTCTAATATCCCTGGCCCTAATATCCCTGGCTCTAATATCCCTGGCCCTAATATCCCTGGCCCTAATATCCCTGGACCTAATATCCCTGGCCCTGATATCCCTGGCCCTGATATCCCTGGCCCTAATATCCCTGGCCGTAATATCCCTGGCCCTAATATCCCTGGCCCTAATATCCCTGGCCCTAATATCCCTGGCCCTGATATCCCTGGCCCTAATATCCCTGGCCCTAATATCCCTGGCCCTAATATCCCTGGCCCTAATATCCCTGGCTCTAAAATCCCTGGCCCTAATATCCCTGGGCCCTAATATCCCTTGCCCTAAAATCCCTGGCCCTAATATCCCTGGCCCTAATATCCCTGGCCCTAATATCCCTGGCCCTAATATGCCTGGCCCTAATATCCCTCGCCCTAATATCCCTGGCCCTAATATCCCTGGCCCTAATAACCCTCGCCCTAATATCCCTGGCCTTAATATCCCTGGCGCTAATAACCCTGGCCCTAACATCCCTAGCCCTAATAACCCTGGCCCTAATATCCCTGGACCTAATATCCCTGCCCTAATATCCCTGGCCCTAATATCCCTGGCCCTAATATCCCTGGCCCTAATATACCTGGCCCTAACATCGCTGGCCCTAATATCCCTGGCCCTAATATCCCTGGGCCTAATATCCCTGGCCTTAATATCCCTGGCCCTAATATCCCTGGCCCTAATATCCCTGGCCCTAATATCCCTGGGCATAATATGCCTGGCCCTAATATTCCTGGCCCTTATATCCCTGGCCCTAATATCCCTGGCCCTAATATCCCTGGCCCTAATATCCCTGCCCCTAATATCCCTGGCCCTAAAATCCCTGGCCCTAATATACCTGGCCCTAATATCCCAGGCTTAATATCCCTTCCATAATATCCCTGGCCATAATATCCCTGGCCCTGATATCCCTGGCCCTGATATCCCTGGCCCTAATATCCCTGGCCCTAATATCCCTGGCCCTAATATCCCTGGCTCTAATATCCCTGGCCCTAATATCCCTGGCCCTAATATCCCTGGCCCTAAAATCCCTGGCCCTAATATCCCTGGCCCTAATATCCCTGGCCCTAATATCCCTGGCCCTAATATCCCTGGCTCTAATATCCCTGGCCCTAATATCCGTGGCCCTAATATCCCTGGCCCTAATATCGCTGGCCCTAATATCCCTGGCCATAATATCCCTGGCCCTATAATCCCTGGCCCTAATATCCCTGGCCCTAATATCCCTGGCCCTGATATCCCTGGCCCTCATATCCCTGGCCCTAATATCCCTGGCCCTAATATCCCTGGCCCTAATATCCCTGGACCTAATATCCCTGGCCCTAATATCCCTCGCCCTAATATCCCTGGCCCTAATATCCCTGGCCCTAATAACCCTGGCCCTAATATCCCTGGCCTTAATATCCCTGGCGCTAATAACCCTGGCCCTAACATCTCTGGCCCTAATATCCCTCGCCCTAATATCCCTGGACCTAATATCCCTGCCCTAATATCCCTGGCCCTAATATCCCTGGCCCTAATATCCCTGGCCCTAATATCCCTGGCCCTAATATCCCTGGCCCTAATATCCCTGGCCCTAATATCCCTGGCTCTAAAATCCCTGGCCCTAATATCCCTGGGCCCTAATATCCCTTGCCCTAAAATCCCTGGCCCTAATATCCCTGGCACTAATATCCCTGGCCCTAATATTCCTGGCCCTAATATCCCTGGCCCTAATATCCCTGGCCCTAATATCCCTCGCCCTAATATCCCTGGCCCTAATATCCCTGGCCCTAATAACCCTGGCCCTAATATCCCTGGCCCTAATATCCCTGGCGCTAATAACCCTGGCCCTAACATCCCTGGCCCTAATATCCCTGGCCCTAATATCCCTGGACCTAATATCCCTGCCCTAATATCCCTGGCCCTAATATCCCTGGCCCTAATATCCCTGGCCCTAATATCCCTGGCCCTAACATCCCTGGCCCTAATATCCGTGGCCCTAATATCCCTGGCCCTAATATCCCTGGCCCTAATATCCCTGGCCCTAATATCCCTGGCCCTAATATCGCTGGCCCTAATATCCCTGGCCCTAATATCCCTGGCCCTAATATCCCTGGCCATAATATCCCTGGCCCTAATATCCCTGGCCCTAATAACGCTGGCCCTAATCTCCCTGGCCCTAATATCCCTGGCTCTAATATCCCTGGCCCTAATATCCCTGGCTCTATTATCCCTGGCCCTAATATCCCTGGCCCTAATATCCCTGGACCTAATATCCCTGGCCCTGATATCCCTGGCCCTAATATCCCTGGCCCTAATATCCCTGGCCCTAATATCCCTGGCCCTAATATCGCTGGCCCTAATATCCCTGGCCCTAATATCCTTGGCCCTAATATCCCTGGCCATAATATCCCTGGCCCTAATATCCCTGGCCCTAATAACGCTGGCCCTAATCTCCCTGGCCCTAATATCCCTGGCTCTAATATCCCTGGCCCTAATATCCCTGGCTCTAATATCCCTGGCCCTAATATCCCTGGCCCTAATATCCCTGGACCTAATATCCCTGGCCCTGATATCCCTGGCCCTGATATCCCTGGCCCTAATATCCCTGGCCGTAATATCCCTGGCCCTAATATCCCTGGCCCTAATATCCCTGGCCCTAATATCCCTGGCCCTGATATCCCTGGCCCTAATATCCCTGGCCCTAATATCCCTGGCCCTAATATCCCTGGCCCTAATATCCCTGGCTCTAAAATCCCTGGCCCTAATATCCCTGGGCCCTAATATCCCTTGCCCTAAAATCCCTGGCCCTAATATCCCTGGCCCTAATATCCCTGGCCCTAATATCCCTGGCCCTAATATGCCTGGCCCTAATATCCCTCGCCCTAATATCCCTGGCCCTAATATCCCTGGCCCTAATAACCCTCGCCCTAATATCCCTGGCCTTAATATCCCTGGCGCTAATAACCCTGGCCCTAACATCCCTAGCCCTAATATCCCTGGCCCTAATATCCCTGGACCTAATATCCCTGCCCTAATATCCCTGGCCCTAATATCCCTGGCCCTAATATCCCTGGCCCTAATATACCTGGCCCTAACATCGCTGGCCCTAATATCCCTGGCCCTAATATCCCTGGGCCTAATATCCCTGGCCTTAATATCCCTGGCCCTAATATCCCTGGCCCTAATATCCCTGGCCCTAATATCCCTGGGCATAATATGCCTGGCCCTAATATTCCTGGCCCTTATATCCCTGGCCCTAATATCCCTGGCCCTAATATCCCTGGCCCTAATATCCCTGCCCCTAATATCCCTGGCCCTAAAATCCCTGGCCCTAATATACCTGGCCCTAATATCCCAGGCTTAATATCCCTTCCATAATATCCCTGGCCATAATATCCCTGGCCCTGATATCCCTGGCCCTGATATCCCTGGCCCTAATATCCCTGGCCCTAATATCCCTGGCCCTAATATCCCTGGCTCTAATATCCCTGGCCCTAATATCCCTGGCCCTAATATCCCTGGCCCTAAAATCCCTGGCCCTAATATCCCTGGCCCTAATATCCCTGGCCCTAATATCCCTGGCCCTAATATCCCTGGCTCTAATATCCCTGGCCCTAATATCCGTGGCCCTAATATCCCTGGCCATAATATCGCTGGCCCTAATATCCCTGGCCATAATATCCCTGGCCCTATAATCCCTGGCCCTAATATCCCTGGCCCTAATATCCCTGGCCCTGATATCCCTGGCCCTCATATCCCTGGCCCTAATATCCCTGGCCCTAATATCCCTGGCCCTAATATCCCTGGACCTAATATCCCTGGCCCTAATATCCCTCGCCCTAATATCCCTGGCCCTAATATCCCTGGCCCTAATAACCCTGGCCCTAATATCCCTGGCCTTAATATCCCTGGCGCTAATAACCCTGGCCCTAACATCCCTGGCCCTAATATCCCTCGCCCTAATATCCCTGGACCTAATATCCCTGCCCTAATATCCCTGGCCCTAATATCCCTGGCCCTAATATCCCTGGCCCTAATATACCTGGCCCTAACATCGCTGGCCCTAATATCCCTGGCCCTAATATCCCTGGGCCTAATATCCCTGGCCTTAATATCCCTGGCCCTAATATCCCTGGCCCTAATATCCCTGGCCCTAATATCCCTGGGCATAATATGCCTGGCCCTAATATTCCTGGCCCTTATATCCCTGGCCCTAATATCCCTGGCCCTAATATCCCTGGCCCTAATATCCCTGCCCCTAATATCCCTGGCCCTAAAATCCCTGGCCCTAATATACCTGGCCCTAATATCCCAGGCTTAATATCCCTTCCATAATATACCTGGCCATAATATCCCTGGCCCTAATATCCCTGGCCCTAATATCCCTGGCTCTAATATCCCTGGCCCTAATATGCCTGGCTCTAATATCCCTGGCCCTAATATCCCTGGCCCTAATATCCCTGGCCCTAATATCGCTGGCCCTAATATCCCTGGCCCTAATATCCCTGGCCCTAATATCCCTGGCCCTAATATCCCTGGCCCTAATATCCCTGGACCTAATATCCCTGGCCCTAATATCCCTGGCCCTAATATCCCTGGCCCTAATATCCCTTGCCCTAATATCCCTGGCCCTAATATCCGTGGCCCTAATATCCCTTGCCCTAATATCCCTGGCCCTAATATCCCTGGCCATAATATGCCTGGCCCTAATATCCCTGGCCCTTATATCCCTGGCCCTAATATCCCTGGCCCTAACATCCCTGGCCCTAATATCCCTGGCCCTAATATCCCTGGCCCTAATATCCCTGGCCCTAATATCCGTGGCCCTAATATCCCTGGCCCTAATATCCCTGGCCCTAATATCCCTGGCCCTAATATCCCTGGCCCTAATATCGCTGGCCCTAATATCCCTGGCTCTAATATCCCTGGCCCTAATATCCCTGGCCATAATATCCCTGGCCTTAATATCCCTGGCCCTAATAACGCTGGCCCTAATCTCCCTGGCCCTAATATCCCTGGCCCTAATATCCCTGGCCCTAATATCCCTGGCTCTAATATCCCTGGCCCTAATATCCCTGGCCCTAATATCCCTGGACCTAATATCCCTGGCCCTGATATCCCTGGCCCTGATATCCCTGGACCTAATATCCCTGGCCCTAATATCCCTGGCCCTAATATCCCTGGCCCTAATATCCCTGGCCCTAATATCCCTTGCTCTAATATCCCTGGCCCTAATATCCCTGGCCCTAATATCCCTTGCCCTAAAATCCCTGGCCCTAATATCCCTGGCCCTAATATCCCTGGCCCTAATATCCCTGGCCCTAATATCCCTGGCTCTAATATCCCTGGCACTAATATCCCTGGCCCTAATATCCCTGGCCCTAATATCGCTGGCCCTAATATCCCTGGCCATAATATCCCTGGCCCTAATATCCCTGGCCCTAATATCCCTGGCCCTAATATCCCTGGCCCTGATATCCCTGGCCCTAATATCCCTGGCCCTAATATCCCTGGCCCTAATATCCCTGGCCCTAATATCCCTGGCCCTAATATCCCTGGCTCTAAAATCCTTGGCCCTAATATCCCTGGGCCCTAATATCCCTTGCCCTATATCCCTGGCACTAATATCCCTGGCACTAATATCCCTGGCCCTAATATTCCTGGCCCTAATATCCCTGGCCCTAATATCCCTGGCCCTAATATCCCTCGCCCTAATATCCCTGGCCCTAATATCCCTGGCCCTAATAACCCTGGCCCTAATATCCCTGGCCCTAATATCCCTGGCGCTAATAACCCTGGCCCTAACATCCCTGGCCCTAATATCCCTGGCCCTAATATCCCTGGACCTAATATCCCTGCCCTAATATCCCTGGCCCTAATATCCCTGGCCCTAATATCCCTGGCCCTAATATCCCTGGCCCTAACATCCCTGGCCCTAATATCCGTGGCCCTAATATCCCTGGCCCTAATATCCCTGGCCCTAATATCCCTGGCCCTAATATCCCTGGCCCTAATATCGCTGGCCCTAATATCCCTGGCCCTAATATCCCTGGCCCTAATATCCCTGGCCATAATATCCCTGGCCCTAATATCCCTGGCCCTAATATCCCTGGACCTAATATCCCTGGCCCTGATATCCCTGGCCCTGATATCCCTGGACCTAATATCCCTGGCCCTAATATCCCTGGCCCTAATATCCCTGGCCCTAATATCCCTGGCCCTAATATCCCTTGCTCTAATATCCCTGGCCCTAATATCCCTGGCCCTAATATCCCTTGCCCTAAAATCCCTGGCCCTAATATCCCTGGCCCTAATATCCCTGGCCCTAATATCCCTGGCCCTAATATCCCTGGCTCTAATATCCCTGGCACTAATATCCCTGGCCCTAATATCCCTGGCCCTAATATCGCTGGCCCTAATATCCCTGGCCATAATATCCCTGGCCCTAATATCCCTGGCCCTAATATCCCTGGCCCTAATATCCCTGGCCCTGATATCCCTGGCCCTAATATCCCTGGCCCTAATATCCCTGGCCCTAATATCCCTGGCCCTAATATCCCTGGCCCTAATATCCCTGGCTCTAAAATCCCTGGCCCTAATATCCCTGGGCCCTAATATCCCTTGCCCTAAAATCCCTGGCCCTAATATCCCTGGCACTAATATCCCTGGCCCTAATATTCCTGGCCCTAATATCCCTGGCCCTAATATCCCTGGCCCTAATATCCCTCGCCCTAATATCCCTGGCCCTAATATCCCTGGCCCTAATAACCCTGGCCCTAATATCCCTGGCCCTAATATCCCTGGCGCTAATAACCCTGGCCCTAACATCCCTGGCCCTAATATCCCTGGCCCTAATATCCCTGGACCTAATATCCCTGCCCTAATATCCCTGGCCCTAATATCCCTGGCCCTAATATCCCTGGCCCTAATATCCCTGGCCCTAACATCCCTGGCCCTAATATCCGTGGCCCTAATATCCCTGGCCCTAATATCCCTGGCCCTAATATCCCTGGCCCTAATATCCCTGGCCCTAATATCGCTGGCCCTAATATCCCTGGCCCTAATATCCCTGGCCCTAATATCCCTGGCCATAATATCCCTGGCCCTAATATCCCTGGCCCTAATAACGCTGGCCCTAATCTCCCTGGCCCTAATATCCCTGGCCCTAATATCCCTGGCCCTAATATCCCTGGCTCTAATATCCCTGGCCCTAATATCCCTGGCCCTAATATCCCTGGACCTAATATCCCTGGCCCTGATATCCCTGGCCCTGATATCCCTGGCCCTAATATCCCTGGCCGTAATATCCCTGGCCCTAATATCCCTGGCCCTAATATCCCTGGCCCTAATATCCCTGGCCCTGATATCCCTGGCCCTAATATCCCTGGCCCTAATATCCCTGGCCCTAAAATCCCTGGCCCTAATATCCCTGGCTCTAAAATCCCTGGCCCTAATATCCCTGGGCCCTAATATCCCTTGCCCTAAAATCCCTGGCCCTAATATCCCTGGCCCTAATATCCCTGGCCCTAATATCCCTGGCCCTAATATGCCTGGCCCTAATATCCCTCGCCCTAATATCCCTGGCCCTAATATCCCTGGCCCTAATAACCCTGGCCCTAATATCCCTGGCCTTAATATCCCTGGCGCTAATAACCCTGGCCCTAACATCCCTAGCCCTAATATCCCTCTCCCTAATATCCCTGGACCTAATATCCCTGCCCTAATATCCCTGGCCCTAATATCCCTGGCCCTAATATCCCTGGCCCTAATATACCTGGCACTAACATCGCTGGCCCTAATATCCCTGGCCCTAATATCCCTGGGCCTAATATCCCTGGCCTTAATATCCCTGGCCCTAATATCCCTGGCCCTAATATCCCTGGCCCTAATATCCCTGGGCATAATATGCCTGGCCCTAATATTCCTGGCCCTTATATCCCTGGCCCTAATATCCCTGGCCCTAATATCCCTGGCCCTAATATCCCTGCCCCTAATATCCCTGGCCCTAAAATCCCTGGCCCTAATATACCTGGCCCTAATATCCCAGGCTTAATATCCCTTCCATAATATCCCTGGCCATAATATCCCTGGCCCTGATATCCCTGGCCCTGATATCCCTGGCCCTAATATCCCTGGCCCTAATATCCCTGGCCCTAATATCCCTGGCTCTAATATCCCTGGCCCTAATATCCCTGGCCCTAATATCCCTGGCCCTAAAATCCCTGGCCCTAATATCCCTGGCCCTAATATCCCTGGCCCTAATATCCCTGGCACTAATATCCCTGGCCCTAATATCCCTGGCCCTAAAATCCCTGGCCCTAATATCCCTGGCCCTAATATCCCTGGCCCTAATATCCCTGGCCCTAATATCGCTGGCCCTAATATCCCTGGCCATAATATCCCTGGCCCTATAATCCCTGGCCCTAATATCCCTGGCCCTAATATCCCTGGCCCTGATATCCCTGGCCCTCATATCCCTGGCCCTAATATCCCTGGCCCTAATATCCCTGGCCCTAATATCCCTGGACCTAATATCCCTGGCCCTAATATCCCTCGCCCTAATATCCCTGGCCCTAATATCCCTGGCCCTAATAACCCTGGCCCTAATATCCCTGGCCTTAATATCCCTGGCGCTAATAACCCTGGCCCTAACATCCCTGGCCCTAATATCCCTCGCCCTAATATCCCTGGACCTAATATCCCTGCCCTAATATCCCTGGCCCTAATATCCCTGGCCCTAATATCCCTGGCCCTAATATACCTGGCCCTAACATCGCTGGCCCTAATATCCCTGGCCCTAATATCCCTGGGCCTAATATCCCTGGCCTTAATATCCCTGGCCCTAATATCCCTGGCCCTAATATCCCTGGCCCTAATATCCCTGGGCATAATATGCCTGGCCCTAATATTCCTGGCCCTTATATCCCTGGCCCTAATATCCCTGGCCCTAATATCCCTGGCCCTAATATCCCTGCCCCTAATATCCCTGGCCCTAAAATCCCTGGCCCTAATATACCTGGCCCTAATATCCCAGGCTTAATATCCCTTCCATAATATCCCTGGCCATAATATCCCTGGCCCTGATATCCCTGGCCCTGATATCCCTGGCCCTAATATCCCTGGCCCTAATATCCCTGGCCCTAATATCCCTGGCCCTAATATCCCTGGCCCTAATATCCCTGGCCCTAATATCCCTGGCTCTAATATCCCTGGCCCTAATATCCGTGGCCCTAATATCCCTGGCCCTAATATCGCTGGCCCTAATATCCCTGGCCATAATATCCCTGGCCCTAATATCCCTGGCCCTAATATCCCTGGCCCTAATATCCCTGGCCCTGATATCCCTGGCCCTAATATCCCTGGCCCTAATATCCCTGGCCCTAATATCCCTGGCCCTAATATCCCTGGCCCTAATATCCCTGGCAATAATATCTCTGGCTCTAATATCCCTGGCCCTAATATCCCTGGGCCCTAATATCCCTTGCCCTAAAATCCCTGGCCCTAATATCCCTGGCCCTAATATCCCTGGCCCTAATATCCCTGGCCCTAATATCCCTGGCCCTAATATCCCTGGCTCTAATATCCCTGGCCCTAATATCCCTGGCCCTAATATCCCTGGCCCTAATATCCCTGGCCATAATATCCCTGGCCCTAATATCCCTGGCCCTAATATCCCTGGCCCTAATATCCCTGGCCCTGATATCCCTGGCCCTAATATCCCTGGCCCTAATATCCGTGGCCCTAATATCCCTGGCCCTAATATCCCTGGCTCTAAAATCCTTGGCCCTAATATCCCTGGGCCCTAATATCCCTTGCCCTAAAATCCCTGGCCCTAATATCCCTGGCCTTAATATCCCTGGCGCTAATAACCCTGGCCCTAACATCCCTGGCCCTAATATCCCTGGCCCTAATATCCCTGGACCTAATATCCCTGCCCTAATATCCCTGGCCCTAATATCCCTGGCCCTAATATCCCTTGCCCTAATATCCCTGGCCCTAACATCGCTGGCCCTAATATCCCTGGCCCTAATATCCCTGGGCCTAATATCCCTGGCCTTAATATCCCTGGCCCTAATATCCCTGGCCCTAATATCCCTGGCCCTAATATCCCTGGGCATAATATGCCTGGCCCTAATATTCCTGGCCCTTATATCCCTGGCCCTAATATCCCTGGCCCTAATATCCCTGGCCCTAATATCCCTGCCCCTAATATCCCTGGCCCTAAAATCCCTGGCCCTAATATACCTGGCCCTAATATCCCAGGCTTAATATCCCTTCCATAATATCCCTGGCCATAATATCCCTGGCCCTGATATCCCTGGCCCTGATATCCCTGGCCCTAATATCCCTGGCCCTAATATCCCTGGCCCTAATATCCCTGGCCCTAATATCCCTGGCCCTAATATCCCTGGCTCTAATATCCCTGGCCCTAATATCCCTGGCGCTAATATCCCTGGCCCTAAAATCCCTGGCCCTAATATCCCTGGCCCTAATATCCCTGGCCCTAATATCCCTGGCCCTAATATCCCTGGCTCTAATATCCCTGGCCCTAATATCCGTGGCCCTAATATCACTGGCCATAATATCGCTGGCCCTAATATCCCTGGCCATAATATCCCTGGCCCTAATATCCCTGGCCCTAATATCCCTGGCCCTAATATCCCTGGCCCTAATATCCCTGGCCCTAATATCCCTGGCCCTAATATCCCTGGCCCTAATATCCCTGGCCCTAATATCTCTGGCTCTAATATCCCTGGCCCTAATATCCCTGGGCCCTAATATCCCTGCCCTAATATCCCTGGCCCTAATATCCCTGGCCCTAATATCCCTGGCCCTAATATACCTGGCACTAACATCGCTGGCCCTAATATCCCTGGCCCTAATATCCCTGGGCCTAATATCCCTGGCCTTAATATCCCTGGCCCTAATATCCCTGGCCCTAATATCCCTGGCCCTAATATCCCTGGGCATAATATGCCTGGCCCTAATATTCCTGGCCCTTATATCCCTGGCCCTAATATCCCTGGCCCTAATATCCCTGGCCCTAATATCCCTGCCCCTAATATCCCTGGCCCTAAAATCCCTGGCCCTAATATACCTGGCCCTAATATCCCAGGCTTAATATCCCTTCCATAATATCCCTGGCCATAATATCCCTGGCCCTGATATCCCTGGCCCTGATATCCCTGGCCCTAATATCCCTGGCCCTAATATCCCTGGCCCTAATATCCCTGGCTCTAATATCCCTGGCCCTAATATCCCTGGCCCTAATATCCCTGGCCCTAAAATCCCTGGCCCTAATATCCCTGGCCCTAATATCCCTGGCCCTAATATCCCTGGCCCTAATATCCCTGGCCCTAATATCCCTGGCCCTAAAATCCCTGGCCCTAATATCCCTGGCCCTAATATCCCTGGCCCTAATATCCCTGGCCCTAATATCGCTGGCCCTAATATCCCTGGCCATAATATCCCTGGCCCTAATATCCCTGGCCCTAATATCCCTGGCCCTGATATCCCTGGCCCTCATATCCCTGGCCCTAATATCCCTGGCCCTAATATCCCTGGCCCTAATATCCCTGGACCTAATATCCCTGGCCCTAATATCCCTCGCCCTAATATCCCTGGCCCTAATATCCCTGGCCCTAATAACCCTGGCCCTAATATCCCTGGCCTTAATATCCCTGGCGCTAATAACCCTGGCCCTAACATCCCTGGCCCTAATATCCCTCGCCCTAATATCCCTGGACCTAATATCCCTGCCCTAATATCCCTGGCCCTAATATCCCTGGCCCTAATATCCCTGGCCCTAATATACCTGGCCCTAACATCGCTGGCCCTAATATCCCTGGCCCTAATATCCCTGGGCCTAATATCCCTGGCCTTAATATCCCTGGCCCTAATATCCCTGGCCCTAATATCCCTGGCCCTAATATCCCTGGGCATAATATGCCTGGCCCTAATATTCCTGGCCCTTATATCCCTGGCCCTAATATCCCTGGCCCTAATATCCCTGGCCCTAATATCCCTGCCCCTAATATCCCTGGCCCTAAAATCCCTGGCCCTAATATACCTGGCCCTAATATCCCAGGCTTAATATCCCTTCCATAATATCCCTGGCCATAATATCCCTGGCCCTGATATCCCTGGCCCTGATATCCCTGGCCCTAATATCCCTGGCCCTAATATCCCTGGCCCTAATATCCCTGGCCCTAATATCCCTGGCCCTAATATCCCTGGCCCTAATATCCCTGGCTCTAATATCCCTGGCCCTAATATCCGTGGCCCTAATATCCCTGGCCCTAATATCGCTGGCCCTAATATCCCTGGCCATAATATCCCTGGCCCTAATATCCCTGGCCCTAATATCCCTGGCCCTAATATCCCTGGCCCTGATATCCCTGGCCCTAATATCCCTGGCCCTAATATCCCTGGCCCTAATATCCCTGGCCCTAATATCCCTGGCCCTAATATCCCTGGCAATAATATCTCTGGCTCTAATATCCCTGGCCCTAATATCCCTGGGCCCTAATATCCCTTGCCCTAAAATCCCTGGCCCTAATATCCCTGGCCCTAATATCCCTGGCCCTAATATCCCTGGCCCTAATATCCCTGGCCCTAATATCCCTGGCTCTAATATCCCTGGCCCTAATATCCCTGGCCCTAATATCCCTGGCCCTAATATCCCTGGCCATAATATCCCTGGCCCTAATATCCCTGGCCCTAATATCCCTGGCCCTAATATCCCTGGCCCTGATATCCCTGGCCCTAATATCCCTGGCCCTAATATCCGTGGCCCTAATATCCCTGGCCCTAATATCCCTGGCTCTAAAATCCCTGGCCCTAATATCCCTGGGCCCTAATATCCCTTGCCCTAAAATCCCTGGCCCTAATATCCCTGGCCCTAATATCCCTGGCCCTAATATCCCTGGCCCTAATATCCCTGGCCCTAATATCCCTCGCCCTAATATCCCTGGCCCTAATATCCCTGGCCCTAATAACCTTGGCCCTAATATCCCTGGCCTTAATATCCCTGGCGCTAATAACCCTGGCCCTAACATCCCTGGCCCTAATATCCCTGGCCCTAATATCCCTGGACCTAATATCCCTGCCCTAATATCCCTGGCCCTAATATCCCTGGCCCTAATATCCCTTGCCCTAATATCCCTGGCCCTAACATCGCTGGCCCTAATATCCCTGGCCCTAATATCCCTGGGCCTAATATCCCTGGCCTTAATATCCCTGGCCCTAATATCCCTGGCCCTAATATCCCTGGCCCTAATATCCCTGGGCATAATATGCCTGGCCCTAATATTCCTGGCCCTTATATCCCTGGCCCTAATATCCCTGGCCCTAATATCCCTGGCCCTAATATCCCTGCCCCTAATATCCCTGGCCCTAAAATCCCTGGCCCTAATATACCTGGCCCTAATATCCCAGGCTTAATATCCCTTCCATAATATCCCTGGCCATAATATCCCTGGCCCTGATATCCCTGGCCCTGATATCCCTGGCCCTAATATCCCTGGCCCTAATATCCCTGGCCCTAATATCCCTGGCCCTAATATCCCTGGCCCTAATATCCCTGGCTCTAATATCCCTGGCCCTAATATCCCTGGCGCTAATATCCCTGGCCCTAAAATCCCTGGCCCTAATATCCCTGGCCCTAATATCCCTGGCCCTAATATCCCTGGCCCTAATATCCCTGGCTCTAATATCCCTGGCCCTAATATCCGTGGCCCTAATATCACTGGCCCTAATATCGCTGGCCCTAATATCCCTGGCCATAATATCCCTGGCCCTAATATCCCTGGCCCTAATATCCCTGGCCCTAATATCCCTGGCCCTAATATCCCTGGCCCTAATATCCCTGGCCCTAATATCCCTGGCCCTAATATCCCTGGCCCTAATATCTCTGGCTCTAATATCCCTGGCCCTAATATCCCTGGGCCCTAATATCCCTTGCCCTAATATCCCTGGCCCTAATATCCCTGGCCCTAATATCCCTGGCCCTAATATCCCTGGCCCTAATATCCCTGGCCCTAATATCCCTCGCCCTAATATCCCTGGCCCTAATATCCCTGGCCCTAATAACCCTGGCCCTAATATCCCTGGCCCTAATATCCCTGGCGCTAATAACCCTGGCCCTAACATCCCTTGCCCTAATATCCCTGGCCCTAATAACCCTGGACCTAATATTCCTGCCCTAATATCCTGGCCCTAATATCCCTGGCCCTAATATCCCTGGCCCTAATATCCCTGGCCCTAACATCGCTGGCCCTAATATCCCTGGCCCTAATATCCCTGGGCCTAATATCCCTGGCCTTAATATCCCTGGCCCTAATATCCCTGCCCCTAATATCCCTGGCCCTAAAATCCCTGGCCCTAATATACCTGGCCCTAATATCCCAGGCTTAATATCCCTTCCATAATATCCCTGGCCATAATATCCCTGGCCCTGATATCCCTGGCCCTGATATCCCTGGCCCTAATATCCCTGGCCCTAATATCCCTGGCCCTAATATCCCTGGCCCTAATATCCCTGGCCCTAATATCCCTGGCTCTAATATCCCTGGCCCTAATATCCCTGGCGCTAATATCCCTGGCCCTAAAATCCCTGGCCCTAATATCCCTGGCCCTAATATCCCTGGCCCTAATATCCCTGGCCCTAATATCCCTGGCTCTAATATCCCTGGCCCTAATATCCGTGGCCCTAATATCACTGGCCCTAATATCGCTGGCCCTAATATCCCTGGCCATAATATCCCTGGCCCTAATATCCCTGGCCCTAATATCCCTGGCCCTAATATCCCTGGCCCTAATATCCCTGGCCCTAATATCCCTGGCCCTAATATCCCTGGCCCTAATATCCCTGGCCCTAATATCTCTGGCTCTAATATCCCTGGCCCTAATATCCCTGGGCCCTAATATCCCTGCCCTAATATCCCTGGCCCTAATATCCCTGGCCCTAATATCCCTGGCCCTAATATACCTGGCACTAACATCGCTGGCCCTAATATCCCTGGCCCTAATATCCCTGGGCCTAATATCCCTGGCCTTAATATCCCTGGCCCTAATATCCCTGGCCCTAATATCCCTGGCCCTAATATCCCTGGGCATAATATGCCTGGCCCTAATATTCCTGGCCCTTATATCCCTGGCCCTAATATCCCTGGCCCTAATATCCCTGGCCCTAATATCCCTGCCCCTAATATCCCTGGCCCTAAAATCCCTGGCCCTAATATACCTGGCCCTAATATCCCAGGCTTAATATCCCTTCCATAATATCCCTGGCCATAATATCCCTGGCCCTGATATCCCTGGCCCTGATATCCCTGGCCCTAATATCCCTGGCCCTAATATCCCTGGCCCTAATATCCCTGGCTCTAATATCCCTGGCCCTAATATCCCTGGCCCTAATATCCCTGGCCCTAAAATCCCTGGCCCTAATATCCCTGGCCCTAATATCCCTGGCCCTAATATCCCTGGCCCTAATATCCCTGGCCCTAATATCCCTGGCCCTAAAATCCCTGGCCCTAATATCCCTGGCCCTAATATCCCTGGCCCTAATATCCCTGGCCCTAATATCGCTGGCCCTAATATCCCTGGCCATAATATCCCTGGCCCTAATATCCCTGGCCCTAATATCCCTGGCCCTGATATCCCTGGCCCTCATATCCCTGGCCCTAATATCCCTGGCCCTAATATCCCTGGCCCTAATATCCCTGGACCTAATATCCCTGGCCCTAATATCCCTCGCCCTAATATCCCTGGCCCTAATATCCCTGGCCCTAATAACCCTGGCCCTAATATCCCTGGCCTTAATATCCCTGGCGCTAATAACCCTGGCCCTAACATCCCTGGCCCTAATATCCCTCGCCCTAATATCCCTGGACCTAATATCCCTGCCCTAATATCCCTGGCCCTAATATCCCTGGCCCTAATATCCCTGGCCCTAATATACCTGGCCCTAACATCGCTGGCCCTAATATCCCTGGCCCTAATATCCCTGGGCCTAATATCCCTGGCCTTAATATCCCTGGCCCTAATATCCCTGGCCCTAATATCCCTGGCCCTAATATCCCTGGGCATAATATGCCTGGCCCTAATATTCCTGGCCCTTATATCCCTGGCCCTAATATCCCTGGCCCTAATATCCCTGGCCCTAATATCCCTGCCCCTAATATCCCTGGCCCTAAAATCCCTGGCCCTAATATACCTGGCCCTAATATCCCAGGCTTAATATCCCTTCCATAATATCCCTGGCCATAATATCCCTGGCCCTGATATCCCTGGCCCTGATATCCCTGGCCCTAATATCCCTGGCCCTAATATCCCTGGCCCTAATATCCCTGGCCCTAATATCCCTGGCCCTAATATCCCTGGCCCTAATATCCCTGGCTCTAATATCCCTGGCCCTAATATCCGTGGCCCTAATATCCCTGGCCCTAATATCGCTGGCCCTAATATCCCTGGCCATAATATCCCTGGCCCTAATATCCCTGGCCCTAATATCCCTGGCCCTAATATCCCTGGCCCTGATATCCCTGGCCCTAATATCCCTGGCCCTAATATCCCTGGCCCTAATATCCCTGGCCCTAATATCCCTGGCCCTAATATCCCTGGCAATAATATCTCTGGCTCTAATATCCCTGGCCCTAATATCCCTGGGCCCTAATATCCCTTGCCCTAAAATCCCTGGCCCTAATATCCCTGGCCCTAATATCCCTGGCCCTAATATCCCTGGCCCTAATATCCCTGGCCCTAATATCCCTGGCTCTAATATCCCTGGCCCTAATATCCCTGGCCCTAATATCCCTGGCCCTAATATCCCTGGCCATAATATCCCTGGCCCTAATATCCCTGGCCCTAATATCCCTGGCCCTAATATCCCTGGCCCTGATATCCCTGGCCCTAATATCCCTGGCCCTAATATCCGTGGCCCTAATATCCCTGGCCCTAATATCCCTGGCTCTAAAATCCCTGGCCCTAATATCCCTGGGCCCTAATATCCCTTGCCCTAAAATCCCTGGCCCTAATATCCCTGGCCCTAATATCCCTGGCCCTAATATCCCTGGCCCTAATATCCCTGGCCCTAATATCCCTCGCCCTAATATCCCTGGCCCTAATATCCCTGGCCCTAATAACCTTGGCCCTAATATCCCTGGCCTTAATATCCCTGGCGCTAATAACCCTGGCCCTAACATCCCTGGCCCTAATATCCCTGGCCCTAATATCCCTGGACCTAATATCCCTGCCCTAATATCCCTGGCCCTAATATCCCTGGCCCTAATATCCCTTGCCCTAATATCCCTGGCCCTAACATCGCTGGCCCTAATATCCCTGGCCCTAATATCCCTGGGCCTAATATCCCTGGCCTTAATATCCCTGGCCCTAATATCCCTGGCCCTAATATCCCTGGCCCTAATATCCCTGGGCATAATATGCCTGGCCCTAATATTCCTGGCCCTTATATCCCTGGCCCTAATATCCCTGGCCCTAATATCCCTGGCCCTAATATCCCTGCCCCTAATATCCCTGGCCCTAAAATCCCTGGCCCTAATATACCTGGCCCTAATATCCCAGGCTTAATATCCCTTCCATAATATCCCTGGCCATAATATCCCTGGCCCTGATATCCCTGGCCCTGATATCCCTGGCCCTAATATCCCTGGCCCTAATATCCCTGGCCCTAATATCCCTGGCCCTAATATCCCTGGCCCTAATATCCCTGGCTCTAATATCCCTGGCCCTAATATCCCTGGCGCTAATATCCCTGGCCCTAAAATCCCTGGCCCTAATATCCCTGGCCCTAATATCCCTGGCCCTAATATCCCTGGCCCTAATATCCCTGGCTCTAATATCCCTGGCCCTAATATCCGTGGCCCTAATATCACTGGCCCTAATATCGCTGGCCCTAATATCCCTGGCCATAATATCCCTGGCCCTAATATCCCTGGCCCTAATATCCCTGGCCCTAATATCCCTGGCCCTAATATCCCTGGCCCTAATATCCCTGGCCCTAATATCCCTGGCCCTAATATCCCTGGCCCTAATATCTCTGGCTCTAATATCCCTGGCCCTAATATCCCTGGGCCCTAATATCCCTTGCCCTAATATCCCTGGCCCTAATATCCCTGGCCCTAATATCCCTGGCCCTAATATCCCTGGCCCTAATATCCCTGGCCCTAATATCCCTCGCCCTAATATCCCTGGCCCTAATATCCCTGGCCCTAATAACCCTGGCCCTAATATCCCTGGCCCTAATATCCCTGGCGCTAATAACCCTGGCCCTAACATCCCTTGCCCTAATATCCCTGGCCCTAATAACCCTGGACCTAATATTCCTGCCCTAATATCCTGGCCCTAATATCCCTGGCCCTAATATCCCTGGCCCTAATATCCCTGGCCCTAACATCGCTGGCCCTAATATCCCTGGCCCTAATATCCCTGGGCCTAATATCCCTGGCCTTAATATCCCTGGCCCTAATATCCCTGGCCCTAATATCCCTGGCCCTAATATCCCTGGCCCTAATATCCCTGGCCCTGATATCCCTGGCCCTAATATCCCTGGCCCTAATATCCCTGGCCCTAATATCCCTGGCCCTAATATCCCTGGCTCTAAAATCCCTGGCCCTAATATCCCTGGGCCCTAATATCCCTTGCCCTAAAATCCCTGGCCCTAATATCCCTGGCCCTAATATCCCTGGCCCTAATATCCCTGGCCCTAATATCCCTGGCCCTAATATCCCTGGCCCTAACATCGCTGGCCCTAATATGCCTGGCCCTAATATCCCTGGGCCTAATATCCCTGGCCTTAATATCCCTGGCCCTAATATCCCTGGCCCTAATATCCCTGGCCCTAATATCCCTGGGCATAATATGCCTGGCCCTAATATTCCTGGCCCCTATATCCCTGGCCCTAATATCCCTGGCCCTAATATCCCTGGCCCTAATATCCCTGCCCCTAATATCCCTGGCCCTAAAATCCCTGGCCCTAATATACCTGGCCCTAATATCCCAGGCTTAATATCCCTTCCATAATATCCCTGGCCATAATATCCCTGGCCCTGATATCCCTGGCCCTGATATCCCTGGCCCTAATATCCCTGGCCCTAATATCCCTGGCCCTATTATCCCTGGCCCTAATATCCCTGGCCCTAATATCCCTGGCTCTAATATCCCTGGCCCTAATATCCCTGGCCCTAATATCCCTGGCCCTAATATGCCTGGCTCTAATATCCCTGGCCCTAATATCCCTGGCCCTAATATCCCTGGCCCTAATATCGCTGGCCCTAATATCCCTGGCCCTAATATCCCTGGCCCTAATATCCCTGGCCCTAATATCACTGGCCCTAATATCCCTGGCCCTAATATCCCTGGCCCTAATATCCCTGGCCCTAATATCCCTGGACCTAATATCCCTGGCCCTAATATCCCTGGCCCTAATATTCCTGGCCCTAATATCCCTTGCCCTAATATCCCTGGCCCTAATATCCCTCGCCCTAATATCCCTTGCCCTAATATCCCTGGCCCTAATATCCCTGGCCATAATATGCCTGGCCCTAATATCCCTGGCCCTTATATACCTGGCCTTAATATCCCTGGCCCTAATATCCCTGGCCCTAATATCCCTGGCCCTAATATCCCTCGCCCTAATATCCCTGGCCCTAATATCCGTGGCCTTAATATCCCTGGCCCTAATATCCCTGGCCCTAATATCCCTGGCCCTAATATCCCTGGCCCTAATATCCCTGGCCCTAATATCCCTGGCCCTAATATCCCTGGCCCTAATATCCCTGGCCATAATATCCCTGGCCCTAATATCCCTGGCCCTAATAACGCTGGCCCTAATCTCACTGGCCCTAATATCCCTGGCCCTAATATCCCTGGCCCTAATATCCTTGGCCCTAATATCCCTGGCCCTAATATCCCTGGCCCTAATATCCCTGGCCCTAATATCCCTGGCCCTGATATCCCTGGCCCTGATATACCTTGCCCTAATATCCCTGGCCCTAATATCCCTGGCCCTAATATCCCTGGCCCTAATATCCCTGGCTCTAATATCCCTGGCCCTAATATCCCTGGCCCTAATATCCCTTGCCCTAAAATCCCTGGCCCTAATATCCCCAGCCCTAATATCCCTGGCCCTAATATCCCTGGCCCTAATATCCCTGGCCCTAATATCCCTGGCCCTAATATCCCTGGCCCTAATATCCCTGGCCCTAATATCCCTGGCCCTAATATCCCTGGCCCTAATATCTCTGGCCCTAATATCCCTGGCCCTGATATCCCTGGCCCTAATATCCCTGGCCCTAATATCCCTGGCCCTAATATCCCTGGCCCTAATATCCCTGGCCCTAATATCCCTGGCCCTAATATCCCTGGCCCTAATATCCCTGGCCCTAATATCCCTTGCCCTAAAATCCCTGGCCCTAATATCCCTGGCCCTAAAATCCTTGGCCATAATATCACTGGCCCTAATATCCCTGGCCCTAATATCCCTGGCCCTAATATCCCTGGCCCTAATATTCCTGGCCCTAATATCCCTGGCCCTAATATCCCTGGCCCTAATATCCCTGGCCCTAAAATCCCTGGCCCTAATATCCCTGGCCCTAATATCCCTGGCCCTAATATCCCTGGCCCTAATATTCCTGGCTCTAATATCCCTGGCCCTAATATCCGTGGCCCTAATATCCCTGGCCCTAATATCGCTGGCCCTAATATCCCTGGCCATAATATCCCTGGCCCTAATATCCCTGGCCCTAATATCCCTGGCCCTAATATCCCTGGCCCTGATATCCCTGGCCCTAATATCCCTGGCCCTAATATCCCTGGCCCTAATATCCCTGGCCCTAATATCCCTGGCCCTAATATCTCTGGCCCTAATATCCCTGGCCCTGATATCCCTGGCCCTAATATCCCTGGCCCTAATATCCGTGGCCTTAATATCCCTGGCCCTAATATCCCTGGCCCTAATATCCCTGGCCCTAATATCCCTGGCCCTAATATCCCTGGCCCTAATATCCCTGGCCCTAATATCCCTGGCCCTAATATCCCTGGCCATAATATCCCTGGCCCTAATATCCCTGGCCCTAATAACGCTGGCCCTAATCTCACTGGCCCTAATATCCCTGGCCCTAATATCCCTGGCCCTAATATCCTTGGCCCTAATATCCCTGGCCCTAATATCCCTGGCCCTAATATCCCTGGCCCTAATATCCCTGGCCCTGATATCCCTGGCCCTGATATACCTTGCCCTAATATCCCTGGCCCTAATATCCCTGGCCCTAATATCCCTGGCCCTAATATCCCTGGCTCTAATATCCCTGGCCCTAATATCCCTGGCCCTAATATCCCTTGCCCTAAAATCCCTGGCCCTAATATCCCCAGCCCTAATATCCCTGGCCCTAATATCCCTGGCCCTAATATCCCTGGCCCTAATATCCCTGGCCCTAATATCCCTGGCCCTAATATCCCTGGCCCTAATATCCCTGGCCCTAATATCCTTGGCCCTAATATCCCTGGCCCTAATATCCCTGGCCCTAATATCCCTGGACCTAATATCCCTGGCCCTAATATCCCTGGCCCTAATATTCCTGGCCCTAATATCCCTTGCCCTAATATCCCTGGCCCTAATATCCCTCGCCCTAATATCCCTTGCCCTAATATCCCTGGCCCTAATATCCCTGGCCATAATATGCCTGGCCCTAATATCCCTGGCCCTTATATACCTGGCCTTAATATCCCTGGCCCTAATATCCCTGGCCCTAATATCCCTGGCCCTAATATCCCTCGCCCTAATATCCCTGGCCCTAATATCCGTGGCCTTAATATCCCTGGCCCTAATATCCCTGGCCCTAATATCCCTGGCCCTAATATCCCTGGCCCTAATATCCCTGGCCCTAATATCCCTGGCCCTAATATCCCTGGCCCTAATATCCCTGGCCATAATATCCCTGGCCCTAATATCCCTGGCCCTAATAACGCTGGCCCTAATCTCACTGGCCCTAATATCCCTGGCCCTAATATCCCTGGCCCTAATATCCTTGGCCCTAATATCCCTGGCCCTAATATCCCTGGCCCTAATATCCCTGGCCCTAATATCCCTGGCCCTGATATCCCTGGCCCTGATATACCTTGCCCTAATATCCCTGGCCCTAATATCCCTGGCCCTAATATCCCTGGCCCTAATATCCCTGGCTCTAATATCCCTGGCCCTAATATCCCTGGCCCTAATATCCCTTGCCCTAAAATCCCTGGCCCTAATATCCCCAGCCCTAATATCCCTGGCCCTAATATCCCTGGCCCTAATATCCCTGGCCCTAATATCCCTGGCCCTAATATCCCTGGCCCTAATATCCCTGGCCCTAATATCCCTGGCCCTAATATCCCTGGCCCTAATATCTCTGGCCCTAATATCCCTGGCCCTGATATCCCTGGCCCTAATATCCCTGGCCCTAATATCCCTGGCCCTAATATCCCTGGCCCTAATATCCCTGGCCCTAATATCCCTGGCCCTAATATCCCTGGCCCTAATATCCCTGGCCCTAATATCCCTTGCCCTAAAATCCCTGGCCCTAATATCCCTGGCCCTAAAATCCTTGGCCATAATATCACTGGCCCTAATATCCCTGGCCCTAATATCCCTGGCCCTAATATCCCTGGCCCTAATATCCCTGGCCCTAATATCCCTGGCCCTAATATCCCTGGCCCTAATATCCCTGGCCCTAAAATCCCTGGCCCTAATATCCCTGGCCCTAATATCCCTGGCCCTAATATCCCTGGCCCTAATATTCCTGGCTCTAATATCCCTGGCCCTAATATCCGTGGCCCTAATATCCCTGGCCCTAATATCGCTGGCCCTAATATCCCTGGCCATAATATCCCTGGCCCTAATATCCCTGGCCCTAATATCCCTGGCCCTAATATCCCTGGCCCTGATATCCCTGGCCCTAATATCCCTGGCCCTAATATCCCTGGCCCTAATATCCCTGGCCCTAATATCCCTGGCCCTAATATCCCTGGCAATAATATCTCTGGCTCTAATATCCCTGGCCCTAATATCCCTGGGCCCTAATATCCCTTGCCCTAAAATCCCTGGCCCTAATATCCCTGGCCCTAATATCCCTGGCCCTAAAATCCCTGGCCCTAATATCCCTGGCCCTAATATCCCTGGCTCTAATATCCCTGGCCCTAATATCCCTGGCCCTAATATCCCTGGCCCTAATATCCCTGGCCATAATATTCCTGGCCCTAATATCCCTGGCCCTAATATCCCTGGCCCTAATATCCCTGGCCCTGATATCCCTGGCCCTAATATCCCTGGCCCTAATATCCGTGGCCCTAATATCCCTGGCCCTAATATCCCTGGCTCTAAAATCCCTGGCCCTAATATCCCTGGGCCCTAATATCCCTTGCCCTAAAATCCCTGGCCCTAATATCCCTGGCCCTAATATCCCTGGCCCTAATATCCCTGGCCCTAATATCCCTGGCCCTAATATCCCTCGCCCTAATATCCCTGGCCCTAATATCCCTGGCCCTAATAACCCTGGCCCTAATATCCCTGGCCTTAATATCCCTGGCGCTAATAACCCTGGCCCTAACATCCCTGGCCCTAATATCCCTGGCCCTAATATCCCTGGACCTAATATCCCTGCCCTAATATCCCTGGCCCTAATATCCCTGGCCCTAATATCCCTTGCCCTAATATCCCTGGCCCTAACATCGCTGGCCCTAATATCCCTGTCCCTAATATCCCTGGGCCTAATATCCCTGGCCTTAATATCCCTGGCCCTAATATCCCTGGCCCTAATATCCCTGGCCCTAATATCCCTGGGCATAATATGCCTGGCCCTAATATTCCTGGCCCTTATATCCCTGGCCCTAATATCCCTGGCCCTAATATCCCTGGCCCTAATATCCCTGCCCCTAATATCCCTGGCCCTAAAATCCCTGGCCCTAATATACCTGGCCCTAATATCCCAGGCTTAATATCCCTTCCATAATATCCCTGGCCATAATATCCCTGGCCCTGATATCCCTGGCCCTGATATCCCTGGCCCTAATATCCCTGGCCCTAATATCCCTGGCCCTAATATCCCTGGCCCTAATATCCCTGGCCCTAATATCCCTGGCTCTAATATCCCTGGCCCTAATATCCCTGGCGCTAATATCCCTGGCCCTAAAATCCCTGGCCCTAATATCCCTGGCCCTAATATCCCTGGCCCTAATATCCCTGGCCCTAATATCCCTGGCTCTAATATCCCTGGCCCTAATATCCGTGGCCCTAATATCACTGGCCCTAATATCGCTGGCCCTAATATCCCTGGCCATAATATCCCTGGCCCTAATATCCCTGGCCCTAATATCCCTGGCCCTAATATCCCTGGCCCTAATATCCCTGGCCCTAATATCCCTGGCCCTAATATCCCTGGCCCTAATATCCCTGGCCCTAATATCTCTGGCTCTAATATCCCTGGCCCTAATATCCCTGGGCCCTAATATCCCTTGCCCTAATATCCCTGGCCCTAATATCCCTGGCCCTAATATCCCTGGCCCTAATATCCCTGGCCCTAATATCCCTGGCCCTAATATCCCTCGCCCTAATATCCCTGGCCCTAATATCCCTGGCCCTAATAACCCTGGCCCTAATATCCCTGGCCCTAATATCCCTGGCGCTAATAACCCTGGCCCTAACATCCCTTGCCCTAATATCCCTGGCCCTAATAACCCTGGACCTAATATTCCTGCCCTAATATCCTGGCCCTAATATCCCTGGCCCTAATATCCCTGGCCCTAATATCCCTGGCCCTAACATCGCTGGCCCTAATATCCCTGGCCCTAATATCCCTGGGCCTAATATCCCTGGCCTTAATATCCCTGGCCCTAATATCCCTGGCCCTAATATCCCTGGCCCTAATATCCCTGGCCCTAATATCCCTGGCCCTGATATCCCTGGCCCTAATATCCCTGGCCCTAATATCCCTGGCCCTAATATCCCTGGCCCTAATATCCCTGGCTCTAAAATCCCTGGCCCTAATATCCCTGGGCCCTAATATCCCTTGCCCTAAAATCCCTGGCCCTAATATCCCTGGCCCTAATATCCCTGGCCCTAATATCCCTGGCCCTAATATCCCTGGCCCTAATATCCCTGGCCCTAACATCGCTGGCCCTAATATGCCTGGCCCTAATATCCCTGGGCCTAATATCCCTGGCCTTAACATCCCTGGCCCTAATATCCCTGGCCCTAATATCCCTGGCCCTAATATCCCTGGGCATAATATGCCTGGCCCTAATATTCCTGGCCCCTATATCCCTGGCCCTAATATCCCTGGCCCTAATATCCCTGGCCCTAATATCCCTGCCCCTAATATCCCTGGCCCTAAAATCCCTGGCCCTAATATACCTGGCCCTAATATCCCAGGCTTAATATCCCTTCCATAATATCCCTGGCCATAATATCCCTGGCCCTGATATCCCTGGCCCTGATATCCCTGGCCCTAATATCCCTGGCCCTAATATCCCTGGCCCTATTATCCCTGGCCCTAATATCCCTGGCCCTAATATCCCTGGCTCTAATATCCCTGGCCCTAATATCCCTGGCCCTAATATCCCTGGCCCTAATATGCCTGGCTCTAATATCCCTGGCCCTAATATCCCTGGCCCTAATATCCCTGGCCCTAATATCGCTGGCCCTAATATCCCTGGCCCTAATATCCCTGGCCCTAATATCCCTGGCCCTAATATCACTGGCCCTAATATCCCTGGCCCTAATATCCCTGGCCCTAATATCCCTGGCCCTAATATCCCTGGACCTAATATCCCTGGCCCTAATATCCCTGGCCCTAATATTCCTGGCCCTAATATCCCTTGCCCTAATATCCCTGGCCCTAATATCCCTGGCCCTAATATCCCTTGCCCTAATATCCCTGGCCCTAATATCCCTGGCCATAATATGCCTGGCCCTAATATCCCTGGCCCTTATATACCTGGCCTTAATATCCCTGGCCCTAATATCCCTGGCCCTAATATCCCTGGCCCTAATATCCCTCGCCCTAATATCCCTGGCCCTAATATCCGTGGCCTTAATATCCCTGGCCCTAATATCCCTGGCCCTAATATCCCTGGCCCTAATATCCCTGGCCCTAATATCCCTGGCCCTAATATCCCTGGCCCTAATATCCCTGGCCCTAATATCCCTGGCCATAATATCCCTGGCCCTAATATCCCTGGCCCTAATAACGCTGGCCCTAATATCCCTGGCCCTAATATCCCTGGCCCTAATATCCCTGGCCCTAATATCCCTGGCCCTAATATCCCTGGCCCTAATATCCCTGGCCCTAATATCCCTGGCCCTGATATCCCTGGCCCTGATATACCTTGCCCTAATATCCCTGGCCCTAATATCCCTGGCCCTAATATCCCTGGCCCTAATATCCCTGGCTCTAATATCCCTGGCCCTAATATCCCTGGCCCTAATATCCCTTGCCCTAAAATCCCTGGCCCTAATATCCCCAGCCCTAATATCCCTGGCCCTAATATCCCTGGCCCTAATATCCCTGGCCCTAATATCCCTGGCCCTAATATCCCTGGCCCTAATATCCCTGGCCCTAATATCCCTGGCCCTAATATCCCTGGCCCTAATATCCCTGGCCCTAATATCCCTGGCCCTGATATCCCTGGCCCTAATATCCCTGGCCCTAATATCCCTGGCCCTAATATCCCTGGCCCTAATATCCCTGGCCCTAATATCCCTGGCCCTAATATCCCTGGCCCTAATATCCCTGGCCCTAATATCCCTTGCCCTAAAATCCCTGGCCCTAATATCCCTGGCCCTAAAATCCTTGGCCATAATATCACTGGCCCTAATATCCCTGGCCCTAATATCCCTGGCCCTAATATCCCTGGCCCTAATATCCCTGGCCCTAATATCCCTGGCCCTAATATCCCTGGCCCTAATATCCCTGGCACTAATATCCCTGGCCCTAATATCCCTGGCCCTAATATCCCTGGCCCTTATATCCCTGGCCCAAATATCCCTGGCCCTAATATCCCTGGCCCTAATATCCTTGCCCCTAATATCCCTGGCCCTAAAATCCCTGGCCCTAATATCCCTGGCCCTAATATCCCTGGCCCTAATATCCCTGGCCCTAATATCCTTGCCCCTAATATCCCTGGCCCTAAAATCCCTGGCCATAATATCCCTGGCCCTAATATCCCTGGCCCTAATATCCCTGGCCCTAATATGCCTGGCTCTAATATCCCTGGCCCTAAAATCCCTGGCCATAATATCCCTGGCCCTAATATCCCTGGCCCTAATATCCCTGACCCTAATATGCCTGGCTCTAATATCCCTGGCCCTAATATCCCTGGCCCTAATATCGCTGGCCCTAATATCCCTGGCCCTAATATCCCTGGCCCTAATATCCCTGGCCCTAACATCACTGGCCCTAATATCCCTGGCCCTAATATCCCTGGCCCTAATATCCCTGGCCCTAATATCCCTGGCCCTAATATCCCTTGCCCTAATATCCCTGGCCCTAATATCCCTGGCCATAATATGCCTGGCCCTAATATCCCTGGCCCTTATATCCCTGGCCCTAATATCCCTGGCCCTAATATCCCTGGCCCTAATATCCCTGGCCCTAATATCCCTCGCCCTAATATCCCTGGCCCTAATATCCGTGGCCTTAATATCCCTGGCCCTAATATCCCTGGCCCTAATATCCCTGGCCCTAATATCCCTGGCCCTAATATCCCTGGCCCTAATATCCCTGGCCCTAATATCCCTGGCCCTAATATCCCTGGCCCTAATATCCCTGGCCCTAATATCCCTGGCCCTAATATCCCTGGCCCTAATATCCCTGGCCATAATATCCCTGGCCCTAATATCCCTGGCCCTAATAACGCTGGCCCTAATCTCCCTGGCCCTAATATCCCTGGCCCTAATATCCCTGGCCCTAATATCCCTGGCCCTAATATCCCTGGCCCTAATATCCCTGGCCCTAATATCCCTGGCCCTAATATCCCTGGCCCTGATATCCCTGGCCCTGATATCCCGGGCCCTAATATCCCTGGCCCTAATATCCCTGGCCCTAATATCCCTGGCCCTAATATCCCTGGCCCTAATATCCCTGGCCCTAATATCCCTGGCCCTAATATCCCTGGCCCTAATATCCCTGGCCCTAATATCCCTGGCCCTGATATCCCTGGCCCTAATATCCCTGGCCCTAATATCCCTGGCCCTAATATCCCTGGCCCTAATATCCCTGGCCCTAATATCCCTGGCCCTAATATCCCTGGCCCTAATATCCCTGGCCCTAATATCCCTGGCCCTAATATCCCTGGCCCTAATATCCCTGGCCCTAATATCCCTGGCCCTAATATCCCTGGCCCTAATATCCCTGGCCATAATATCCCTGGCCCTAATATCCCTGGCCCTAATAACGCTGGCCCTAATCTCCCTGGCCCTAATATCCCTGGCCCTAATATCCCTGGCCCTAATATCCCTGGCCCTAATATCCCTGGCCCTAATATCCCTGGCCCTAATATCCCTGGCCCTAATATCCCTGGCCCTGATATCCCTGGCCCTGATATCCCGGGCCCTAATATCCCTGGCCCTAATATCCCTGGCCCTAATATCCCTGGCCCTAATATCCCTGGCCCTAATATCCCTGGCCCTAATATCCCTGGCCCTAATATCCCTGGCCCTAATATCCCTGGCCCTAATATCCCTGGCCCTGATATCCCTGGCCCTAATATCCCTGGCCCTAATATCCCTGGCCCTAATATCCCTGGCCCTAATATCCCTGGCCCTAATATCCCTGGCCCTAATATCCCTGGCCCTAATATCCCTGGCCCTAATATCCCTTGCCCTAAAATCCCTGGCCCTAATATCCCTGGCCCTAAAATCCCTGGCCATAATATCACTGGCCCTAATATCCCTGGCCCTAATATCCCAGGCCCTAATATCCCTGGCCCTAATATCCCTGGCCCTAATATCCCTGGCCCTAGTATCCCTGGCCCTAATATCCCTGGCCCTAATATCCCTGGCCCTAATATCCCTGGCTCTAATATCCCTGGCCCTAATATCCCTGGCCCTAATATCCCTGGCCCTAATATCGCTGGCCCTAATATCCCTGGCCCTAATATCCCTGGCCCTAATATCCCTGGCCCTAATATCCCTGGCCCTAATATCCCTGGCCCTAATATCCCTGGCCCTAATATCCCTTGCCCTAAAATCCCTGGCCCTAATATCCCTGGCCCTAATATCCCTGGCCCTAATATCCCTGGCCCTAATATCCCTGGCCCTAATATCCCTGGCCCTAATATCCCTGGCCCTAATATCCCTGGCCCTAATATCCCTTGCCCTAAAATCCCTGGCCCTAATATCCCTGGCCCTAAAATCCCTGGCCATAATATCACTGGCCCTAATATCCCTGGCCCTAATATCCCAGGCCCTAATATCCCTGGCCCTAATATCCCTGGCCCTAATATCCCTGGCCCTAGTATCCCTGGCCCTAATATCCCTGGCCCTAATATCCCTGGCCCTAATATCCCTGGCTCTAATATCCCTGGCCCTAATATCCCTGGCCCTAATATCCCTGGCCCTAATATCGCTGGCCCTAATATCCCTGGCCCTAATATCCCTGGCCCTAATATCCCTGGCCCTAATATCCCTGGCCCTAATATCCCTGGCCCTAATATCCCTGGCCCTAATATCCCTTGCCCTAAAATCCCTGGCCCTAATATCCCTGGCCCTAATATCCCTGGCCCTAATATCCCTGGCCATAATATCCCTGGCCTTAATATCCCTGGCCCTAATATCCATCGCCCTAATATCCCTGGCCCTAATATCCCTGGCACTAATAACCCTGGCCCTAATATCCCTGGCCCTAATATCCCTGGCCCTAATATCCCTGGCCCTAATATCCCTGGCCCTAATATCCCTGGACCTAATATCCCTGGCCCTTATATCCCTGGCCCTAATATCCCTGGCCCTAATATCCCTGGCCCTAATATCCTTGCCCCTAATATCCCTGGCCCTAAAATCCCTGGCCCTAATATCCCTGGCCCTAATATCCCTGGCCCTAATATCCCTGGCCCTAATATCCTTGCCCCTAATATCCCTGGCCCTAAAATCCCTGGCCATAATATCCCTGGCCCTAATATCCCTGGCCCTAATATCCCTGGCCCTAATATGCCTGGCTCTAATATCCCTGGCCCTAAAATCCCTGGCCATAATATCCCTGGCCCTAATATCCCTGGCCCTAATATCCCTGGCCCTAATATGCCTGGCTCTAATATCCCTGGCCCTAATATCACTGGCCCTAATATCCCTGGCCCTAATATCGCTGGCCCTAATATCCCTGGCCCTAATATCCCTGGCCCTAATATCCCTGGCCCTAATATCACTGGCCCTAATATTCCTGGCCCTAATATCCCTGGCCCTAATATCCCTGGCCCTAATATCCCTGGCCCTAATATCCCTTGCCCTAATATCCCTGGCCCTAATATCCCTGGCCATAATATGCCTGGCCCCAATATCCCTGGCCCTTATATCCCTGGCCCTAATATCCCTGGCCCTAATATCCCTGGCCCTAATATCCCTGGCCCTAATATCCCTCGCCCTAATATCCCTGGCCCTAATATCCGTGGCCTTAATATCCCTGGCCCTAATATCCCTGGCCCTAATATCCCTGGCCCTAATATCCCTGGCCCTAATATCCCTGGCCCTAATATCCCTGGCCCTAATATCCCTGGCCCTAATATCCCTGGCCCTAATATCCCTGGCCCTAATATCCCTGGCCCTAATATCCCTGGCCATAATATCCCTGGCCCTAATATCCCTGGCCCTAATAACGCTGGCCCTAATCTCCCTGGCCCTAATATCCCTGGCCCTAATATCCCTGGCCCTAATATCCCTGGCCCTAATATCCCTGGCCTTAATATCCCTGGCCCTAATATCCCTGGCCCTGATATCCCTGGCCCTAATATCCCTGGCCCTAATATCCCCGGCCCTAATATCCCTGGCCCTAATATCCCTGGCCCTAATATCCCTGGCCCTAATATCCCTGGCCCTAATATCCCTGGCCCTAATATCCCTGGCCCTAATATCCCTGGCCCTAATATCCCTGGCCCTGATATCCCTGGCCCTAATATCCCTGGCCCTAATATCCCTGGCCCTAATATCCCTGGCCCTAATATCCCTGGCCCTAATATCCCTGGCCCTAATATCCCTGGTCCTAATATCCCTGGCCCTAATATCCCTTGCCCTAAAATCCCTGGCCCTAATATCCCTGGCCCTAAAATCCCTTGCCATAATATCACTGGCCCTAATATCCCTGGCCCTAATATCCCAGGCCCTAATATCCCTGGCCCTAATATCCCTGGCCCTAATATCCCTGGCCCTAATATCCCTGGCCCTAATATCCCTGGCCCTAATATCCCTGGCCCTAATATCCCTGGCTCTAATATCCCTGGCCCTAATATCCCTGGCCCTAATATCCCTGGCCCTAATATCGCTGGCCCTAATATCCCTGGCCCTAATATCCCTGGCCCTAATATCCCTGGCCCTAATATCCCTGGCCCTAATATCCCTGGCCCTAAAATCCCTGGCCCTAATATCCCTGGCCCTAATATCCCTGGCCCTAATATCCCTGGCCCTAATATCCCTGGCCCTAATATCCCTGGCCCTAATATCCCTGGCCCTAATATCCCTGGCCCTAATATCCCTGGCCCTAATATCCCTGGCCCTAATATCCCTGGCCCTAATATCCCTGGCCCTAATATCCCTGACCTAATATCCCTGGCCCTAATATCCCTGGCCCTAATATCCCTGGCCCTAATATCCCTGGCCCTAACATCGCTGGCCCTAATATCCCTGGCCCTAATATCCCTGGGCCTAATATCCCCGGCCTTAATATCCCTGGCCCTAATATCCCTGGCCCTAATATCCCTGGCCCTAATATCCCTGGGCATAATATGCCTGGCCCTAATATCCCTGGCCCTTATATCCCTAGCCCTAATATCCCTGGCCCTAATATCCGTGGCCCTAATATCCTTGCCCCTAATATCCCTGGCCCTAAAATCCCTGGCCCTAATATCCCTGGCCCTAATATCCCTGGCCCTAATATCCCTGGCCCTAATATCCCAGGCCCTAATATCCCTGGCCCTAATATCCCTGGCCCTAATATCCCTGGCCCTAATATCCCTGGCCCTAATATGCCTGGCTCTAATATCCCTGGCCCTAATATCCCTGGCCCTAATATCCCTGGCCCTAATATCGCTGGCCCCAATATCCCTGGCCCTAATATCCCTGGCCCTAATATCCCTGGCCCTAATATCACTGGCCCTAATATCCCTGGCCCTAATATCCCTGGCCCTAATATCCCTGGCCCTAATATCCCTGGACCTAATATCCCTGGCCCTAATATCCCTGGCCCTAATATCCCTGGCCCTAATATCCCTTGCCCTAATATCCCTGGCCCTAATATCCCTGGCCCTAATATCCCTGGCCCTAATATCCCTGGCCCTAATATCCCTGGCCCTAATATCCCTGGCCCTAATATCCCTGGCCCTAATATCCCTGGCCCTAATATCCCTGGCCATAATATCCCTGGCCCTAATATCCCTGGCCCTAATAACGCTGGCCCTAATCTCCCTGGCCCTAATATCCCTGGCCCTAATATCCCTGGCCCTAATATCCCTGGCCCTAATATCCCTGGCCCTAATATCCCTGGCCCTAATATCCCTGGCCCTAATATCCCTGGCCCTGATATCCCTGGCCCTAATATCCCTGGCCCTAATATCCCCGGCCCTAATATCCCTGGCCCTAATATCCCTGGCCCTAATATCCCTGGCCCTAATATCCCTGGCCCTAATATCCCTGGCCCTAATATCCCTGGCCCTAATATCCCTGGCCCTAATTTCCCTGGCACTGATATCCCTGGCCCTAATATCCCTGGCCCTAATATCCCTGGCCCTAATATCCCTGGCCCTAATATCCCTGGCCCTAATATCCCTGGCCCTAATATCCCTGGTCCTAATATCCCTGGCCCTAATATCCCTTGCCCTAAAATCCCTGGCCCTAATATCCCTGGCCCTAATATCCCTGGCCCTAAAATCCCTGGCCCTAATATCCCTGGCCCTAATATCCCTGGCCCTAATATCCCTGGACCTAATATCCCTGGCCCTTATATCCCTGGCCCTAATATCCCTGGCCCTAATATCCCTGGCCCTAATATCCCTGGACCTAATATCCCTGGCCCTTATATCCCTGGCCCTAATATCCCTGGCCCTAATATCCCTGGCCCTAATATCCTTGCCCCTAATATCCCTGGCCCTAAAATCCCTGGCCCTAATATCCCTGGCCCTAATATCCCTGGCCCTAATATCCCTGGCCCTAATATCCTTGCCCCTAATATCCCTGGCCCTAAAATCCCTGGCCATAATATCCCTGGCCCTAATATCCCTGGCCCTAATATCCCTGGCCCTAATATGCCTGGCTCTAATATCCCTGGCCCTAAAATCCCTGGCCATAATATCCCTGGCCCTAATATCCCTGGCCCTAATATCCCTGGCCCTAATATGCCTGGCTCTAATATCCCTGGCCCTAATATCACTGGCCCTAATATCCCTGGCCCTAATATCGCTGGCCCTAATATCCCTGGCCCTAATATCCCTGGCCCTAATATCACTGGCCCTAATATCCCTGGCCCTAATATCCCTGGCCCTAATATCCCTGGCCCTAATATCCCTGGCCCTAATATCCCTTGCCCTAATATCCCTGGCCCTAATATCCCTGGCCATAATATGCCTGGCCCCAATATCCCTGGCCCTTATATCCCTGGCCCTAATATCCCTGGCCCTAATATCCCTGGCCCTAATATCCCTGGCCCTAATATCCCTGGCCCTAATATCCCTGGCCCTAATATCCCTGGCCCTAATATCCCTGGCCCTAATATCCCTTGCCCTAAAATCCCTGGCCCTTATATCCCTGGCCCTAATATCCCTGGCCCTAATATCCCTGGCCCTAATATCCCTGGCCCTAATATCCCTGGCCATAATATCCCTGGCCTTAATATCCCTGGCCCTAATATCCATCGCCCTAATATCCCTGGCCCTAATATCCCTGGCACTAATAACCCTGGCCCTAATATCCCTGGCCCTAATATCCCTGGCCCTAATATCCCTGGCCCTAATATCCCTGGCCCTAATATCCCTGGACCTAATATCCCTGGCCCTTATATCCCTGGCCCTAATATCCCTGGCCCTAATATCCCTGGCCCTAATATCCTTGCCCCTAATATCCCTGGCCCTAAAATCCCTGGCCCTAATATCCCTGGCCCTAATATCCCTGGCCCTAATATCCCTGGCCCTAATATCCTTGCCCCTAATATCCCTGGCCCTAAAATCCCTGGCCATAATATCCCTGGCCCTAATATCCCTGGCCCTAATATCCCTGGCCCTAATATGCCTGGCTCTAATATCCCTGGCCCTAAAATCCCTGGCCATAATATCCCTGGCCCTAATATCCCTGGCCCTAATATCCCTGGCCCTAATATGCCTGGCTCTAATATCCCTGGCCCTAATATCACTGGCCCTAATATCCCTGGCCCTAATATCGCTGGCCCTAATATCCCTGGCCCTAATATCCCTGGCCCTAATATCCCTGGCCCTAATATCACTGGCCCTAATATTCCTGGCCCTAATATCCCTGGCCCTAATATCCCTGGCCCTAATATCCCTGGCCCTAATATCCCTTGCCCTAATATCCCTGGCCCTAATATCCCTGGCCATAATATGCCTGGCCCCAAAATCCCTGGCCCTTATATCCCTGGCCCTAATATCCCTGGCCCTAATATCCCTGGCCCTAATATCCCTGGCCCTAATATCCCTCGCCCTAATATCCCTGGCCCTAATATCCGTGGCCTTAATATCCCTGGCCCTAATATCCCTGGCCCTAATATCCCTGGCCCTAATATCCCTGGCCCTAATATCCCTGGCCCTAATATCCCTGGCCCTAATATCCCTGGCCCTAATATCCCTGGCCCTAATATCCCTGGCCCTAATATCCCTGGCCCTAATATCCCTGGCCATAATATCCCTGGCCCTAATATCCCTGGCCCTAATAACGCTGGCCCTAATCTCCCTGGCCCTAATATCCCTGGCCCTAATATCCCTGGCCCTAATATCCCTGGCCCTAATATCCCTGGCCTTAATATCCCTGGCCCTAATATCCCTGGCCCTGATATCCCTGGCCCTAATATCCCTGGCCCTAATATCCCCGGCCCTAATATCCCTGGCCCTAATATCCCTGGCCCTAATATCCCTGGCCCTAATATCCCTGGCCCTAATATCCCTGGCCCTAATATCCCTGGCCCTAATATCCCTGGCCCTAATATCCCTGGCCCTGATATCCCTGGCCCTAATATCCCTGGCCCTAATATCCCTGGCCCTAATATCCCTGGCCCTAATATCCCTGGCCCTAATATCCCTGGCCCTAATATCCCTGGTCCTAATATCCCTGGCCCTAATATCCCTTGCCCTAAAATCCCTGGCCCTAAAATCCCTGGCCCTAATATCCCTGGCCCTAAAATCCCTGGCCATAATATCACTGGCCCTAATATCCCTGGCCCTAATATCCCAGGCCCTAATATCCCTGGCCCTAATATCCCTGGCCCTAATATCCCTGGCCCTAATATCCCTGGCCCTAATATCCCTGGCCCTAATATCCCTGGCCCTAATATCCCTGGCTCTAATATCCCTGGCCCTAATATCCCTGGCCCTAATATCCCTGGCCCTAATATCGCTGGCCCTAATATCCCTGGCCCTAATATCCCTGGCCCTAATATCCCTGGCCCTAATATTCCTGGCCCTAATATCCCTGGCCCTAAAATCCCTGGCCCTAATATCCCTGGCCCTAATATCCCTGGCCCTAATATCCCTGGCCCTAATATCCCTGGCCCTAATATCCCTGGCCCTAATATCGATGGCCCTAATATCCCTGGCCCTAATATCCCTGGCCCTAATATCCCTGGCCCTAATATCCCTGGCCCTAATATCCCTGACCTAATATCCCTGGCCCTAATATCCCTGGCGCTAATATCCCTGGCCCTAATATCCCTGGCCCTAACATCGCTGGCCCTAATATCCCTGGCCCTAATATCCCTGGGCCTAATATCCCCGGCCTTAATATCCCTGGCCCTAATATCCCTGGCCCTAATATCCCTGGCCCTAATATCCCTGGGCATAATATGCCTGGCCCTAATATCCCTGGCCCTTATATCCCTAGCCCTAATATCCCTGGCCCTAATATCCGTGGCCCTAATATCCTTGCCCCTAATATCCCTGGCCCTAAAATCCCTGGCCCTAATATCCCTGGCCCTAATATCCCTGGCCCTAATATCCCTGGCCCTAATATCCCAGGCCCTAATATCCCTGGCCCTAATATCCCTGGCCCTAATATCCCTGGCCCTAATATCCCTGGCCCTAATATGCCTGGCTCTAATATCCCTGGCCCTAATATCCCTGGCCCTAATATCCCTGGCCCTAATATCGCTGGCCCCAATATCCCTGGCCCTAATATCCCTGGCCCTAATATCCCTGGCCCTAATATCACTGGCCCTAATATCCCTGGCCCTAATATCCCTGGCCCTAATATCCCTGGCCCTAATATCCCTGGACCTAATATCCCTGGCCCTAATATCCCTGGCCCTAATATCCCTGGCCCTAATATCCCTTGCCCTAATATCCCTGGCCCTAATATCCCTGGCCCTAATATCCCTGGCCCTAATATCCCTGGCCCTAATATCCCTGGCCCTAATATCCCTGGCCCTAATATCCCTGGCCCTAATATCCCTGGCCATAATATCCCTGGCCCTAATATCCCTGGCCCTAATAACGCTGGCCCTAATCTCCCTGGCCCTAATATCCCTGGCCCTAATATCCCTGGCCCTAATATCCCTGGCCCTAATATCCCTGGCCCTAATATCCCTGGCCCTAATATCCCTGGCCCTAATATCCCTGGCCCTGATATCCCTGGCCCTAATATCCCTGGCCCTAATATCCCCGGCCCTAATATCCCTGGCCCTAATATCGCTGGCCCTAATATCCCTGGCCCTAATATCCCTGGCCCTAATATCCCTGGCCCTAATATCCCTGGCCCTAATATCCCTGGCCCTAATATCCCTGGCACTGATATCCCTGGCCCTAATATCCCTGGCCCTAATATCCCTGGCCCTAATATCCCTGGCCCTAATATCCCTGGCCCTAATATCCCTGGCCCTAATATCCCTGGTCCTAATATCCCTGGCCCTAATATCCCTTGCCCTAAAATCCCTGGCCCTAATATCCCTGGCCCTAATATCCCTGGCCCTAAAATCCCTGGCCCTAATATCCCTGGCCCTAATATCCCTGGCCCTAATATCCCTGGACCTAATATCCCTGGTCCTTATATCCCTGGCCCTAATATCCCTGGCCCTAATATCCCTGGCCCTAATATCCCTGGACCTAATATCCCTGGCCCTTATATCCCTGGCCCTAATATCCCTGGCCCTAATATCCCTGGCCCTAATATCCTTGCCCCTAATATCCCTGGCCCTAAAATCCCTGGCCCTAATATCCCTGGCCCTAATATCCCTGGCCCTAATATCCCTGGCCCTAATATCCTTGCCCCTAATATCCCTGGCCCTAAAATCCCTGGCCATAATATCCCTGGCCCTAATATCCCTGGCCCTAATATCCCTGGCCCTAATATGCCTGGCTCTAATATCCCTGGCCCTAAAATCCCTGGCCATAATATCCCTGGCCCTAATATCCCTGGCCCTAATATCCCTGGCCCTAATATGCCTGGCCCTAATATCACTGGCCCTAATATCCCTGGCCCTAATATCGCTGGCCCTAATATCCCTGGCCCTAATATCCCTGGCCCTAATATCCCTGGCCCTAATATCACTGGCCCTAATATCCCTGGCCCTAATATCCCTGGCCCTAATATCCCTAGCCCTAATATCCCTGGCCCTAATATCCCTTGCCCTAATATCCCTGGCCCTAATATCCCTGGCCATAATATGCCTGGCCCCAATATCCCTGGCCCTTATATCCCTGGCCCTAATATCCCTGGCCCTAATATCCCTGGCCCTAATATCCCTGGCCCTAATATCCCTCGCCCTAATATCCCTGGCCCTAATATCCGTGGCCTTAATATCCCTGGCCCTAATATCCCTGGCCCTAATATCCCTGGCCCTAATATCCCTGGCCCTAATATCCCTGGCCCTAATATCCCTGGCCCTAATATCCCTGGCCCTAATATCCCTGGCCCTAATATCCCTGGCCCTAATATCCCTGGCCCTAATATCCCTGGCCCTAATATCCCTGGCCATAATATCCCTGGCCCTAATATCCCTGGCCCTAATAACGCTGGCCCTAATCTCCCTGGCCCTAATATCCCTGGCCCTAATATCGCTGGCCCTAATATCCCTGGCCCTAATATCCCTGGCCCTAATATCCCTGGCCTTAATATCCCTGGCCCTAATATCCCTGGCCCTGATATCCCTGGCCCTAATATCCCTGGCCCTAATATCCCCGGCCCTAATATCCCTGGCCCTAATATCCCTGGCCCTAATATCCCTGGCCCTAATATCCCTGGCCCTAATATCCCTGGCCCTAATATCCCTGGCCCTAATATCCCTGGCCATAATATCCCTGGCCCTAATATCCCTGGCCCTAATAACGCTGGACCTAATCTCCCTGGCCCTAATATCCCTGGCCCTAATATCCCTGGCCCTAATATCCCTGGCCCTAATATCCCTGGCCCTAATATCCCTGGCCCTAATATCCCTGGCCCTGATATCCCTGGCCCTAATATCCCTGGCCCTAATATCCCCGGCCCTAACATCCCTGGCCCTAATATCCCTGGCCCTAATATCCCTGGCCCTAATATCCCTGGCCCTAATATCCCTGGCCCTAATATCCCTGGCCCTAATATCCCTGGCCCTAATATCCCTGGCACTGATATCCCTGGCCCTAATATCCCTGGCCCTAATATCCCTGGCCCTAATATCCCTGGCCCTAATATCCCTGGCCCTAATATCCCTGGCCCTAATATCCCTGGTCCTAATATCCCTGGCCCTAATATCCCTTGCCCTAAAATCCCTGGCCCTAATATCCCTGGCCCTAATATCCCTGGCCCTAAAATCCCTGGCCCTAATATCCCTGGCCCTAATATCCCTGGCCCTAATATCCCTGGACCTAATATCCCTGGCCCTTATATCCCTGGCCCTAATATCCCTGGCCCTAATATCCCTGGCCCTAATATCCCTGGACCTAATATCCCTGGCCCTTATATCCCTGGCCCTAATATCCCTGGCCCTAATATCCCTGGCCCTAATATCCTTGCCCCTAATATCCCTGGCCCTAAAATCCCTGGCCCTAATATCCCTGGCCCTAATATCCCTGGCCCTAATATCCCTGGCCCTAATATCCTTGCCCCTAATATCCCTGGCCCTAAAATCCCTGGCCATAATATCCCTGGCCCTAATATCCCTGGCCCTAATATCCCTGGCCCTAATATGCCTGGCTCTAATATCCCTGGCCCTAAAATCCCAGGCCATAATATCCCTGACCCTAATATCCCTGGCCCTAATATCCCTGGCCCTAATATGCCTGGCTCTAATATCCCTGGCCCTAATATCACTGGCCCTAATATCCCTGGCCCTAATATCGCTGGCCCTAATATCCCTGGCCCTAATATCCCTGGCCCTAATATCCCTGGCCCTAATATCACTGGCCCTAATATCCCTGGCCCTAATATCCCTGGCCCTAATATCCCTGGCCCTAATATCCCTGGCCCTAATATCCCTTGCCCTAATATCCCTGGCCCTAATATCCCTGGCCATAATATGCCTGGCCCCAATATCCCTGGCCCTTATATCCCTGGCCCTAATATCCCTGGCCCTAATATCCCTGGCCCTAATATCCCTGGCCCTAATATCCCTCGCCCTAATATCCCTGGCCCTAATATCCGTGGCCTTAATATCCCTGGCCCTAATATCCCTGGCCCTAATATCCCTGGCCCTAATATCCCTGGCCCTAATATCCTTGGCCCTAATATCCCTGGCCCTAATATCCCTGGCCCTAATATCCCTGGCCCTAATATCCCTGGCCCTAATATCCCTGGCCCTAATATCCCTGGCCCTAATATCCCTGGCCATAATATCCCTGGCCCTAATATCCCTGGCCCTAATAACGCTGGCCCTAATCTCCCTGGCCCTAATATCCCTGGCCCTAATATCCCTGGCCCTAATATCCCTGGCCCTAATATCCCTGGCCCTAATATCCCTGGCCTTAATATCCCTGGCCCTAATATCCCTGGCCCTGATATCCCTGGCCCTAATATCCCTGGCCCTAATATCCCCGGCCCTAATATCCCTGGCCCTAATATCCCTGGCCCTAATATCCCTGGCCCTAATATCCCTGGCCCTAATATCCCTGGCCCTAATATCCCTGGCCCTAATATCCCTGGCCCTGATATCCCTGGCCCTAATATCCCTGGCCCTAATATCCCTGGCCCTAATATCCCTGGCCCTAATATCCCTGGCCCTAATATCCCTGGCCCTAATATCCCTGGTCCTAATATCCCTGGCCCTAATATCCCTTGCCCTAAAATCCCTGGCCCTAATATCCCTGGCCCTAAAATCCCTGGCCATAATATCACTGGCCCTAATATCCCTGGCCCTAATATCCCAGGCCCTAATATCCCTGGCCCTAATATCCCTGGCCCTAATATCCCTGGCCCTAATATCCCTGGCCCTAATTTCCCTGGCCCTAATATCCCTGGCCCTAATATCCCTGGCTCTAATATCCCTGGCCCTAATATCCCTGGCCCTAATATCCCTGGCCCTAATATCGCTGGCCCTAATATCCCTGGCCCTAATATCCCTGGCCCTAATATCCCTGGCCCTAATATCCCTGGCCCTAATATCCCTGGCCCTAAAATCCCTGGCCCTAATATCCCTGGCCCTAATATCCCTGGCCCTAATATCCCTGGCCCTAATATCCCTGGCCATAATATCCCTGGCCTTAATATCCCTGGCCCTAATATCCATCGCCCTAATATCCCTGGCCCTAATATCCCTGGCACTAATAACCCTGGCCCTAATATCCCTGGCCCAAATATCCCTGGCGCTAATATCCCTGGCCCTAATATCCCTGGCCCTAATATCCCTGGCCCTAATATCCCTGGCCCTAATATCCCTGGCCCTAAAATCCCTGGCCCTAATATCCCTGGCCCTAATATCCCTGGCCCTAATATCCCTGGCCCTAATATCCCTGGCCCTAATATCCCTGACCTAATATCCCTGGCCCTAATATCCCTGGCCCTAATATCCCTGGCCCTAATATCCCTGGCCCTAACATCGCTGGCCCTAATATCCCTGGCCCTAATATCCCTGGGCCTAATATCCCCGGCCTTAATATCCCTGGCCCTAATATCCCTGGCCCTAATATCCCTGGCCCTAATATCCCTGGGCATAATATGCCTGGCCCTAATATCCCTGGCCCTTATATCCCTAGCCCTAATATCCCTGGCCCTAATATCCGTGGCCCTAATATCCTTGCCCCTAATATCCCTGGCCCTAAAATCCCTGGCTCTAATATCCCTGGCCCTAATATCCCTGGCCCTAATATCCCTGGCCCTAATATCCCAGGCCCTAATATCCCTGGCCCTAATATCCCTGGCCCTAATATCCCTGGCCCTAATATCCCTGGCCCTAATATCGCTGGCCCCAATATCCCTGGCCCTAATATCCCTGGCCCTAATATCCCTGGCCCTAATATCACTGGCCCTAATATCCCTGGCCCTAATATCCCTGGCCCTAATATCCCTGGCCCTAATATCCCTGGACCTAATATCCCTGGCCCTAATATCCCTGGCCCTAATATCCCTGGCCCTAATATCCCTTGCCCTAATATCCCTGGCCCTAATATCCCTGGCCCTAATATCCCTGGCCCTAATATCCCTGGCCCTAATATCCCTGGCCCTAATATCCCTGGCCCTAATATCCCTGGCCCTAATATCCCTGGCCCTGATATCCCTGGCCCTAATATCCCTGGCCCTAATATCCCCGGCCCTAATATCCCTGGCCCTAATATCCCTGGCCCTAATATCCCTGGCCCTAATATCCCTGGCCCTAATATCCCTGGCCCTAATATCCCTGGCCCTAATATCCCTGGCCCTAATATCCCTGGCCCTGATATCCCTGGCCCTAATATCCCTGGCCCTAATATCCCTGGCCCTAATATCCCTGGCCCTAATATCCCTGGCCCTAATATCCCTGGCCCTAATATCCCTGGTCCTAATATCCCTGGCCCTAATATCCCTTGCCCTAAAATCCCTGGCCCTAATATCCCTGGCCCTAATATCCCTGGCCCTAAAATCCCTGGCCCTAAAATCCCTGGCCCTAATATCCCTGGCCCTAATATCCCTGGCCCTAATATCCCTGGCCATAATATCCCTGGCCTTAATATCCCTGGCCCTAATATCCATCGCCCTAATATCCCTGGCCCTAATATCCCTGGCACTAATAACCCTGGCCCTAATATCCCTGGCCCTAATATCCCTGGCGCTAATATCCCTGGCCCTAATATCCCTGGCCCTAATATCCCTGGCCCTAATATCCCTGGCCCTAATATCCCTGGCCCTAATATCCCTGGCCCTAATATCCCTGGCCCTAATATCCCTGGCCCTAATATCCCTGGCCTTAATATCCCTGGCCCTAATATCCCTGGCCCTAATATCCCTGGCCCTAATATCCCTGGCCCTAATATCCCTGGCCCTAATATCCCTGGCCCTAATATCCCTGGCCCTAATATCCCTGGCCCTAATATCCCTGGCCCTAATATCCCTGGCCCTAATATCCCTGGCCCTAATATCCCTGACCTAATATCCCTGGCCCTAATATCCCTGGCCCTAATATCCCTGGCCCTAACATCGCTGGCCCTAATATCCCTGGCCCTAATATCCCTGGGCCTAATATCCCCGGCCTTAATATCCCTGGCCCTAATATCCCTGGCCCTAATATCCCTGGCCCTAATATCCCTGGGCATAATATGCCTGGCCCTAATATCCCTGGCCCTTATATCCCTAGCCCTAATATCCCTGGCCCTAATATCCGTGGCCCTAATATCCTTGCCCCTAATATCCCTGGCCCTAAAATCCCTGGCCCTAATATCCCTGGCCCTAATATCCCTGGCCCTAATATCCCTGGCCCTAATATCCCAGGCCCTAATATCCCTGGCCCTAATATCCCTGGCCCTAATATCCCTGGCCCTAATATCCCTGGCCCTAATATGCCTGGCTCTAATATCCCTGGCCCTAATATCCCTGGCCCTAATATCCCTGGCCCTAATATCGCTGGCCCCAATATCCCTGGCCCTAATATCCCTGGCCATAATATCCCTGGCCCTAATATCACTGGCCCTAATATCCCTGGCCCTAATATTCCTGGCCCTAATATCCCTGGCCCTAATATCCCTGGACCTAATATCCCTGGCCCTAATATCCCTGGCCCTAATATCCCTGGCCCTAATATCCCTTGCCCTAATATCCCTGGCCCTAATATCCCTGGCCCTAATATCCCTGGCCCTAATATCCCTGGCCCTAATATCCCTGGCCATAATATGCCTGGCCCTAATATCCCTGGCCCTCATATCCCTGGCCTTAATATCCCTGGCCCTAATATCCCTGGCCCTAATATCCCTGGCCCTAATATCCCTCGCCCTAATATCCCTGGCCCTAATATCCGTGGCCTTTATATCCCTGGCCCTAATATCCCTGGCCCTAATATCCCTGGCCCTAATATCCCTGGCCCTAATATCCCTGGCCCTAATATCCCTGGCCCTAATATCCCTGGCCCTAATATCCCTGGCCATAATATCCCTGGCCCTAATATCCCTGGCCCTAATAATGCTGGCCCTAATCTCCCTGGCCCTAATATCCCTGGCCCTAATATCCCTGGCCCTAATATCCCTGGCCCTAATATCCCTGGCCCTAATATCCCTGGCCCTAATATCCCTGGCCCTAATATCCCTGGCCCTGATATCCCTGGCCCTAATATCCCTGGCCCTAATATCCCTGGCCCTAATATCCCTGGCCCTAATATCCCTGGCTCTAATATCCCTGGCCCTAATATCCCTGGCCCTAATATCCCTTGCCCTAAAATCCCTCGCCCTAATATCCCCGGCCCTAATATCCCTGGCCCTAATATCCCTGGCCCTAATATCCCTGGCCCTAATATCCCTGGCCCTAATATCCCTGGCCCTAATATCCCTGGCCCTAATATCCCTGGCCCTAATATCCCTGGCCCTAATATCCCTGGCCCTGATATCCCTGGCCCTAATATCCCTGGCCCTAATATCCCTGGCCCTAATATCCCTGGCCCTAATATCCCTGGCCCTAATATCCCTGGCCCTAATATCCCTGGCCCTAATATCCCTTGCCTTAAAATCCCTGGCCCTAATATCCTTGGCCCTAAAATCCCTGGCCATAATATCACTGGCCCTAATATCCCTGGCCCTAATATCCCAGGCCCTAATATCCCTGGCCCTAATATCCCTGGCCCTAATATCCCTGGCCCTAATATCCCTGGCCCTAATATCCCTGGCCCTAATATCCCTGGCTCTAATATCCCTGGCCCTAATATCCCTGGCCCTAATATCCCTGGCCCTAATATCACTGGCCCTAATATCCCTGGCCCTAATATCCCTGGCCCTAATATCCCTGGCCCTAATATCCCTGGCCCTAATATCCCTGGCCCTAATATCCCTTGCCCTAAAATCCCTGGCCCTAATATCCCTGGCCCTAATATCCCTGGCCCTAATATCCCTGGCCCTAATATCCCTGGCCATAATATCCCTGGCCTTAATATCCCTGGCCCTACTATCCATCGCCCTAATATCCCTGGCCCTAATATCCCTGGCCCTAATAACCCTGGCCCTAATATCCCTGGCCCTAATATCCCTGGCGCTAATATCCCTGGCCCTAATATCCCTGGCCCTAATATCCCTGGCCCTAATATCCCTGGACCTAATATCCCTGGCCCTAATATCCCTGGCCCTAATATCCCTGGCCCTAATATCCCTGGCCCTAATATCCCTGGCCCTAATATCGCTGGCCCTAATATCCCTGGCCCTAATATCCCTGGCCCTAATATCCCTGGCACTAATATCCCTGGTCCTAATATCCCTGGCCCTAATATCCCTGGCCCTAATATCCCTGGCCCTAATATCCCTGGCTCTAATATCCCTGGCCCTAATATCCCTGGCCCTAATATCCCTGGCCCTAATATCGCTGGCCCTAATATCCCTGGCCATAATATCCCTGGCCCTAATATCCCTGGCCCTAATATCCCTGGCCCTAATATCCCTGGCCCTAATATCCCTGGCCCTAATATCCCTGGCCCTAATATCCCTGACCCTAATATCCCTTGCCCTAAAATACCTGGCCCTAATATCCCTGGCCCTAATATCCCTGGCCCTAATATCCCTGGCCCTAATATCCCTGGCCCTAATATCCCTGGCGCTAATATCCCTGGTCCTAATATCCCTGGCCCTAATATCCCTGGCCCTAAGATTCCTGGCCCTAATATCCCTGGCCCTAATATCCCTGGCCCTAATATCCCTGGCCCTAATATCCCTGGCTCTAATATCCCTGGCTGTAATATCCCTGGCCCTAATATCCCTTGCCCTAAAATCCCTGGCCCTAATATCCCTGGACCTAATATCCCTGGCCCTAATATCCCTGGCCCTAATATCCCTGGCCCTAATATCCCTGGCCCTAATATCCCTGGCCCTAATATCCCTGGCCCTAATATCCCTGGCCCTAATATCCCTGGCTCTAATATCCCTGGCCCTAATATCCCTGGCCCTAATATCCCTGGCCCTAATATCGCTGGCCCTAATATCCCTGGCCATAATATCCCTGGCCCTAATATCCCTGGCCCTAATATCCCTGGCCCTAATATCCCTGGCCCTAATATCCCTGGCCCTAATATCCCTGGCCCTAATATCCCTGACCCTAATATCCCTTGCCCTAAAATACCTGGCCCTAATATCCCTGGCCCTAATATCCCTGGCCCTAATATCCCTGGCCCTAATATCCCTGGCCCTAATATCCCTGGCGCTAATATCCCTGGTCCTAATATCCCTGGCCCTAATATCCCTGGCCCTAAGATTCCTGGCCCTAATATCCCTGGCCCTAATATCCCTGGCCCTAATATCCCTGGCCCTAATATCCCTGGCTCTAATATCCCTGGCTGTAATATCCCTGGCCCTAATATCCCTTGCCCTAAAATCCCTGGCCCTAATATCCCTGGACCTAATATCCCTGGCCCTAATATCCCTGGCCCTAATATCCCTGGCCCTAATATCCCTGGCCCTAATATCCCTGGCCCTAATATCCCTGGCCCTAATATCCCTGGCCCTGATATCCCTGGCCCTAATATCCCTGGCCCTAATATCCCTGGCCCTAATATCCCTGGCCCTAATATCCCTGGCCCTATTATCCCTGGCCCTAATATCCCTGGCCCTAATATCCCTTGCCCTAAAATCCCTGGCCCTAATATCCCTGGCCCTAATATCCCTGGCCCTAATATCCCTGGCCCTAATATCCCTGGCCCTAATATCCCTGGCCCTAATATCCCTGGCTCTAATATCCCTGGCCCTAATATCCCTGGCCCTAATATCCCTGGCCCTAATATCGCTGGCCCTAATATCCCTGGCCATAATATCCCTGGCCCTAATATCCCTGGCCCTAATATCCCTGGCCCTAATATCCCTGGCCCTAATATCCCTGGCCCTAATATCCCTGGCCCTAATATCCCTTGGCCTAAAATCCCTGGCTCTAATATCCCTGGCCCTAATATCCCTGGCCCTAATATCCCTGGCCCTAAAATCCCTGGCCCTAATGTCCCTGGCCCTAATATCCCTGGCCCTAATATCCCTGGCCCTAATATCCATCGCCCTAATATCCCTGGCCCTAATATCCCTGGCCCTAATAACCCTGGCCCTATTATCCCTGGCCCTAATATCCCTGGCGCTAATATCCTTGGCCCTAATATCCCTGGCCCTAATATCCCTGGCCCTAATATCCCTGGACCTAATATCCCTGGCCCTAATATCCCTGACCCTAATATCCCTGCCCTAATATCCCTGGCCCTAATATCCCTGGCCCTAATATCGCTGGCCCTAATATCCCTGGCCCTAATATCCCTGGCCCTAATATCCCTGGCCCTAATATCCCTAATCTAATATCCCTGGCCCTAATATCCCTGGCCCTAATATCCCTGGCCCTAATATCCCTGGCTCTAATATCCCTGGCCCTAATATCCCTGGCCCTAATATCCCTGGCCCTAATATCGCTGGCCCTAATATCGCTGGCCATAATATCCCTGGCCCTAATATCCCTGGCCCTAATATCCCTGGCCCTAATATCCCTGGCCCTAATAAACCTGTTCCTAATATCCCTGGCCCTAATATCCCTGGCCCTAATATCCCTGACCCTAATATCCCTTGCCCTAAAATCCCTGGCCCTAATATCCCTGGCCCTAATATCCCTGGCCCTAATATCCCTGGCCCTAATATCCCTGGCCCTAATATCCCTGGCCCTAATATCCCTGGCCCTAATATCCTTGGCCCTAATATCCCTCGCCCTAATATCCATCGCCCTAAAATCCCTGGCCCTAATATCCCTGGCCCTAATATCCCTGGCCCTAATATCCCTGGCCCTAATATCCCTGGCCCTAATATCCCTGGCCCTAATATCCCTGGCTCTAATATCCCTGGCCCTAATATCCCTGGCCCTAATATCCCTGGCCCTAATATCCCTGGCCCTAATATCCCTGGCCCTAATATCCCTGGCCCTAATATCCCTGGCCCTAATATCCATCGCCCTAATATCCCTGGCCCTAATATCCCTGGCCCTAATAACCCTGGCCCTAATATCCCTGGCCCTAATATCCCAGGCGCTAATATCCCTGGCCCTAATATCCCTGGCCCTAATATCCCTGGCCCTAATATCCCTGGACCTAATATCCCTGGCCCTAATATCCCTAGCCCTAATATCCCTGGCCCTAATATCCCTGGCCCTAATATCCCTGGCCCTAATATCCCTGGCCCTAATATCCCTGGCCCTAATATCCCTGGCCCTAATATCCCTGGCCCTAATATCCCTTGCCCTAAAATCCCTGGCTCTAATATCCCTGGCCCTAATATCCCTGGCCCTAATATCCCTGGCCCTAATATCCCTGGCCCTAATATCCCTGGCCCTAATATCCCTGGCCCTAATATCCCTGGCCCTAATATCCATCGCCCTAATATCCCTGGCCCTAATATCCCTGGCCCTAATAACCCTGGCCCTAATATCCCTGGCCCTAATATCCCTGGTGCTAATATCCCTGGCCCTAATATCCCTGGCCCTAATATCCCTGGCCCTAATATCCCTGGACCTAATATCCCTGGCCCTAATATCCCTGACCCTAATATCCCTGGCCCTAATATCCCTGGCCCTAATATCCCTGGCCCTAATATCGCTGGCCCTAATATCCCTGGCCCTAATATCCCTGGCCGTAATATCCCTGGCTCTAATATCCCTGGCCCTAATATCCCTGGCCCTAATATCGCTGGCCCTAATATCCCTGGCCATAATATCCCTGGCCCTAATATCCCTGGCCCTAATATCGCTGGCCCTAATATCCCTGGCTCTAATATCCCTGTTCCTAATATCCCTGGCCCTAATATCCCTGGCCCTAATATCCCTGACCCTAATATCCCTTGCCCTAAAATCCCTGGCCCTAATATCCCTGGCCCTAATATCCCTGGCCCTAATATCCCTGGCCCTAATATCCCTGGCCCTAATATCCCTGGCCCCTTATATCCCTGGCCCTAATATCCCTGGCCCTAATATCCATCGCCCTAAAATCCCTGGCCCAAATATCCCTGGCCCTAATAACCCTGGCACTAATATCCCTGGCCCTAATATCCCTGGTGCTAATATCCCTGGCCCTAATATCCCTGGCCCTAATATCCCTGGCCCTAATATCCCTGGCCCTAATATCCCTGGCCCTAATATCCCTGGCCCTAATATCCCTTGCCCTAATATCCCTGGCCCTAATATCCCTGGCCATAATATGCCTGGCCCTAATATCCCTGGCCCTAATATTGCTGGCCCTAATATCCCTGGCCATAATATCCCTCACCCTAATATCCCTGGCCCTAATATCCCTGGCCCTAATATCCCTGGCCCTAATATCCCTGGCCCTAATATCCCTGGCCCTAATATCCCTGGCCCTAATATCCCTGGCCCTAATATCCCTGGCCCTAATATCCCTGGCCCTAAAATCCCTGGCCCTAATATCCCTGGCCCTAATATCCCTGGCCCTAATATCCCTGGCCCTAATATCCATTGCCCTAATATCCCTGGCCCTAATATCCCTGGCCCTTATAACCCTGGCCCTAATATCCCTGGCCCTAATATCCCTGGCCCTAATATCCCTGGCCCTAATATCGCTGGCCCTAATATCCCTGGCCCTAATATCCCTGGCCCTAATATCCCTGGCCCTAATATCCCTGGCCCTAATATCCCTGGCCCTAATATCCCTGGCTCTAATATCCCTGGCCCTAATATCCCTGGCCCTAATATCCATCGCCCTAATATCCCTGGCCCTAATATCCCTGGCCCTAATAACCCTGGCCCTAATATCCCTGGCCCTAATATCCCTGGTGCTAATATCCCTGGCCCTAATATCCCTGGCCCTAATATCCCTGGCCCTAATATCCCTGAACCTAATATCCCTGGCCCTAATATCCCTGACCCTAATATCCCTGGCCCTAATATCCCTGGCCCTAATATCCCTGGCCCTAATATCGCTGGCCCTAATATCCCTGGCCCTAATATCCCTGGCCCTAATATCCCTGGCCCTAATATCCCTAATCTAATATCCCTGGCCCTAATATCCCTGGCGCTAATATCCCTGGCCGTAATATCCCTGGCTCTAATATCCCTGGCCCTAATATCCCTGGCCCTAATATCCCTGGCCCTAATATCGCTGGCCCTAATATCCCTGGCCATAATATCCCTGGCCCTAATATCCCTGGCCCTAATATCCCTGGCCCTAATATCCCTGGCCCTAATATCCCTGTTCTAAAATATCCCTGGCCCTAATATCCCTGGCCCTAATATCCCTGACCCTAATATCCCTTGCCCTAAAATCCCTGGCCCTAAAATCCCTGGCCCTAATATCCCTGGCCCTAATATCCCTGGCCCTAATATCCCTGGCCCTAATATCCCTGGCCCTAATATCCCTGGCCCTAATATCCCTCGCCCTAATATCCATCGCCCTAAAATCCCTGGCCCTAATATCCCTGGCCCTAATATCCCTGGCCCTAATATCGCTGGCCCTAATATCCCTGGCCCTAATATCCCTGGCCCTAATATCCCTGGCCCTAATATCCCTAATCTAATATCCCTGGCCCTAATATCCCTGGCCCTAATATCCCTGGCCGTAATATCCCTGGCTCTAATATCCCTGGCCCTAATATCCCTGGCCCTAATATCCCTGGCCCTAATATCCCTGGCCCTAATATCCCTGGCCCTAATATCCCTGGCCCTAATATCCCTGGCCCTAATATCCATTGCCCTAATATCCCTGGGCCTAATATCCCTGGCCGTAATATCCCTGGCTCTAATATCCCTGGCCCTAATATCCCTGGCCCTAATATCGCTGGCCCTAATATCCCTGGCCATAATATCCCTGGCCCTAATATCCCTGGCCCTAATATCGCTGGCCCTAATATCCCTGGCTCTAATATCCCTGTTCCTAATATCCCTGGCCCTAATATCCCTGGCCCTAATATCCCTGACCCTAATATCCCTTGCCCTAAAATCCCTGGCCCTAATATCCCTGTCCCTAATATCCCTGGCCCTAATATCCCTGGCCCTAATATCCCTGGCCCTAATATCCCTGGCCCCTTATATCCCTGGCCCTAATATCCCTGGCCCTAATATCCATCGCCCTAAAATCCCTGGCCCTAATATCCCTGGCCCTAATAACCCTGGCACTAATATCCCTGGCCCTAATATCCCTGGTGCTAATATCCCTGGCCCTAATATCCCTGGACCTAATATCCCTGGCCCTAATATCCCTGGCCCTAATATCCCTGGCCCTAATATCCCTGGCCCTAATATCCCTTGCCCTAATATCCCTGGCCCTAATATCCCTGGCCATAATATGCCTGGCCCTAATATCCCTGGCCCTAATATTGCTGGCCCTAATATCCCTGGCCAAAATATCCCTCACCCTAATATCCCTGGCCCTAATATCCCTGGCCCTAATATCCCTGGCCCTAATATCCCTGGCCCTAATATCCCTGGCCCTAATATCCCTGGCCCTAATATCCCTGGCCCTAATATCCCTGGCCCTAATATCCCTGGCCCTAATATCCCTGGCCCTAATATCCCTGGCCCTAATATCCATTGCCCTAATATCCCTGGCCCTAATATCCCTGGCCCTTATAACCCTGGCCCTAATATCCCTGGCCCTAATATCCCTGGCCCTAATATCCCTGGCCCTAATATCCCTGGCCCTAATATCGCTGGCCCTAATATCCCTGGCCGTAATATCCCTGGCTCTAATATCCCTGGCCCTAATATCCCTGGCCCTAATATCGCTGGCCCTAATATCCCTGGCCATAATATCCCTGGCCCTAATATCCCTGGCCCTAATATCGCTGGCCCTAATATCCCTGGCTCTAATATCCCTGTTCCTAATATCCCTGGCCCTAATATCCCTGGCCCTAATATCCCTGACCCTAATATCCCTTGCCCTAAAATCCCTGGCCCTAATATCCCTGGCCCTAATATCCCTGGCCCTAATATCCCTGGCCCTAATATCCCTGGCCCTAATATCCCTGGCCCCTTATATCCCTGGCCCTAATATCCCTGGCCCTAATATCCATCGCCCTAAAATCCCTGGCCCTAATATCCCTGGCCCTAATAACCCTGGCACTAATATCCCTGGCCCTAATATCCCTGGTGCTAATATCCCTGGCCCTAATATCCCTGGCCCTAATATCCCTGGCCCTAATATCCCTGGCCCTAATATCCCTGGCCCTAATATCCCTGGCCCTAATATCCCTTGCCCTAATATCCCTGGCCCTAATATCCCTGGCCATAATATGCCTGGCCCTAATATCCCTGGCCCTAATATTGCTGGCCCTAATATCCCTGGCCATAATATCCCTCACCCTAATATCCCTGGCCCTAATATCCCTGGCCCTAATATCCCTGGCCCTAATATCCCTGGCCCTAATATCCCTGGCCCTAATATCCCTGGCCCTAATATCCCTGGCCCTAATATCCCTGGCCCTAATATCCCTGGCCCTAAAATCCCTGGCCCTAATATCCCTGGCCCTAATATCCCTGGCCCTAATATCCCTGGCCCTAATATCCATTGCCCTAATATCCCTGGCCCTAATATCCCTGGCCCTTATAACCCTGGCCCTAATATCCCTGGCCCTAATATCCCTGGCCCTAATATCCCTGGCCCTAATATCGCTGGCCCTAATATCCCTGGCCCTAATATCCCTGGCCCTAATATCCCTGGCCCTAATATCCCTGGCCCTAATATCCCTGGCCCTAATATCCCTGGCTCTAATATCCCTGGCCCTAATATCCCTGGCCCTAATATCCATCGCCCTAATATCCCTGGCCCTAATATCCCTGGCCCTAATAACCCTGGCCCTAATATCCCTGGCCCTAATATCCCTGGTGCTAATATCCCTGGCCCTAATATCCCTGGCCCTAATATCCCTGGCCCTAATATCCCTGAACCTAATATCCCTGGCCCTAATATCCCTGACCCTAATATCCCTGGCCCTAATATCCCTGGCCCTAATATCCCTGGCCCTAATATCGCTGGCCCTAATATCCCTGGCCCTAATATCCCTGGCCCTAATATCCCTGGCCCTAATATCCCTAATCTAATATCCCTGGCCCTAATATCCCTGGCGCTAATATCCCTGGCCGTAATATCCCTGGCTCTAATATCCCTGGCCCTAATATCCCTGGCCCTAATATCCCTGGCCCTAATATCGCTGGCCCTAATATCCCTGGCCATAATATCCCTGGCCCTAATATCCCTGGCCCTAATATCCCTGGCCCTAATATCCCTGGCCCTAATATCCCTGTTCTAAAATATCCCTGGCCCTAATATCCCTGGCCCTAATATCCCTGACCCTAATATCCCTTGCCCTAAAATCCCTGGCCCTAAAATCCCTGGCCCTAATATCCCTGGCCCTAATATCCCTGGCCCTAATATCCCTGGCCCTAATATCCCTGGCCCTAATATCCCTGGCCCTAATATCCCTCGCCCTAATATCCATCGCCCTAAAATCCCTGGCCCTAATATCCCTGGCCCTAATATCCCTGGCCCTAATATCGCTGGCCCTAATATCCCTGGCCCTAATATCCCTGGCCCTAATATCCCTGGCCCTAATATCCCTAATCTAATATCCCTGGCCCTAATATCCCTGGCCCTAATATCCCTGGCCGTAATATCCCTGGCTCTAATATCCCTGGCCCTAATATCCCTGGCCCTAATATCCCTGGCCCTAATATCCCTGGCCCTAATATCCCTGGCCCTAATATCCCTGGCCCTAATATCCCTGGCCCTAATATCCATTGCCCTAATATCCCTGGGCCTAATATCCCTGGCCGTAATATCCCTGGCTCTAATATCCCTGGCCCTAATATCCCTGGCCCTAATATCGCTGGCCCTAATATCCCTGGCCATAATATCCCTGGCCCTAATATCCCTGGCCCTAATATCGCTGGCCCTAATATCCCTGGCTCTAATATCCCTGTTCCTAATATCCCTGGCCCTAATATCCCTGGCCCTAATATCCCTGACCCTAATATCCCTTGCCCTAAAATCCCTGGCCCTAATATCCCTGTCCCTAATATCCCTGGCCCTAATATCCCTGGCCCTAATATCCCTGGCCCTAATATCCCTGGCCCCTTATATCCCTGGCCCTAATATCCCTGGCCCTAATATCCATCGCCCTAAAATCCCTGGCCCTAATATCCCTGGCCCTAATAACCCTGGCACTAATATCCCTGGCCCTAATATCCCTGGTGCTAATATCCCTGGCCCTAATATCCCTGGAACTAATATCCCTGGCCCTAATATCCCTGGCCCTAATATCCCTGGCCCTAATATCCCTGGCCCTAATATCCCTTGCCCTAATATCCCTGGCCCTAATATCCCTGGCCATAATATGCCTGGCCCTAATATCCCTGGCCCTAATATTGCTGGCCCTAATATCCCTGGCCAAAATATCCCTCACCCTAATATCCCTGGCCCTAATATCCCTGGCCCTAATATCCCTGGCCCTAATATCCCTGGCCCTAATATCCCTGGCCCTAATATCCCTGGCCCTAATATCCATTGCCCTAATATCCCTGGCCCTAATATCCCTGGCCCTTATAACCCTGGCCCTAATATCCCTGGCCCTAATATCCCTGGCCCTAATATCCCTGGCCCTAATATCCCTGGCCCTAATATCGCTGGCCCTAATATCCCTGGCCCTAATATCCCTGGCCCTAATATCCCTGGCCCTAATATTCCTGGCCCTAATATCCCTGGCCCTAATATCCCTGGCTCTAATATCCCTGGCCCTAATATCCCTGGCCCTAATATCCATCGCCCTAATATCCCTGGCCCTAATATCCCTGGCCCTAATAACCCTGGCCCTAATATCCCTGGCCCTAATATCCCTGGTGCTAATATCCCTGAACCTAATATCCCTGGCCCTAATATCCCTGACCCTAATATCCCTGGCCCTAATATCCCTGGCCCTAATATCCCTGGCCCTAATATCGCTGGCCCTAATATCCCTGGCCCTAATATCCCTGGCCCTAATATCCCTGGCCCTAATATCCCTAATCTAATATCCCTGGCCCTAATATCCCTGGACCTAATATCCCTGGCCGTAATATCCCTGGCTCTAATATCCCTGGCCCTAATATCCCTGGCCCTAATATCCCTGGCCCTAATATCGCTGGCCCTAATATCCCTGGCCATAATATCCCTGGCCCTAATATCCCTGGCCCTAATATCCCTGGCCCTAATATCCCTGGCCCTAATATCCCTGTTCCTAATATCCCTGGCCCTAATATCCCTGGCCCTAATATCCCTGACCCTAATATCCCTTGCCCTAAAATCCCTGGCCCTAATATCCCTGGCCCTAATATCCCTGGCCCTAATATCCCTGGCCCTAATATCCCTGGCCCTAATATCCCTGGCCCTAATATCCCTGGCCCTAATATCCCTCGCCCTAATATCCATCGCCCTAAAATCCCTGGCCCTAATATCCCTGGCCCTAATAACCCTGGCACTAATATCCCTGGCCCTAATATCCCTGGTGCTAATATCCCTGGCCCTAATATCCCTGGCCCTAATATCCCTGGCCCTAATATCCCTGGCCCTAATATCCCTGGCCCTAATATCCCTGGCCCTAATATCCCTTGCCCTAATATCCCTGGCCCTAATATCCCTGGCCATAATATGCCTGGCCCTAATATCCCTGGCCCTAATATTGCTGGCCCTAATATCCCTGGCCATAATATCCCTCACCCTAATATCCCTTGCCCTAATATCCCTGGCGCTAATATCCCTGGCCCTAATATCCCTGGCCCTAATATCCCTGGCCCTAATATCCCTCGCCCTAATATCCCTGGCCCTAATATCCCTGGCCCTAATATCCCTGGCCCTAATATCCCTGGCCCTAATATCCCTGGCCCTAATATCCCTGGCCCTAATATCCCTGGCCCTAATATCCATTGCCCTAATATCCCTGGCCCTAATATCCCTGGCCCTTATAACCCTGGCCCTAATATCCCTGGCCCTAATATCCCTGGCGCTAATATCCCTGGCCCTAATATCCCTGGCCCTAATATCCCTGGCCCTAATATCCCTGGACCTAATATCCCTGGCCCTAATATCCCTGGCCCTAATATCCCTGGCCCTAATATCCCTGGCCCTAATATCCCTGGCCCTAATATCGCTGGCCCTAATATCCCTGGCCCTAATATCCCTGGCCCTAATATCCCTGGCCTTAATATCCCTGGCCCTAATATCCCTGGCCCTCATATCCCTTGCCCTAATATCCCTGGCCCTAATATCCCTGACCCTAATATCCCTTGCCCTAATATCCCTGGCCCTAATATCCCTGGCCCTAAAATCCCTGGCCCTAATATCCATGGCCATAACATCCCTGGCCCTAATATCCCTGGCCCTAATATCCCTGGCCCTAATATCCCTGGCCCTAATATCCCTGGCCCTAATATCCCTCGCCCTAATATCCATCGCCCTAATATCCCTGGCCCTAATAACCCTGGCACTAATATCCCTGGCCCTAATATCCCTGGTGCTAATATCCCTGGCCCTAATATCCCTGGCCCTAATATCCCTGGCCCTAATATCCCTGGCCCTAATATCCCTGGCCCTAATATCCCTGGCCCTAATATCCCTGGCCCTAATATCCCTGGCCCTAATATCCCTCGCCCTAATATCCATCGCCCTAAAATCCCTGGCCCTAATATCCCTGGCCCTAATAACCCTGGCACTAATATCCCTGGCCCTAATATCCCTGGTGCTAATATCCCTGGCCCTAATATCCCTGGCCCTAATATCCCTGGCCCTAATATCCCTGGCCCTAATATCCCTGGCCCTAATATCCCTGGCCCTAATATCCCTTGCCCTAATATCCCTGGCCCTAATATCCCTGGCCATAATATGCCTGGCCCTAATATCCCTGGCCCTAATATTGCTGGCCCTAATATCCCTGGCCATAATATCCCTCACCCTAATATCCCTGGCCCTAATATCCCTGGCGCTAATATCCCTGGCCCTAATATCCCTGGCCCTAATATCCCTGGCCCTAATATCCCTCGCCCTAATATCCCTGGCCCTAATATCCCTGGCCCTAATATCCCTGGCCCTAATATCCCTGGCCCTAATATCCCTGGCCCTAATATCCCTGGCCCTAATATCCCTGGCCCTAATATCCATTGCCCTAATATCCCTGGCCCTAATATCCCTGGCCCTTATAACCCTGGCCCTAATATCCCTGGCCCTAATATCCCTGGCGCTAATATCCCTGGCCCTAATATCCCTGGCCCTAATATCCCTGGCCCTAATATCCCTGGACCTAATATCCCTGGCCCTAATATCCCTGGCCCTAATATCCCTGGCCCTAATATCCCTGGCTCTAATATCCCTAGCCCTAATATCGCTGGCCCTAATATCCCTGGCCCTAATATCCCTGGCCCTAATATCCCTGGCCTTAATATCCCTGGCCCTAATATCCCTGGCCCTGATATCCCTTGCCCTAATATCCCTGGCCCTAATATCCCTGACCCTAATATCCCTTGCCCTAAAATCCCTGGCCCTAATATCCCTGGCCCTAATATCCCTGGCCCTAATATCCCTGGCCCTAATATCCCTGGCCCTAATATCCCTGGCCCTAATATCCCTGGCCCTAATATCCCTGGCCCTAATATCCCTCGCCCTAATATCCATCGCCCTAAAATCCCTGGCCCTAATATCCCTGGCCCTAATAACCCTGGCACTAATATCCCTGGCCCTAATATCCCTGGTGCTAATATCCCTGGCCCTAATATCCCTGGCCCTAATATCCCTGGCCCTAATATCCCTGGCCCTAATATCCCTGGCCCTAATATCCCTGGCCCTAATATCCCTGGCCCTAATATCCCTTGCCCTAATATCCCTGGCCCTAATATTGCTGGCCCTAATATCCCTGGCCATAATATCCCTCACCCTAATATTGCTGGCCCTAATATCCCTGGCCATAATATCCCTCACCCTAATATCCCTGGCCCTAATATCCCTGGCCCTAATATCCCTGGCCCTAATATCCCTGGCCCTAATATCCCTGGCCCTAATATCCCTGGCCCTAATATCCCTGGCCCTAATATCCCTGGCCCTAATATCCCTGGCCCTAATATCCCTGGCCCTAATATCCCTGGCCCTAATATCCCTGGCCCTAATATCCATTGCCCTAATATCCCTGGCCCTAATATCCCTGGCCCTTATAACCCTGGCCCTAATATCCCTGGCCCTAATATCCCTGGCGCTAATATCCCTGGCCTAATATCCCTGGCTCTAATATCCCTGGCCCTAATATCCCTGGCCCTAATATCCCTGGCCCTAATATCCCTGGCCCTAATATCCCTGGCCCTAATATCCCTGGCCCTAATATCCCTGGCCCTAATATCCCTGGCCCTAATATCCCTGGCCTTAATATCCCTGGCCCTAATATCCCTGGCCCTGATATCCCTTGCCCTAATATCCCTGGCCCTAATATCCCTAACCCTAATATCCCTTGCCCTAAAATCCCTGGCCCTAATATCCCTGGCCCTAATATCCCTGGCCCTAATATCCCTGGCCCTAATATCCCTGGCCCTAATATCCCTGGCCCTATTATCCCTGGCCCTAATATCCCTGGCCATAATATCCCTCGCCCTAATATCCATCGCCCTAAAATCCCTGGCCCTAATATCCCTGGCCCTAATAACCCTGGCACTAATATCCCTGGCCCTAATATCCCTGGTGCTAATATCCCTGGCCCTAATATCCCTGGCCCTAATATCCCTGGCCCTAATATCCCTGGCCCTAATATCCCTGGCCCTAATATCCCTTGCCCTAATATCCCTGGCCCTAATATTGCTGGCCCTAATATCCCTGGCCATAATATCCCTCACCCTAATATTGCTGGCCCTAATATCCCTGGCCATAATATCCCTCACCCTAATATCCCTGGCCCTAATATCCCTGGCCCTATTATCCCTGGCCCTAATATCCCTGGCCCTAATATCCCTGGCCCTAATATCCCTGGCCCTAATATCCCTGGCCCTAATATCCCTGGCCCTAATATCCCAGTCCCTAATATCCCTGGCCCTAATATCCCTGGCCCTAATATCCCTGGCCCTAATATCCATCGCCCTAATATCCCAGGCCCTAATATCCCTGGCCCTAATAACCCTGGCCCTAATATCCCTGGCCCTAATATCCCTGGCGCTAATATCCCTGGCCCTAATATCCCTGGCCCTAATATCCCTGGCCCTAATATCCCTGGACCTAATATCCCTGGCCCTATTATCCCTGGCCCTAATATCCCTGGCCCTAATATCCCTGGCCCTAATATCCCTGGCCCTAATATCGCTGGCCCTAATAAAACTGGCCCTAATATCCCTGGCCCTAATATCCCTGGCCTTAATATCCCTGGCCCTAATTTCCCTGGCCCTGATATCCCTTGCCCTATTATCCCTGGCCCTAATATCCCTGGCCATAATATGCCTGGCCCTAATATCCCTGGCCCTTATATCCCTGGCTCTAATATCCCTGGCCCTAATATCCCTGGCCCTAATATCCCTGGCCCTAATATCCCTGGCCCTAATATCCCTGGCCCTAATATCCGTAGCCCTAATATCCCTGGCCCTAATATCCCTGGCCCTAATATCCCTGGCCCTAATATCCCTGGCCCTAATATCCCTGGCCCTAATATCCCTGGCCCTAATATCCCTGGCCCTAATATCCCTGGCCATATTATCCCTGGCCCTAATATCCCTGGCCCTAATAATGCTGGCCCTAGTATCCCTGGCCCTAATATCCCTGGCCCTAATATCCCTGGACCTAATATCCCTGGCCCTATTATCCCTGGCCCTAATATCCCTGGCCCTAATATCCCTGGCCCTAATATCCCTGGCCCTAATATCGCTGGCCCTAATAAAACTGGCCCTAATATCCCTGGCCCTAATATCCCTGGCCTTAATATCCCTGGCCCTAATTTCCCTGGCCCTGATATCCCTTGCCCTATTATCCCTGGCCCTAATATCCCTGGCCATAATATGCCTGGCCCTAATATCCCTGGCCCTTATATCCCTGGCTCTAATATCCCTGGCCCTAATATCCCTGGCCCTAATATCCCTGGCCCTAATATCCCTGGCCCTAATATCCCTGGCCCTAATATCCGTAGCCCTAATATCCCTGGCCCTAATATCCCTGGCCCTAATATCCCTGGCCCTAATATCCCTGGCCCTAATATCCCTGGCCCTAATATCCCTGGCCCTAATATCCCTGGCCCTAATATCCCTGGCCATATTATCCCTGGCCCTAATATCCCTGGCCCTAATAATGCTGGCCCTAATCTCCCTGGCCCTAATATCCCTGGCCCTAATATCCCTGGCCCTAATATCCCTGGCCCTAAAATCCCTGGCCCTAATATCCCTGGCCCTAATATCCCTGGCCCTAATATCCCTGGCCCTGATATCCCTGGCCCTAACATTCCTGGCCCTAATATCCCTGGCCCTAATATCCCTGGCCCTAATATCCCTGGCCCTAATTTCCCTGGCCCTAATATCCCTGGCCCTAAGATCCCTGGCCCTAATATCCCTGGCCCTAATATCCCAGGCCCTAATATCCCTGACCCTAATATCCCTGGCCCTAATATCCCTGGCTCTAATATCCCTGGCCCTAATATGCCTGGCTCTAATATCCCTGGCCCTAATATCCCTGGCCCTAATATCCCTGTCCCTAATATCGCTGGCCCTAATATCCCTGGCCTTAATATCACTGGCCCTAATATCCCTGGCCCTAATATCCCTGGCCCTAATATCCCTGGCCCTAATATCCCTGGCCCTAATAGCCCTGGACCTAATATCCCTGGCCCTAATATCCCTGGCCCTAATATCCCTGCCCCTAATATCCTTGGCCCTAATATCCCTGGCCCTAATATCCCTGGCCCTAATATCCCTTGCCCTAATATCCCTGGCCCTAATATCCCTGGCCATAATATGCCTGGCCCTAATATCCCTGGCCCTTATATCCCTGGCCCTAATATCCCTGGCCCTAATATTGCTGGCCCTTATATCCCTGGCCCTAATATCCCTGGCCCTAATATCCCTGGCCCTAATATCCGTGGCCATAACATCCCTGGCCCTAATATCCCTGGCCCTAATATCCCTGGCCCTAATATCCCTGGCCCTAATATCCCTGGCCCTAATATCCCTGGCCTAATATCCCTGGCCATAATATCCCTGGCCCTAATAACGCTGGCCCTAATAACGCTGGCCCTAATCTCCCTAGCCCTAATATCCCTGGCCCTAATATCCCTGGCCCTAATATCCCTGGCCCTAATATCCCTGGCCCTAATATCCCTGGCCCTGATATCCCTGGCCCTGATATCCCTGGCCCTAATATCCCTGGCCCTAATATCCCTGGCCCTAATATCCCTGGCCCTAATATCCCTGGCCCTAATATCCCTGGCCCTAATATCCCTGGCCCTAATATCCCTGGCCCTAATATCCGTAGCCCTAATATCCCTGGCCCTAATATCCCTGGCCCTAATATCCCTGGCCCTAATATCCCTGGCCCTAATATCCCTGGCCCTAATATCCCTGGCCCTAATATCCCTGGCCCTAATATCCCTGGCCATATTATCCCTGGCCCTAATATCCCTGGCCCTAATAATGCTGGCCCTAATCTCCCTGGCCCTAATATCCCTGGCCCTAATATCCCTGGCCCTAATATCCCTGGCCCTAAAATCCCTGGCCCTAATATCCCTGGCCCTAATATCCCTGGCCCTAATATCCCTGGCCCTGATATCCCTGGCCCTAACATTCCTGGCCCTAATATCCCTGGCCCTAATATCCCTGGCCCTAATATCCCTGGCCCTAATTTCCCTGGCCCTAATATCCCTGGCCCTAAGATCCCTGGCCCTAATATCCCTGGCCCTAATATCCCAGGCCCTAATATCCCTGACCCTAATATCCCTGGCCCTAATATCCCTGGCCCTAATATCCCTGGCCCTAATATGCCTGGCTCTAATATCCCTGGCCCTAATATCCCTGGCCCTAATATCCCTGTCCCTAATATCGCTGGCCCTAATATCCCTGGCCTTAATATCACTGGCCCTAATATCCCTGGCCCTAATATCCCTGGCCCTAATATCCCTGGCCCTAATATCCCTGGCCCTAATAGCCCTGGACCTAATATCCCTGGCCCTAATATCCCTGGCCCTAATATCCCTGCCCCTAATATCCTTGGCCCTAATATCCCTGGCCCTAATATCCCTGGCCCTAATATCCCTTGCCCTAATATCCCTGGCCCTAATATCCCTGGCCATAATATGCCTGGCCCTAATATCCCTGGCCCTTATATCCCTGGCCCTAATATCCCTGGCCCTAATATTGCTGGCCCTTATATCCCTGGCCCTAATATCCCTGGCCCTAATATCCCTGGCCCTAATATCCGTGGCCATAACATCCCTGGCCCTAATATCCCTGGCCCTAATATCCCTGGCCCTAATATCCCTGGCCCTAATATCCCTGGCCCTAATATCCCTGGCCTAATATCCCTGGCCATAATATCCCTGGCCCTAATAACGCTGGCCCTAATAACGCTGGCCCTAATCTCCCTAGCCCTAATATCCCTGGCCCTAATATCCCTGGCCCTAATATCCCTGGCCCTAATATCCCTGGCCCTAATATCCCTGGCCCTGATATCCCTGGCCCTGATATCCCTGGCCCTAATATCCCTGGCCCTAATATCCCTGGCCCTAATATCCCTGGCCCTAATATCCCTGGCCCTAATATCCCTGGCTCTAAAATCCCTGGCCCTAATATCCCTGGCCCGAATATCGCTTGCCCTAAAATCCCTGGCCCTAATATCCCTGGCCCTAATATCCCTGGCCCTAATATCCCTGGCCCTAATATCCCTGGCCCTAACATCCCTGGCCCTAATATCCCTGGCCCTAATATCCCTGGCCATAATATCCCTGGCCCTAATATCCCTGGCCATAATATCCCTGGCCCTAATATCCCTGGCCCTAATATCCCTGGCCCTGATATCCCTGGGCCTAATATCCCTGGCCCTAATATCCCTGGCCCTAATATCCCTGGCCCTAATATCCCTGGCCCTAATATCCCTGGCCCTAATATCCCTGGCCCTAATATCCCTTGCCCTAAAATCCCTGGCCCTAATATCCCTAGCCCTAATATCCCTGGCCCTAATATCCCTGGCCCTAATATCCCTGGCCCTAATATCCCTGGCCCTAATATCCCTGGCCCTAATATCCCTGGCCCTAATATCCCTGGCCCTAATATCCCAGGCGCTAATATCCCTGGCCCTAATATCCCTGGCCCTAATATCCCTGGCCCTAATATCCCTGGCCCTAATATCGCTGGCCCTAATATCCCTGGCCCTAATATCCCTGGCCTAATATCCCTGGCCCTAATATCCCTGGCCCTAATATCCATGGCCCTAATATCCCTGGCCCTAATATCCCTGGACCTAATATCCCTGGCCCTAATATCCCTGGCCCTAATATCCCAGTCCCTAATATCCCTGGCCCTAATATCCCTGGCCCTAATATCCCTGGCCCTAATATCCATCGCCCTAATATCCCAGGCCCTAATATCCCTGGCCCTAATAACCCTGGCCCTAATATCCCTGGCCCTAATATCCCTGGCCCTAATATCCCTGGACCTAATATCCCTGGCCCTATTATCCCTGGCCCTAATATCCCTGGCCCTAATATCCCTGGCCCTAATATCCCTGGCCCTAATATCGCTGGCCCTAATAAAACTGGCCCTAATATCCCTGGCCCTAATATCCCTGGCCTTAATATCCCTGGCCCTAATTTCCCTGGCCCTGATATCCCTTGCCCTATTATCCCTGGCCCTAATATCCCTGGCCATAATATGCCTGGCCCTAATATCCCTGGCCCTTATATCCCTGGCTCTAATATCCCTGGCCCTAATATCCCTGGCCCTAATATCCCTGGCCCTAATATCCCTGGCCCTAATATCCCTGGCCCTAATATCCGTAGCCCTAATATCCCTGGCCCTAATATCCCTGGCCCTAATATCCCTGGCCCTAATATCCCTGGCCCTAATATCCCTGGCCCTAATATCCCTGGCCCTAATATCCCTGGCCCTAATATCCCTGGCCATATTATCCCTGGCCCTAATATCCCTGGCCCTAATAATGCTGGCCCTAATATCCCTGGCCCTAATATCCCTGGCCCTAATATCCCTGGACCTAATATCCCTGGCCCTATTATCCCTGGCCCTAATATCCCTGGCCCTAATATCCCTGGCCCTAATATCCCTGGCCCTAATATCGCTGGCCCTAATAAAACTGGCCCTAATATCCCTGGCCCTAATATCCCTGGTCTTAATATCCCTGGCCCTAATTTCCCTGGCCCTGATATCCCTTGCCCTATTATCCCTGGCCCTAATATCCCTGGCCATAATATGCCTGCCCCTAATATCCCTGGCCCTTATATCCCTGGCTCTAATATCCCTGGCCCTAATATCCCTGGCCCTAATATCCCTGGCCCTAATATCCCTGGCCCTAATATCCCTGGCCCTAATATCCGTAGCCCTAATATCCCTGGCCCTAATATCCCTGGCCCTAATATCCCTGGCCCTAATATCCCTGGCCCTAATATCCCTGGCCCTAATATCCCTGGCCCTAATATCCCTGGCCCTAATATCCCTGGCCATATTATCCCTGGCCCTAATATCCCTGGCCCTAATAATGCTGGCCCTAATCTCCCTGGCCCTAATATCCCTGGCCCTAATATCCCTGGCCCTAATATCCCTGGCCCTAAAATCCCTGGCCCTAATATCCCTGGCCCTAATATCCCTGGCCCTAATATCCCTGGCCCTGATATCCCTGGCCCTAACATTCCTGGCCCTAATATCCCTGGCCCTAATATCCCTGGCCCTAATATCCCTGGCCCTAATTTCCCTGGCCCTAATATCCCTGGCCCTAAGATCCCTGGCCCTAATATCCCTGGCCCTAATATCCCAGGCCCTAATATCCCTGACCCTAATATCCCTGGCCCTAATATCCCTGGCCCTAATATCCCTGGCCCTAATATGCCTGGCTCTAATATCCCTGGCCCTAATATCCATGGCCCTAATATCCCTGTCCCTAATATCGCTGGCCCTAATATCCCTGGCCTTAATATCCCTGGCCCTAATATCCCTGGCCCTAATATCCCTGGCCCTAATATCCCTGGCCCTAATATCCCTGGCCCTAATAGCCCTGGACCTAATATCCCTGGCCCTAATATCCCTGGCCCTAATATCCCTGCCCCTAATATCCTTGGCCCTAATATCCCTGGCCCTAATATCCCTGGCCCTAATATCCCTTGCCCTAATATCCCTGGCCCTAATATCCCTGGCCATAATATGCCTGGCCCTAATATCCCTGGCCCTTATATCCCTGGCCCTAATATCCCTGGCCCTAATATTGCTGGCCCTTATATCCCTGGCCCTAATATCCCTGGCCCTAATATCCCTGGCCCTAATATCCGTGGCCATAACATCCCTGGCCCTAATATCCCTGGCCCTAATATCCCTGGCCCTAATATCCCTGGCCCTAATATCCCTGGCCCTAATATCCCTGGCCTAATATCCCTGGCCATAATATCCCTGGCCCTAATAACGCTGGCCCTAATAACGCTGGCCCTAATCTCCCTAGCCCTAATATCCCTGGCCCTAATATCCCTGGCCCTAATATCCCTGGCCCTAATATCCCTGGCCCTAATATCCCTGGCCCTGATATCCCTGGCCCTGATATCCCTGGCCCTAATATCCCTGGCCATAATATCCCTGGCCCTAATATCCCTGGCCCTAATATCCCTGGCCCTAATATCCCTGGCTCTAAAATCCCTGGCCCTAATATCCCTGGCCCGAATATCGCTTGCCCTAAAATCCCTGGCCCTAATATCCCTGGCCCTAATATCCCTGGCCCTAATATCCCTGGCCCTAATATCCCTGGCCCTAACATCCCTGGCCCTAATATCCCTGGCCCTAATATCCCTGGCCATAATATCCCTGGCCCTAATATCCCTGGCCATAATATCCCTGGCCCTAATATCCCTGGCCCTAATATCCCTGGCCCTGATATCCCTGGGCCTAATATCCCTGGCCCTAATATCCCTGGCCCTAATATCCCTGGCCCTAATATCCCTGGCCCTAATATCCCTGGCCCTAATATCCCTGGCCCTAATATCCCTTGCCCTAAAATCCCTGGCCCTAATATCCCTAGCCCTAATATCCCTGGCCCTAATATCCCTGGCCCTAATATCCCTGGCCCTAATATCCCTGGCCCTAATATCCCTGGCCCTAATATCCCTGGCCCTAATATCCCTGGCCCTAATATGCCAGGCGCTAATATCCCTGGCCCTAATATCCCTGGCCCTAATATCCCTGGCCCTAATATCCCTGGCCCTAATATCGCTGGCCCTAATATCCCTGGCCCTAATATCCCTGGCCTAATATCCCTGGCCCTAATATCCCTGGCCCTAATATCCATGGCCCTAATATCCCTGGCCCTAATATCCCTGGACCTAATATCCCTGGCCCTAATATCCCTGGCCCTAATATCCCTGGCCCTAATATCCCTGGCCCTAATATCCCTGGCCCTAATATCCCTGGCCCTAATATCCCTGGCCATATTATCCCTGGCCCTAATATCCCTGGCCTTAATAATGCTGGCCCTAATCTCCCTGGCCCTAATATCCCTGGCCCTAATATCCCTGGCCCTAATATCCCTGGCCCTAAAATCCCTGGCCCTAATATCCCTGGCCCTAATATCCCTGGCCCTAATATCCCTGGCCCTGATATCCCTGGCCCTAACATTCCTGGCCCTAATATCCCTGGCCCTAATATCCCTGGCCCTAATATCCCTGGCCCTAATATCCCTGGCTCTAATATCCCTGGCCCTAATATCCCTGGCCCTAATATTCCTTGCCCTAAAATCCCTTGCCCTAATATCCCTGGCCCTAATATCCCTGGCCCTAATATCCCTGGCCCTAATATCCCTGGCCCTAATATTGCTGGCCCTAATATCCCTGGCCATAATATCCCTCACCCTAATATTGCTGGCCCTAATATCCCTGGCCATAATATCCCTCACCCTAATATCCCTGGCCCTAATATCCCTGGCCCTATTATCCCTGGCCCTGATATCCCTGGCCCTAATATCCCTGGCCCTAATATCCCTGGCCCTAATATCCCTGGCCCTAATATCCCTGGCCCTAATATCCCTAGCCCTTATATCCCTGGCCCTAATATCCCTGGCCCTAATATCCCTTGCCCTAAAATCCCTGGCCCTAATATCCCTGGCCCTAATATCCCTGGCCCTAATTTCCCTGGCCCTAATATCCCTGGCCCTAAGATCCCTGGCCCTAATATCCCTGGCCCTAATATCCCAGGCCCTAATATCCCTGACCCTAATATCCCTGGCCCTAATATCCCTGGCCCTAATATCCCTGGCCCTAATATGCCTGGCTCTAATATCCCTGGCCCTAATATTCCTGGCCCTAATATCCCTGTCCCTAATATCGCTGGCCCTAATATCCCTGGCCTTAATATCCCTGGCCCTATTATCCCTGGCCCTAATATCCCTGGCCCTAATATCCCTGGCCCTAATATCCCTGGCCCTAATATCCCTGGCCCTAATAGCCCTGGACCTAATATCCCTGGCCCTAATATCCCTGGCCCTAATATCCCTGGCCCTAATATCCTTGGCCCTAATATCCCTGGCCCTAATATCCCTGGCCCTAATATCCCTTGCCCTAATATCCCTGGCCCTAATATCCCTGGCCATAATATGCCTGGCCCTAATATCCCTGGCCCTTATATCCCTGGCCCTAATATCCCTGGCCCTAATATCCCTGGCCCTTATATCCCTGGCCCTAATATCCCTGGCCCTAATATCCCTGGCCCTAATATCCGTGGCCATAACATCCCTGGCCCTAATATCCCTGGCCCTAATATCCCTGGCCCTAATATCCCTGGCCCTAATATCCCTGGCCCTAATATCCCTGGCCTAATATCCCTGGCCATAATATCCCTGGCCCTAATATCCCTGGCCCTAATAACGCTGGCCCTAATCTCCCTGGCCCTAATATCCCTGGCCCTAATATCCCTGGCCCTAATATCCCTGGCCCTAATATCCCTGGCCCTAATATCCCTGGCCCTAATATCCCTGGCCCTGATATCCCTGGCCCTAATATCCCTGGCCATAATATCCCTGGCCCTAATATCCCTGGCCCTAATATCCCTGGCTCTAAAATCCCTGGCCCTAATATCCCTGGCCCGAATATCGCTTGCCCTAAAATCCCTGGCCCTAATATCCCTGGCCCTAATATCCCTGGCCCTAATATCCCTGGCCCTAACATCCCTGGCCCTAATATCCCTGGCCCTAATATCCCTGGCCCTAATATCCCTGGCCCTAATATCCCTGGCCCTAATATCCCTGGCCCTAATATCCCTGGCCCTAATATCCCTGGCCCTGATATCCCTGGGCCTAATATCCCTGGCCCTAATATCCCTGGCCCTAATATCCCTGGCCCTAATATCCCTGGCCCAAATATCCCTGGCCCTAATATCCCTGGCCCTAATATCCCTTGCCCTAAAATCCCTGGCCCTAATATCCCTAGCCCTAATATCCCTGGCCCTAATATCCCTGGCCCTAATATCCGTGGCCCTAATATCCCTGGCCCTAATATCCCTGGCCCTAATATCCCTGGCCCTAATATCCCAGGCCCTAATATCCCTGGCCCTAATATCCCTGGCCTAATATCCCTGGCCCTAATATCCCTGGCCCTAATATCCATGGCCCTAATATCCCTGGCCCTAATATCCCTTGCCCTAAAATCCCTGGCCCTAATATCCCTGGCCCTAATATCCCTGGCCCTAATATCCCTGGCCCTAATATCCCTGGCCCTAATATCCCTGGCCCTAATATCCCTGGCCCTAATATCCCTGGCCTTAATAACCCTGGCCCTAATAACCCTGGCCCTAATATCCCTGGCCCTAATATCCCTGGCCCTAATATCTCTGGCCCTAATATCCTTGGCCCTAATATCCCTGGCCGTAATATCCGTGGCCCTAATATCCCTGGCCCTAATATCCCTGGCCCTAATATCCCTGGCCCTAATATCCCTGGCCCTAATATCCCTGGCCCTAATATCCCTGGCCCTATTATCCCTGGCCCTAATATCCCTGGCCCTAATATCCCTGGCCCTAATATCCCTGGCCCTAATATCCCTGGCCCTAATAGCCCTGGACCTAATATCCCTGGCCCTAATATCCCTGGCCCTAATATCCCTGGCCCTAATATCCCTGGCCCTAATATCCCTGGCCCTAATATCCCTGGCCCTAATATCCCTTGCCCTAATATCCCTGGCCCTAATATCCCTGGCCATAATATGCCTGGCCCTAATATCCCTGGCCCTTATATCCCTGGCCCTAATATCCCTGGCCCTAATATCCCTGGCCCTTATATCCCTGGCCCTAATATCCCTGGCCCTAAAATCCCTGGCCCTAATATCCATGGCCATAACATCCCTGGCCCTAATATCCCTGGCCCTAATATCCCTGGCCCTAATATCCCTGGCCCTAATATCCCTGGTCTAATATCCCTGGCCATAATATCCCTGGCCCTAATATCCCTGGCCCTAATAACGCTGGCCCTAATCTCCCTGGCCCTAATATCCCTGGCCCTAATATCCCTGGCCCTAATATCCCTGGCCCTAATATCCCTAGCTCTAATATCCCTGGCCCTAATATCCCTGGCCCTAATATCCCTGGCCCTGATATCCCTGGCCCTGATATCCCTGGCCCTAATATCCCTGGCCCTAATATCCCTGGCCCTAATATCCCTGGCCCTAATATCCCTGGCCCTAATATCCCTGGCTCTAAAATCCCTGGCCCTAATATCCCTGGCCCGAATATCGCTTGCCCTAAAATCCCTGGCCCTAATATCCCTGGCCCTAATATCCCTGGCCCTAATATCCCTGGCCCTAACATCCCTGGCCCTAATATCCCTGGCCCTAATATCCCTGGCCCTAATATCCCTGGCCCTAATATCCCTGGCCCTAATATCCCTGGCCCTAATATCCCTGGCCCTGATATCCCTGGGCCTAATATCCCTGGCCCTAATATCCCTGGCCCTAATATCCCTGGCCCTAATATCCCTGGCCATAATATCCCTGGCCCTAATATCCATGGCCCTAATATCCCTGGCCCTAATATCCCTGGACCTAATATCCCTGGCCCTAATATCCCTGGCCCTAATATCCCTGGCCCTAATATCCCTGGCCCTAATATCCCTGGCCCTAATATCCCTGGCCTAATATCCCTGGCCCTAATATCCCTGGCCCTAATATCCATGGCCCTAATATCCCTGGCCCTAATATCCCTGGACCTAATATCCCTGGCCCTAATATCCCTGGCCCTAATATCCCTGGCCCTAATATCCCTGGCCCTAATATCCCTGGCCCTAATATCCCTGGCCATATTATCCCTGGCCCTAATATCCCTGGCCTTAATAATGCTGGCCCTAATCTCCCTGGCCCTAATATCCCTGGCCCTAATATCCCTGGCCCTAATATCCCTGGCCCTAAAATCCCTGGCCCTAATATCCCTGGCCCTAATATCCCTGGCCCTAATATCCCTGGCCCTGATATCCCTGGCCCTAACATTCCTGGCCCCAATATCCCTGGCCCTAATATCCCTGGCCCTAATATCCCTGGCCCTAATATCCCTGGCTCTAATATCCCTGGCCCTAATATCCCTGGCCCTAATATTCCTTGCCCTAAAATCCCTTGCCCTAATATCCCTGGCCCTAATATCCCTGGCCCTAATATCCCTGGCCCTAATATCCCTGGCCCTAATATCCCTGGCCCTAATATCCCTGGCCCTAATATCCCTGGCCTTAATATCCCTGGCCCTAATATCCCTGGCCCTAATATCCCTGGCCCTGATATACCCTGGCCCTTATATCCCTGGCCCTGATATCCCTGGCCCTAATATCCCTGGCCCTAATATCCCTGGCCCTAATATCCCTGGCCCTAATATCCCTGGCCCTAATATCCCTGGCCCTTATATCCCTGGCCCTAATATCCCTGGCCCTAATATCCCTTGCCCTAAAATCCCTGGCCCTAATATCCCTGGCCCTAATATCCCTGGCCCTAATTTCCCTGGCCCTAATATCCCTGGCCCTAAGATCCCTGGCCCTAATATCCCTGGCCCTAATATCCCAGGCCCTAATATCCCTGACCCTAATATCCCTGGCCCTAATATCCCTGGCCCTAATATCCCTGGCCCTAATATGCCTGGCTCTAATATCCCTGGCCCTAATATTCCTGGCCCTAATATCCCTGTCCCTAATATCGCTGGCCCTAATATCCCTGGCCTTAATATCCCTGGCCCTATTATCCCTGGCCCTAATATCCCTGGCCCTAATATCCCTGGCCCTAATATCCCTGGCCCTAATATCCCTGGCCCTAATAGCCCTGGACCTAATATCCCTGGCCCTAATATCCCTGGCCCTAATATCCCTGGCCCTAATATCCCTGGCCCTAACATCCCTGGCCCTAATATCCCTGGCCCTAATATCCCTTGCCCTAATATCCCTGGCCCTAATATCCCTGGCCATAATATGCCTGGCCCTAATATCCCTGGCCCTTATATCCCTGGCCCTAATATCCCTGGCCCTAATATCCCTGGCCCTTATATCCCTGGCCCTAATATCCCTGGCCCTAATATCCCTGGCCCTAATATCCGTGGCCATAACATCCCTGGCCCTAATATCCCTGGCCCTAATATCCCTGGCCCTAATATCCCTGGCCCTAATATCCCTGGCCCTAATATCCCTGGCCTAATATCTCTGGCCATAATATCCCTGGCCCTAATATCCCTGGCCCTAATAACGCTGGCCCTAATCTCCCTGGCCCTAATATCCCTGGCCCTAATATCCCTGGCCCTAATATCCCTGGCCCTAATATCGCTGGCCCTAATATCCCTGGCCCTAATATCCCTGGCCCTAATATCCCTGGCCCTGATATCCCTGGCCCTGATATCCCTGGCCCTAATATCCCTGGCCCTAATATCCCTGGCCATAATATCCCTGGCCCTAATATCCCTGGCCCTAATATCCCTGGCTCTAAAATCCCTGGCCCTAACATCCCTGGCCCTAATATCCCTGGCCCTAATATCCCTGGCCCTAATATCCCTGGCCCTAATATCCCTGGCCCTAATATCCCTGGCCCTAATATCCCTGGCCCTAATATCCCTGGCCCTGATATCCCTGGGCCTAATATCCCTGGCCCTAATATCCCTGGCCCTAATATCCCTGGCCCTAATATCCCTGGCCCTAATATCCCTGGCCCTAATATCCCTGGCCCTAATATCCCTTGCCCTAAAATCCCTGGCCCTAATATCCCTAGCCCTAATATCCCTGGCCCTAATATCCCTGGCCCTAATATCCCTGGCCCTAATATCCCTGGCCCTAATATCCCTGGCCCTAATATCCCTGGCCCTAATATCCCAGGCCCTAATATCCCTGGCCCTATAATCCCTGGCCCTAATATCCCTGGCCCTAATATCCCTGGCCCTAATATCCCTGGCCTAATATCCCTGGCCCTAATATCCCTGGCCCTAATATCCATGGCCCTAATATCCCTGGCCCTAATATCTCTGGACCTAATATCCCTGGCCCTAATATCCCTGGACCTAATATCCCTGGCCCTAATATCCCTGGCACTAATGTCCCTGGCCCTAATATCCCTGGCCCTAATATCCCTTGCCCTAAAATCCCTGGCCCTAATATCCCTGGCCCTAATATCCCTGGCCCTAATATCCCTGGCCCTAATATCCCTGGCCCTAATATCCCTGGCCCTAATATCCCTGGCCCTAATATCCCTGGCCCAAATATCCCTGGCCTTAATAACCCTGGCCCTAATAACCCTGGCCCTAATATCCCTGGCCCTAATATCCCTGGCCCTAATATCTCTGGCCCTAATATCCTTGGCCCTAATATCCCTGGCCGTAATATCCGTGGATCTAATATCCCTGGCCCTAATATCCCTGGCCCTAATATCCCTGGCCCTAATATCCCTGGCCCTAATATCCCTGGCCCTAATATCCCTGGCCCTAATATCCCTGGCCCTATTATCCCTGGCCCTAATATCCCTGGCCCTAATATCCCTGGCCCTAATATCCCTGGCCCTAATATCCCTGGCCCTAATATCCCTGGCCCTAAAATCCCTTGCCCTAATATCCCTGGCCCTAATATCCCTGGCCATAATATGCCTGGCCCTAATATCCCTGGCCCTTATATCCCTGGCCCTAATATCCCTGGCCCTAATATCCCTGGCCCTTATATCCCTGGCCCTAATATCCCTGGCCCTAATATCCCTGGCCCTAATATCCGTGGCCATAACATCCCTGGCCCTAATATCCCTGGCCCTAATATCCCTGGCCCTAATATCCCTGGCCCTAATATCCCTGGCCCTAATATCCCTGGCCTAATATCCCTGGCCATAATATCCCTGGCCCTAATATCCCTGGCCCTAATAACGCTGGCCCTAATCTCCCTGGCCCTAATATCCCTGGCCCTAATATCCCTGGCCCTAATATCCCTGGCCCTAATATCCCTGGCCCTAATATCCCTGGCCCTAATATCCCTGGCCCTGATATCCCTGGCCCTGATATCCCTGGCCCTAATATCCCTGGCCCTAATATCCCTGGCCATAATATCCCTGGCCCTAATATCCCTGGCCCTAATATCCCTGGCTCTAAAATCCCTGGCCCTAATATCCCTGGCCCGAATATCGCTTGCCCTAAAATCCCTGGCCCTAATATCCCTGGCCCTAATATCCCTGGCCCTAATATCCCTGGCCCTAATATCCCTGGCCCTAACATCCCTGGCCCTAATATCCCTGGCCCTAATATCCCTGGCCCTAATATCCCTGGCCCTAATATCCCTGGCCCTAATATCCCTGGCCCTAATATCCCTGGCCCTAATATCCCTGGCCCTGATATCCCTGGGCCTAATATCCCTGGCCCTAATATCCCTGGCCCTAATATCCCTGGCCCTAATATCCCTGGCCCTAATATCCCTGGCCCTAATATCCCTGGCCCTAATATCCCTTGCCCTAAAATCCCTGGCCCTAATATCCCTAGCCCTAATATCCCTGGCCCTAATATCCCTGGCCCTAATATCCCTGGCCCTAATATCCCTGGCCCTAATATCCCTGGCCCTAATATCCCAGGCCCTAATATCCCTGGCCCTAATATCCCAGGCCCTAATATCCCTGACCCTAATATCCCTGGCCCTAATATCCCTGGCCCTAATATCCCTGGCCCTAATATGCCTGGCTCTAATATCCCTGGCCCTAATATTCCTGGCCCTAATATCCCTGTCCCTAATATCGCTGGCCCTAATATCCCTGGCCTTAATATCCCTGGCCCTATTATCCCTGGCCCTAATATCCCTGGCCCTAATATCCCTGGCCCTAATATCCCTGGCCCTAATATCCCTGGCCCTAATAGCCCTGGACCTAATATCCCTGGCCCTAATATCCCTGGCCCTAATATCCCTGGCCCTAATATCCCTGGCCCTAATATCCCTGGCCCTAATATCCCTGGCCCTAATATCCCTTGCCCTAATATCCCTGGCCCTAATATCCCTGGCCATAATATGCCTGGCCCTAATATCCCTGGCCCTTATATCCCTGGCCCTAATATCCCTGGCCCTAATATCCCTGGCCCTTATATCCCTGGCCCTAATATCCCTGGCCCTAATATCCCTGGCCCTAATATCCGTGGCCATAACATCCCTGGCCCTAATATCCCTGGCCCTAATATCCCTGGCCCTAATATCCCTGGCCCTAATATCCCTGGCCCTAATATCCCTGGCCTAATATCCCTGGCCATAATATCCCTGGCCCTAATATCCCTGGCCCTAATAACGCTGGCCCTAATCTCCCTGGCCCTAATATCCCTGGCCCTAATATCCCTGGCCCTAATATCCCTGGCCCTAATATCGCTGGCCCTAATATCCCTGGCCCTAATATCCCTGGCCCTAATATCCCTGGCCCTGATATCCCTGGCCCTGATATCCCTGGCCCTAATATCCCTGGCCCTAATATCCCTGGCCATAATATCCCTGGCCCTAATATCCCTGGCCCTAATATCCCTGGCTCTAAAATCCCTGGCCCTAATATCCCTGGCCCGAATATCGCTTGCCCTAAAATCCCTGGCCCTAATATCCCTGGCCCTAATATCCCTGGCCCTAATATCCCTGGCCCTAATATCCCTGGCCCTAACATCCCTGGCCCTAATATCCCTGGCCCTAATATCCCTGGCCCTAATATCCCTGGCCCTAATATCCCTGGCCCTAATATCCCTGGCCCTAATATCCCTGGCCCTAATATCCCTGGCCCTGATATCCCTGGGCCTAATATCCCTGGCCCTAATATCCCTGGCCCTAATATCCCTGGCCCTAATATCCCTGGCCCTAATATCCCTGGCCCTAATATCCCTGGCCCTAATATCCCTTGCCCTAAAATCCCTGGCCCTAATATCCCTAGCCCTAATATCCCTGGCCCTAATATCCCTGGCCCTAATATCCCTGGCCCTAATATCCCTGGCCCTAATATCCCTGGCCCTAATATCCCTGGCCCTAATATCCCAGGCCCTAATATCCCTGGCCCTATAATCCCTGGCCCTAATATCCCTGGCCCTAATATCCCTGGCCCTAATATCCCTGGCCTAATATCCCTGGCCCTAATATCCCTGGCCCTAATATCCATGGCCCTAATATCCCTGGCCCTAATATCCCTGGACCTAATATCCCTGGCCCTAATATCCCTGGACCTAATATCCCTGGCCCTAATATCCCTGGCACTAATGTCCCTGGCCCTAATATCCCTGGCCCTAATATCCCTTGCCCTAAAATCCCTGGCCCTAATATCCCTGGCCCTAATATCCCTGGCCCTAATATCCCTGGCCCTAATATCCCTGGCCCTAATATCCCTGGCCCTAATATCCCTGGCCCTAATATCCCTGGCCCAAATATCCCTGGCCTTAATAACCCTGGCCCTAATAACCCTGGCCCTAATATCCCTGGCCCTAATATCCCTGGCCCTAATATCTCTGGCCCTAATATCCTTGGCCCTAATATCCCTGGCCGTAATATCCGTGGACCTAATATCCCTGGCCCTAATATCCCTGGCCCTAATATCCCTGGCCCTAATATCCCTGGCCCTAATATCCCTGGCCCTAATATCCCTGGCCCTAATATCCCTGGCCCTATTATCCCTGGCCCTAATATCCCTGGTCCTAATATCCCTGGCCCTAATATCCCTGGCCCTAATATCCCTGGCCCTAATATCCCTGGCCCTAATATCCCTTGCCCTAATATCCCTGGCCCTAATATCCCTGGCCATAATATGCCTGGCCCTAATATCCCTGGCCCTTATATCCCTGGCCCTAATATCCCTGGCCCTAATATCCCTGGCCCTTATATCCCTGGCCCTAATATCCCTGGCCCTAATATCCCTGGCCCTAATATCCGTGGCCATAACATCCCTGGCCCTAATATCCCTGGCCCTAATATCCCTGGCCCTAATATCCCTGGCCCTAATATCCCTGGCCCTAATATCCCTGGCCTAATATCCCTGGCCATAATATCCCTGGCCCTAATATCCCTGGCCCTAATAACGCTGGCCCTAATCTCCCTGGCCCTAATATCCCTGGCCCTAATATCCCTGGCCCTAATATCCCTGGCCCTAATATCGCTGGCCCTAATATCCCTGGCCCTAATATCCCTGGCCCTAATATCCCTGGCCCTGATATCCCTGGCCCTGATATCCCTGGCCCTAATATCCCTGGCCCTAATATCCCTGGCCATAATATCCCTGGCCCTAATATCCCTGGCCCTAATATCCCGGGCTCTAAAATCCCTGGCCCTAATATCCCTGGCCCGAATATCGCTTGCCCTAAAATCCCTGGCCCTAATATCCCTGGCCCTAATATCCCTGGCCCTAATATCCCTGGCCCTAATATCCCTGGCCCTAACATCCCTGGCCCTAATATCCCTGGCCCTAATATCCCTGGCCCTAATATCCCTGGCCCTAATATCCCTGGCCCTAATATCCCTGGCCCTAATATCCCTGGCCCTAATATCCCTGGCCCTGATATCCCTGGGCCTAATATCCCTGGCCCTAATATCCCTGGCCCTAATATCCCTGGCCCTAATATCCCTGGCCCTAATATCCCTGGCCCTAATATCCCTGGCCCTAATATCCCTTGCCCTAAAATCCCTGGCCCTAATATCCCTAGCCCTAATATCCCTGGCCCTAATATCCCTGGCCCTAATATCCCTGGCCCTAATATCCCTGGCCCTAATATCCCTGGCCCTAATATCCCTGGCCCTAATATCCCAGGCCCTAATATCCCTGGCCCTATAATCCCTGGCCCTAATATCCCTGGCCCTAATATCCCTGGCCCTAATATCCCTGGCCTAATATCCCTGGCCCTAATATCCCTGGCCCTAATATCCATGGCCCTAATATCCCTGGCCCTAATATCCCTGGACCTAATATCCCTGGCCCTAATATCCCTGGACCTAATATCCCTGGCCCTAATATCCCTGGCACTAATGTCCCTGGCCCTAATATCCCTGGCCCTAATATCCCTTGCCCTAAAATCCCTGGCCCTAATATCCCTGGCCCTAATATCCCTGGCCCTAATATCCCTGGCCCTAATATCCCTGGCCCTAATATCCCTGGCCCTAATATCCCTGGCCCTAATATCCCTGGCCCAAATATCCCTGGCCTTAATAACCCTGGCCCTAATAACCCTGGCCCTAATATCCCTGGCCCTAATATCCCTGGCCCTAATATCTCTGGCCCTAATATCCTTGGCCCTAATATCCCTGGCCGTAATATCCGTGGACCTAATATCCCTGGCCCTAATATCCCTGGCCCTAATATCCCTGGCCCTAATATCCCTGGCCCTAATATCCCTGGCCCTAATATCCCTGGCCCTAATATCCCTGGCCCTATTATCCCTGGCCCTAATATCCCTGGCCCTAATATCCCTGGCCCTAATATCCCTGGCCCTAATATCCCTGGCCCTAATAGCCCTGGACCTAATATCCCTGGCCCTAATATCCCTGGCCCTAATATCCCTGGCCCTAATATCCCTGGCCCTAATATCCCTGGCCCTAATATCCCTGGCCCTAATATCCCTTGCCCTAATATCCCTGGCCCTAATATCCCTGGCCATAATATGCCTGGCCCTAATATCCCTGGCCCTTATATCCCTGGCCCTAATATCCCTGGCCCTAATATCCCTGGCCCTTATATCCCTGGCCCTAATATCCCTGGCCCTAATATCCCTGGCCCTAATATCCGTGGCCATAACATCCCTGGCCCTAATATCCCTGGCCCTAATATCCCTGGCCCTAATATCCCTGGCGCTAATATCCCTGGCCTAATATCCCTGGCCATAATATCCCTGGCCCTAATATCCCTGGCCCTAATAACGCTGGCCCTAATCTCCCTGGCCCTAATATCCCTGGCCCTAATATCCCTGGCCCTAATATCTCTGGCCCTAATATCCCTGGCCCTAATATCCCTGGCCCTAATATCCCTGGCCCTAATATCCCTGGCAATAATATCCCTGGCCCTAATAGCCCTGGACCTAATATCCCTGGCCCTAATATCCCTGGCCCTAATATCCCTGGCCCTAATATCCCTGGCCCTAATATCCCTGGCCCTAATATCCCTGGCCCTAATATCCCTGGCCCTAATATCCCTGGCCCTAATATCCCTGGCCCAAATATCCCTGGCCTTAATAACCCTGGCCCTAATATCCCTGGCCCTAATATCCCTTGCCCTAATATCCCTGGCCCTAATATCCCTTGCCCTAATATCCCTGGCCCTAATATCCCTGGCCATAATATGCCTGGCCCTAATATCCCTGGCCCTAATATCCCTGGCCCTAATATCCCTGGCCCTTATATCCCTGGCCCTAATATCCCTGGCCCTAATATCCCTGGCCCTAATATCCGTGGCCATAACATCCCTGGCCCTAATATCCCTGGCCCTAATATCCCTGGCCCTAATATCCCTGGCCCTAATATCCCTGGCCCTAATATCCCTGGCCTAATATCCCTGGCCATAATATCCCTGGCCCTAATATCCCTGGCCCTAATAACGCTGGCCCTAATCTCCCTGGCCCTAATATCCCTGGCCCTAATATCCCTGGCCCTAATATCTCTGGCCATAATATCCCTGGCCCTAATATCCCTGGCCCTAATATCCCTTGCCCTAATATCCCTGGCCCTAATATCCCTGGCCATAATATGCCTGGCCCTAATATCCCTTGCCCTAATATCCCTGGCCCTAATATCCCTGGCCATAATATGCCTGGCCCTAATATCCCTGGCCCTTATATCCCTGGCCCTAATATCCCTGGCCCTAATATCCCTGGCCCTTATATCCCTGGCCCTAATATCCCTGGCCCTAATATCCCTGGCCCTAATATCCGTGGCCATAACATCCCTGGCCCTAATATCCCTGGCCCTAATATCCCTGGCCCTAATATCCCTGGCCCTAATATCCCTGGCCCTAATATCCCTGGCCTAATATCCCTGGCCATAATATCCCTGGCCCTAATATCCCTGGCCCTAATAACGCTGGCCCTAATCTCCCTGGCCCTAATATCCCTGGCCCTAATATCCCTGGCCCTAATATCCCTGGCCCTAATATCCCTGGCCCTAATATCCCTGGCCCTAATATCCCTTGCCCTAATATCCCTGGCCCTAATATCCCTGGCCATAATATGCCTGGCCCTAATATCCCTGGCCCTTATATCCCTGGCCCTAATATCCCTGGCCCTAATATCCCTGGCCCTTATATCCCTGGCCCTAATATCCCTGGCCCTAATATCCCTGGCCCTAATATCCCTGGCCCTAATATCCCTGGCTCTAAAATCCCTGGCCCTAATATCCCTGGCCCGAATATCGCTTGCCCTAAAATCCCTGGCCCTAATATCCCTGGCCCTAATATCCCTGGCCCTAATATCCCTGGCCCTAACATCCCTGGCCCTAATATCCCTGGCCCTAATATCCCTGGCCCTAATATCCCTGGCCCTAATATCCCTGGCCCTAATATCCATGGCCCTAATATCCCTGGCCCTAATATCCCTGGCCCTGATATCCCTGGGCCTAATATCCCTGGCCCTAATATCCCTGGCCCTAATATCCCTGGCCCTAATATCCCTGGCCCTAATATCCCTGGCCCTAATATCCATGGCCCTAATATCCCTGGCCCTAATATCCCTGGACCTAATATCCCTGGCCCTAATATCCCTGGCCCTAATATCCCTGGCCCTAATATCCCTGGCCCTAATATCCCTGGCCCTAATATCCCTGGCCTAATATCCCTGGCCCTAATATCCCTGGCCCTAATATCCATGGCCCTAATATCCCTGGCCCTAATATCCCTGGACCTAATATCCCTGGCCCTAATATCCCTGGCCCTAATATCCCTGGCCCTAATATCCCTGGCCCTAATATCCCTGGCCCTAATATCCCTGGCCCTAATATCCCTGGCCATATTATACCTGGCCCTAATATCCCTGGCCTTAATAATGCTGGCCCTAATCTCCCTGGCCCTAATATCCCTGGCCCTAATATCCATGGCCCTAATATCCCTGGCCCTAAAATCCCTGGCCCTAATATCCCTGGCCCTAATATCCCTGGCCCTAATATCCCTGGCCCTGATATCCCTGGCCCTAACATTCCTGGCCCTAATATCCCTGGCCCTAATATCCCTGGCCCTAATATCCCTGGCCCTAATATCCCTGGCTCTAATATCCCTGGCCCTAATATCCCTGGCCCTAATATTCCTTGCCCTAAAATCCCTTGCCCTAATATCCCTGGCCCTAATATCCCTGGCCCTAATATCCCTGGCCCTAATATCCCTGGCCCTAATATCCCTGGCCCTAATATCCCTGGCCCTAATATCCCTGGCCTTAATATCCCTGGCCCTAATATCCCTGGCCCTAATATCCCTGGCCCTGATATACCCTGGCCCTTATATCCCTGGCCCTGATATCCCTGGCCCTAATATCCCTGGCCCTAATATCCCTGGCCCTAATATCCCTGGCCCTAATATCCCTGGCCCTAATATCCCTGGCCCTTATATCCCTGGCCCTAATATCCCTGGCCCTAATATCCCTTGCCCTAAAATCCCTTGCCCTAAAATCCCTGGCCCTAATATCCCTGGCCCTAATATCCCTGGCCCTAATATCCCTGGCCCTAATATCCCTGGCCCTAATATCCCTGGCCCTAATATCCCTGGCCCTATTATCCCTGGCCCTAATATCCCTGGCCCTAATATCCCTGGCCTTAATAACCCTGGCCCTAATAACCCTGGCCCTAATATCCCTGGCCCTAATATCCCTGGCCCTAATATCTCTGGCCCTAATATCCTTGGCCCTAATATCCCTGGCCGTAATATCCGTGGACCTAATATCCCTGGCCCTAATATCCCTGGCCCTAATATCCCTGGCCCTAATATCCCTGGCCCTAATATCCCTGGCCCTAATATCCCTGGCCCTAATATCCCTGGCCTTAATAATGCTGGCCCTAATCTCCCTGGCCCTAATATCCCTGGCCCTAATATCCATGGCCCTAATATCCCTGGCCCTAATATCCCTGGCCCTGATATCCCTGGGCCTAATATCCCTGGCCCTAATATCCCTGGCCCTAATATACCTGGCCCTAATATCCCTGGCCCTAATATCCCTGGCCATAATATCCATGGCCCTAATATCCCTGGCCCTAATATCCCTGGACCTAATATCCCTGGCCCTAATATCCCTGGCCCTAATATCCCTGGCCCTAATATCCCTGGCCCTAATATCCCTGGCCCTAATATCCCTGGCCTAATATCCCTGGCCCTAATATCCCTGGCCCTAATATCCATGGCCCTAATATCCCTGGCCCTAATATCCCTGGACCTAATATCCCTGGCCCTAATATCCCTGGCCCTAATATCCCTGGCCCTAATATCCCTGGCCCTAATATCCCTGGCCCTAATATCCCTGGCCCTAATATCCCTGGCCATATTATCCCTGGCCCTAATATCCCTGGCCTTAATAATGCTGGCCCTAATCTCCCTGGCCCTAATATCCCTGGCCCTAATATCCCTGGCCCTAATATCCCTGGCCCTAAAATCCCTGGCCCTAATATCCCTGGCCCTAATATCCCTGGCCCTAATATCCCTGGCCCTGATATCCCTGGCCCTAACATTCCTGGCCCTAATATCCCTGGCCCTAATATCCCTGGCCCTAATATCCCTGGCCCTAATATCCCTGGCTCTAATATCCCTGGCCCTAATATCCCTGGCCCTAATATTCCTTGCCCTAAAATCCCTTGCCCTAATATCCCTGGCCCTAATATCCCTGGCCCTAATATCCCTGGCCCTAATATCCCTGGCCCTAATATCCCTGGCCCTAATATCCCTGGCCTTAATATCCCTGGCCCTAATATCCCTGGCCCTAATATCCCTGGCCCTGATATACCCTGGCCCTTATATCCCTGGCCCTGATATCCCTGGCCCTAATATCCCTGGCCCTAATATCCCTGGCCCTAATATCCCTGGCCCTAATATCCCTGGCCCTAATATCCCTGGCCCTTATATCCCTGGCCCTAATATCCCTGGCCCTAATATCCCTTGCCCTAAAATCCCTGGCCCTAATATCCCTGGCCCTAATATCCCTGGCCCTAATTTCCCTGGCCCTAATATCCCTGGCCCTAAGATCCCTGGCCCTAATATCCCTGGCCCTAATATCCCAGGCCCTAATATCCCTGACCCTAATATCCCTGGCCCTAATATCCCTGGCCCTAATATCCCTGGCCCTAATATGCCTGGCTCTAATATCCCTGGCCCTAATATTCCTGGCCCTAATATCCCTGTCCCTAATATCGCTGGCCCTAATATCCCTGGCCTTAATATCCCTGGCCCTATTATCCCTGGCCCTAATATCCCTGGCCCTAATATCCCTGGCCCTAATATCCCTGGCCCTAATATCCCTGGCCCTAATATCCCTGGCCCTAATATCCCTGGCCCTAATATCCCTGGCCCTAATAGCCCTGGACCTAATATCCCTGGCCCTAATATCCCTGGCCCTAATATCCCTGGCCCTAATATCCCTGGCCCTAATATCCCTGGCCCTAATATCCCTGGCCCTAATATCCCTTGCCCTAATATCCCTGGCCCTAATATCCCTGGCCATAATATGCCTGGCCCTAATATCTCTGGCCCTTATATCCATGGCCCTAATATCCCTGGCCCTAATATCCCTGGCCCTTATATCCCTGGCCCTAATATCCCTGGCCCTAATATCCCTGGCCCTAATATCCGTGGCCATAACATCCCTGGCCCTAATATCCCTGGCCCTAATATCCCTGGCCCTAATATCCCTGGCCCTAATATCCCTGGCCCTAATATCCCTGGCCTAATATCCCTGGCCATAATATCCCTGGCCCTAATATCCCTGGCCCTAATAACGCTGGCCCTAATCTCCCTGGCCCTAATATCCCTGGCCCTAATATCCCGGGCCCTAATATCCCTGGCCCTAATATCCCTGGCCCTAATATCCCTGGCCCTCATATCCCTGGCCCTGATATCCCTGGCCCTGATATCCCTGGCCCTAATATCCCTGGCCCTAATATCCCTGGCCATAATATCCCTGGCCCTAATATCCCTGGCCCTAATATCCCTGGCTCTAAAATCCCTGGCCCTAATATCCCTGGCCCGAATATCGCTTGCCCTAAAATCCCTGGCCCTAATATCCCTGGCCCTAATATCCCTGGCCCTAATATCCCTGGCCCTAATATCCCTGGCCCTAACATCCCTGGCCCTAATATCCCTGGCCCTAATATCCCTGGCCCTAATATCCCTGGCCCTAATATCCCTGGCCCTAATATCCCTGGCCCTAATATCCCTGGCCCTAATATCCCTGGCCCTGATATCCCTGGGCCTAATATCCCTGGCCCTAATATCCCTGGCCCTAATATCCCTGGCCCTAATATCCCTGGCCCTAATATCCCTGGCCCTTATATCCCTGGCCCTAATATCCCTGGTCCTAATATCCCTGGCCCTAATATCCCTGGCTCTAAAATCCCTGGCCCTAATATCCCTGGCCCGAATATCGCTTGCCCTAATATCCCTGGCCCTAATATCCCTGGCCCTAATATCCCTGGCCCTAATATCCCTGGCCCTAATATCCCTGGCCCTAATATCCCTGGCCCTAATATCCCTGGCCCTAATATCCCTGGCCCTAATATCCCTTGCCCTAATATCCCTGGCCCTAATATCCCTGGCCATAATATGCCTGGCCCTAATATCTCTGGCCCTTATATCCATGGCCCTAATATCCCTGGCCCTAATATCCCTGGCCCTTATATCCCTGGCCCTAATATCCCTGGCCCTAATATCCCTGGCCCTAATATCCGTGGCCATAACATCCCTGGCCCTAATATCCCTGGCCCTAATATCCCTGGCCCTAATATCCCTGGCCCTAATATCCCTGGCCCTAATATCCCTGGCCTAATATCCCTGGCCATAATATCCCTGGCCCTAATATCCCTGGCCCTAATAACGCTGGCCCTAATCTCCCTGGCCCTAATATTCCTGGCCCTAATATCCCGGGCCCTAATATCCCTGGCCCTAATATCCCTGGCCCTAATATCCCTGGCCCTAATATCCCTGGCCCTGATATCCCTGGCCCTGATATCCCTGGCCCTGATATCCCTGGCCCTAATATCCCTGGCCATAATATCCCTGGCCCTAATATCCCTGGCCCTAATATCCCTGGCTCTAAAATCCCTGGCCCTAATATCCCTGGCCCGAATATCGCTTGCCCTAAAATCCCTGGCCCTAATATCCCTGGCCCTAATATCCCTGGCCCTAATATCCCTGGCCCTAATATCCCTGGCCCTAACATCCCTGGCCCTAATATCCCTGGCCCTAATATCCCTGGCCCTAATATCCCTGGCCCTAATATCCCTGGCCCTAATATCCCTGGCCCTAATATCCCTGGCCCTAATATCCCTGGCCCTGATATCCCTGGGCCTAATATCCCTGGCCCTAATATCCCTGGCCCTAATATCCCTGGCCCTAATATCCCTGGCCCTAATATCCCTGGCCCTAATATCCCTGGCCTAATATCCCTGGCCATAATATCCCTGGCCCTAATATCCCTGGCCCTAATAACGCTGGCCCTAATCTCCCTGGCCCTAATATTCCTGGCCCTAATATCCCGGGCCCTAATATCCCTGGCCCTAATATCCCTGGCCCTAATATCCCTGGCCCTAATATCCCTGGCCCTAATATCCCTGGCCCTAATATCCCTGGCCCTGATATCCCTGGGCCTAATATCCCTGGCCCTAATATCCCTGGCCCTAATATCCCTGGCCCTAATATCCCTGGCCCTAATATCCCTGGCCCTTATATCCCTGGCCCTAATATCCCTGGTCCTAATATCCCTGGCCCTAATATCCCTGGCTCTAAAATCCCTGGCCCTAATATCCCTGGCCCGAATATCGCTTGCCCTAATATCCCTGGCCCTAATATCCCTGGCCCTAATATCCCTGGCCCTAATATCCCTGGCCCTAATATCCCTGGCCCTAATATCCCTGGCCCTAATATCCCTGGCCCTAATATCCCTGGCCCTAATATCCCTTGCCCTAATATCCCTGGCCCTAATATCCCTGGCCATAATATGCCTGGCCCTAATATCTCTGGCCCTTATATCCATGGCCCTAATATCCCTGGCCCTAATATCCCTGGCCCTTATATCCCTGGCCCTAATATCCCTGGCCCTAATATCCCTGGCCCTAATATCCGTGGCCATAACATCCCTGGCCCTAATATCCCTGGCCCTAATATCCCTGGCCCTAATATCCCTGGCCCTAATATCCCTGGCCCTAATATCCCTGGCCTAATATCCCTGGCCATAATATCCCTGGCCCTAATATCCCTGGCCCTAATAACGCTGGCCCTAATCTCCCTGGCCCTAATATTCCTGGCCCTAATATCCCGGGCCCTAATATCCCTGGCCCTAATATCCCTGGCCCTAATATCCCTGGCCCTAATATCCCTGGCCCTGATATCCCTGGCCCTGATATCCCTGGCCCTAATATCCCTGGCCCTAATATCCCTGGCCATAATATCCCTGGCCCTAATATCCCTGGCCCTAATATCCCTGGCTCTAAAATCCCTGGCCCTAATATCCCTGGCCCGAATATCGCTTGCCCTAAAATCCCTGGCCCTAATATCCCTGGCCCTAATATCCCTGGCCCTAATATCCGTGGCCATAACATCCCTGGCCCTAATATCCCTGGCCCTAATATCCCTGGCCCTAATATCCCTGGCCCTAATATCCCTGGCCCTAATATCCCTGGCCTAATATCCCTGGCCATAATATCCCTGGCCCTAATATCCCTGGCCCTAATAACGCTGGCCCTAATCTCCCTGGCCCTAATATCCCTGGCCCTAATATCCCGGGCCCTAATATCCCTGGCCCTAATATCCCTGGCCCTAATATCCCTGGCCCTCATATCCCTGGCCCTGATATCCCTGGCCCTGATATCCCTGGCCCTAATATCCCTGGCCCTAATATCCCTGGCCATAATATCCCTGGCCCTAATATCCCTGGCCCTAATATCCCTGGCTCTAAAATCCCTGGCCCTAATATCCCTGGCCCGAATATCGCTTGCCCTAAAATCCCTGGCCCTAATATCCCTGGCCCTAATATCCCTGGCCCTAATATCCCTGGCCCTAATATCCCTGGCCCTAACATCCCTGGCCCTAATATCCCTGGCCCTAATATCCCTGGCCCTAATATCCCTGGCCCTAATATCCCTGGCCCTAATATCCCTGGCCCTAATATCCCTGGCCCTAATATCCCTGGCCCTGATATCCCTGGGCCTAATATCCCTGGCCCTAATATCCCTGGCCCTAATATCCCTGGCCCTAATATCCCTGGCCCTAATATCCCTGGCCCTTATATCCCTGGCCCTAATATCCCTGGTCCTAATATCCCTGGCCCTAATATCCCTGGCTCTAAAATCCCTGGCCCTAATATCCCTGGCCCGAATATCGCTTGCCCTAATATCCCTGGCCCTAATATCCCTGGCCCTAATATCCCTGGCCCTAATATCCCTGGCCCTAATATCCCTGGCCCTAATATCCCTGGCCCTAATATCCCTGGCCCTAATATCCCTGGCCCTAATATCCCTTGCCCTAATATCCCTGGCCCTAATATCCCTGGCCATAATATGCCTGGCCCTAATATCTCTGGCCCTTATATCCATGGCCCTAATATCCCTGGCCCTAATATCCCTGGCCCTTATATCCCTGGCCCTAATATCCCTGGCCCTAATATCCCTGGCCCTAATATCCGTGGCCATAACATCCCTGGCCCTAATATCCCTGGCCCTAATATCCCTGGCCCTAATATCCCTGGCCCTAATATCCCTGGCCCTAATATCCCTGGCCTAATATCCCTGGCCATAATATCCCTGGCCCTAATATCCCTGGCCCTAATAACGCTGGCCCTAATCTCCCTGGCCCTAATATTCCTGGCCCTAATATCCCGGGCCCTAATATCCCTGGCCCTAATATCCCTGGCCCTAATATCCCTGGCCCTAATATCCCTGGCCCTGATATCCCTGGCCCTGATATCCCTGGCCCTGATATCCCTGGCCCTAATATCCCTGGCCATAATATCCCTGGCCCTAATATCCCTGGCCCTAATATCCCTGGCTCTAAAATCCCTGGCCCTAATATCCCTGGCCCGAATATCGCTTGCCCTAAAATCCCTGGCCCTAATATCCCTGGCCCTAATATCCCTGGCCCTAATATCCCTGGCCCTAATATCCCTGGCCCTAACATCCCTGGCCCTAATATCCCTGGCCCTAATATCCCTGGCCCTAATATCCCTGGCCCTAATATCCCTGGCCCTAATATCCCTGGCCCTAATATCCCTGGCCCTAATATCCCTGGCCCTGATATCCCTGGGCCTAATATCCCTGGCCCTAATATCCCTGGCCCTAATATCCCTGGCCCTAATATCCCTGGCCCTAATATCCCTGGCCCTAATATCCCTGGCCTAATATCCCTGGCCATAATATCCCTGGCCCTAATATCCCTGGCCCTAATAACGCTGGCCCTAATCTCCCTGGCCCTAATATTCCTGGCCCTAATATCCCGGGCCCTAATATCCCTGGCCCTAATATCCCTGGCCCTAATATCCCTGGCCCTAATATCCCTGGCCCTAATATCCCTGGCCCTAATATCCCTGGCCCTGATATCCCTGGGCCTAATATCCCTGGCCCTAATATCCCTGGCCCTAATATCCCTGGCCCTAATATCCCTGGCCCTAATATCCCTGGCCCTTATATCCCTGGCCCTAATATCCCTGGTCCTAATATCCCTGGCCCTAATATCCCTGGCTCTAAAATCCCTGGCCCTAATATCCCTGGCCCGAATATCGCTTGCCCTAATATCCCTGGCCCTAATATCCCTGGCCCTAATATCCCTGGCCCTAATATCCCTGGCCCTAATATCCCTGGCCCTAATATCCCTGGCCCTAATATCCCTGGCCCTAATATCCCTGGCCCTAATATCCCTTGCCCTAATATCCCTGGCCCTAATATCCCTGGCCATAATATGCCTGGCCCTAATATCTCTGGCCCTTATATCCATGGCCCTAATATCCCTGGCCCTAATATCCCTGGCCCTTATATCCCTGGCCCTAATATCCCTGGCCCTAATATCCCTGGCCCTAATATCCGTGGCCATAACATCCCTGGCCCTAATATCCCTGGCCCTAATATCCCTGGCCCTAATATCCCTGGCCCTAATATCCCTGGCCCTAATATCCCTGGCCTAATATCCCTGGCCATAATATCCCTGGCCCTAATATCCCTGGCCCTAATAACGCTGGCCCTAATCTCCCTGGCCCTAATATTCCTGGCCCTAATATCCCGGGCCCTAATATCCCTGGCCCTAATATCCCTGGCCCTAATATCCCTGGCCCTAATATCCCTGGCCCTGATATCCCTGGCCCTGATATCCCTGGCCCTAATATCCCTGGCCCTAATATCCCTGGCCATAATATCCCTGGCCCTAATATCCCTGGCCCTAATATCCCTGGCTCTAAAATCCCTGGCCCTAATATCCCTGGCCCGAATATCGCTTGCCCTAAAATCCCTGGCCCTAATATCCCTGGCCCTAATATCCCTGGCCCTAATATCCCTGGCCCTAATATCCCTGGCCCTAACATCCCTGGCCCTAATATCCCTGGCCCTAATATCCCTGGCCCTAATATCCCTGGCCCTAATATCCCTGGCCCTAATATCCCTGGCCCTAATATCCCTGGCCCTAATATCCCTGGCCCTGATATCCCTGGGCCTAATATCCCTGGCCCTAATATCCCTGGCCCTAATATCCCTGGCCCTAATATCCCTGGCCCTAATATCCCTGGCCCTAATATCCCTGGCCTAATATCCCTGGCCATAATATCCCTGGCCCTAATATCCCTGGCCCTAATAACGCTGGCCCTAATCTCCCTGGCCCTAATATTCCTGGCCCTAATATCCCGGGCCCTAATATCCCTGGCCCTAATATCCCTGGCCCTAATATCCCTGGCCCTAATATCCCTGGCCCTGATATCCCTGGCCCTGATATCCCTGGCCCTAATATCCCTGGCCCTAATATCCCTGGCCATAATATCCCTGGCCCTAATATCCCTGGCCCTAATATCCCTGGCTCTAAAATCCCTGGCCCTAATATCCCTGGCCCGAATATCGCTTGCCCTAAAATCCCTGGCCCTAATATCCCTGGCCCTAATATCCCTGGCCCTAATATCCCTGACCCTAATATCCCTGGCCCTAACATCCCTGGCCCTAATATCCCTGGCCCTAATATCCCTGGCCCTAATATCCCTGGCCCTAATATCCCTGGCCCTAATATCCCTGGCCCTAATATCCCTGGCCCTAATATCCCTGGCCCTGATATCCCTGGGCCTAATATCCCTGGCCCTAATATCCCTGGCCCTAATATCCCTGGCCCTAATATCCCTGGCCCTAATATCCCTGGCCCTAATATCCCTGGCCCTAATATCCCTGGTCCTAATATCCCTGGCCCTAATATCCCTGGCTCTAAAATCCCTGGCCCTAATATCCCTGGCCCGAATATCGCTTGCCCTAAAATCCCTGGCCCTAATATCCCTGGCCCTAATATCCCTGGCCCTAATATCCCTGGCCCTAATATCCCTGGCCCTAACATCCCTGGCCCTAATATCCCTGGCCCTAATATCCCTGGCCCTAATATCCCTGGCCCTAATATCCCTGGCCCTAATATCCCTGGCCCTAATATCCCTGGCCCTAATATCCCTGGCCCTGATATCCCTGGGCCTAATATCCCTGGCCCTAATATCCCTGGCCCTAATATCCCTGGCCCTAATATCCCTTGCCCTTATATCCCTGGCCCTAATATCCCTGGCCCTAATATCCCTGGCCCTAATATCCCTTGCGCTAAAATCCCTGGCCCTAATATCCCTAGCCCTAATATCCCTGGCCCTAAAATCCCTGGCCCTAATATCCCTGGCCCTAATATCCCTGGCCCTAATATCCCTGGCTCTAATATCCCAGGCCCTAATATCCCTGGCCCTAATATCCCTGGCCCTAATATCCCAGGCCCTAATAACCCTGGCCCTAATATCCCTGGCCCTAATATCCCTGGCCCTAATATCCCTGGCCCTAATATCGCTGGCCCTAATATCCCTGGCCCTAATATCCCTGGCCTAATATCCCTGGCCCTAATATCCCTGGCCCTAATATCCATGGCCCTAATATCCCTGGCCCTAATATCCCTGGACCTAATATCCCTGGCCATAATATCCCTGGACCTAATATCCCTGGCCCTAATATCCCTGGCACTAATGTCCCTGGCCCTAATATCCCTGGCCCTAATATCCCTTGCCCTAAAATCCCTGGCCCTAATATCCCTGGCCCTAATATCCCTGGCCCTAATATCCCTGGCCCTAATATCCCTGGCCCTAATATCCCTGGCCCTAATATCCCTGGCCCTAATATCCCTGGCCTTAATAACCCTGGCCCTAATAACCCTGGCCCTAATATCCCTGGCCCTGATATCCCTGGCCCTAATATCTCTGGCCCTAATATCCCTGGCCCTAATATCCCTGGCCGTAATATCCGTGGACCTAATATCCCTGGCCTAATATCCCTGGCCCTAATATCCCTGGCCCTAATATCCCTGGCCCTAATATCCCTGGCCCTAATATCCCAGGCCCTAATATCCCTGGCCCTAATATCCCTGGCCCTAATATACCTGGCCCTAATATCCCTGGCCCTAATATGCCTGGCTCTAATATCCCTGGCCCTAATATCCCTGGCCCTAATATCCCTGGCCCTAATATCGCTGGCCCTAATATCCCTGGCCCTAATATCCCTGGCCCTAATATCCCTGGCCCTAATATCCCTTGCCCTAATATCCATGGCCCTAATATCCCTGGCCCTAATATCCCTGGACCTAATATCCCTGGCCCTAATATCCCTGGACCTAATATCCCTGGCACTAATATCCCTGGCACTAATATCCCTGGCCCTAATATCCCTGGCCCTAATATCCCTTGCCCTAAAATCCCTGGCCCTAATATCCCTGGCCCTAATATCCCTGGCCCTAATATCCCTGGCCCTAATATCCCTGCCCCTAATATCCCTGGCCCTAATATCCCTGGCCCTAATATCCCTGGCCCTAATATCCCTGGCCTTAATAACCCTGGCCCTAATAACCCTGGCCCTAATATCCCTGGCCCTAATATCCCTGGCCCTAATATATTTGGCCCTAATATCCCTGGCCCTAATATCCCTGGCCGTAATATCCGTGGACCTAATATCCCTGGCCCTAATATCCCTGGCCCTAATATCCCTGGCCCTAATATCCCTGGCCCTAATATCCCTGGCCCTAATATCCCTGGCCCTAATATCCCTGGCCCTAATATCCCTGGCCCTAATATCGCTGGCCATAATATCCCTGGCCCTAATATCCCTTGCCCTAATATCCCTGGCCTTAATATCCCTGGCCCTAATATCCCTGGCCCTAATATCCCTGGCCCTAATATCCCTGGCCCTAATATCCCTGGCCATAATATGCCTGGCCTAATATCCCTGGCCATTATATCCCTGGCCCTAATATCCCTGACCGTAATATCCCTGGCCCTAATATCCCTGGCCCTAATATCTCTGGCCCTAATATCCCTGGCCCTAATATCCCTGGCCCTAATATCCCTGGCCCTAATATCCCTTGCCCTAAAATCCCTGGCCCTAATATCCCTGCCCCTAATATCCCTGGCCCTAATTTCCCTGGCCCTAATATCCCTGGCCCTAATATCCCTGGCCCTAATATCCCTGGCCCTAATATCCCAGGCCCTAATATCCCTGACCCTAATATCCCTGGCCCTAATATCCCTGGCCCTAATATCCCTGGCCCTAATATGCCTGGCTCTAATATCCCTGGCCCTAATATCCCTGGCCCTAATATCCCTGTCCCTAATATCGCTGGCCCTAATATCCCTGGCCTTAATATCCCTGGCCCTATTATCCCTGGCCCTAATATCCCTGGCCCTAATATCCCTGGCCCTAATATCCCTGGCCCTAATATCCCTGGCCCTAATAGTCCTGGACCTAATATCCCTGGCCCTAATATCCCTGGCCCTAATATCCCTGGCCCTAATATCCCTGGCCCTAATATCCTTGGCCCTAATATCCCTGGCCCTAATATCCCTTGCCCTAATATCCCTGGACCTAATATCCCTGGCCATAATATGCCTGGCCCTAAAATCCCTGGCCCTTATATCCCTGGCCCTAATATCCCTGGCCCAAATATCCCTGGCCCTTATATCCCTGGCCCTAATATCCCTGGCCCTAATATCCCTGGCCCTAATATCCATGGCCATAACATCCCTGGCCCTAATATCCCTGGCCCTAATATCCCTGGCCCTAATATCCCTGGCCCTAATATCCCTGGCCCTAATATCTTTGGCCCTAATATCCCTGGCCCTAATATCCCTGGCCGTAATATTCGTGGACCTAATATCCCTGGCCCTAATATCCCTGGCCCTAATATCCCTGGCCCTAATATCCCTGGCCCTAATATCCCTGGCCCTAATATCCCTGGCCCTTATATCCCTGGCCCTAATATCCCTGGCCCTAATATCCCTGGCCATAATATCCCTGGCCCTAATATCCCTGGCCCTAATATCCCTGGCCTTAATATCCCTGGCCCTAATATCCCTGGCCCTAATATCCCTGGCCCTAATATCCCTGGCCCAAATATCCCTGGCCCTAATATCCCTGGCCCTAATATCTTTGGCCCTAATATCCCTGGCCCTAATATCCCTGGCCGTAATATTCGTGGACCTAATAACCCTGGCCCTAATATCCCTGGCCCTAATATCCCTGGCCCTAATATCCCTGGCCCTAATATCCCTGGCCCTAATATCCCTGGCCCTAATATCCCTGGCCCTAATATCCCTGGCCCTAATATCCCTGGCCATAATATCCCTGGCCCTAATATCCCTGGCCCTAATATCCCTGGCCTTAATATCCCTGGCCCTAATATCCCTGGCCCTAATATCCCTGGCCCTAATATCCCTGGCCCTAATATCCCTGGCCATAATATGCCTGGCCCTAATATCCCTGGCCATTATATCCCTGGCCCTAATATCCCTGACCGTAATATCCCTGGCCCTAATATCCCTGGCCCTAATATCTCTGGCCCTAATATCCCTGGACCTAATATCCCTGGCCCTAATATCCCTGGCCCTAATATCCCTTGCCCTAAAATCCCTGGCCCTAATATCCCTGGCCCTAATATCCCTGGCCCTAATTTCCCTGGCCCTAATATCCCTGGCCCTAATATCCCTGGCCCTTATATCCCTGGCCCTAATATCCCAGGCCCTAATATCCCTGACCCTAATATCCCTGGCCCTAATATCCCTGGCCCTAATATCCCTGGCCCTAATATGCCTGGCTCTAATATCCCTGGCCCTAATATCCCTGGCCCTAATATCCCTGTCCCTAATATTGCTGGCCCTAATATCCCTGGCCTTAATATCCCTGGACCTATTATCCCTGGCCCTAATATCCCTGGCCCTAATATCCCTGGCCCTAATATCCCTGGCCCTAATATCCCTGGCCCTAATAGTCCTGGACCTAATATCCCTGGCCCTAATATCCCTGGCCCTAATATCCCTGGCCCTAATATCCCTGGCCCTAATATCCCTGGCCCTAATATCCCTGGCCCTAATATCCCTTGCCCTAATATCCTTGGCCCTAATATCCCTGGCCATAATATGCCTGGCCCTAATATCCCTGGCCCTTATATCCCTGGCCCTAATATCCCTGGCCCTAATATCCCTGGCCCTTATATCCCTGGCCCTAATATCCCTGGCCCTAATATCCCTGGCCCTAATATCCATGGCCATAACATCCCTGGCCCTAATATCCCTGGCCCTAATATCCCTGGCCCTAAAATCCCTGGCCCTAATATCCCTGGCCCTAATATCCCTGGCCCTAATATCCCTGGCCATAATATCCCTGGCCCTAATATCCCTGGCCCTAATAACGCTGGCCCTAATCTCCCTGGCCCTAATATCCCTGGCCCTAATATCCCTGGCCCTAATATCCCTGGCCCTAATATCCCTGGCCCTAATATCCCTGGCCCTGATATCCCTGGCCCTGATATCCCTGGCCCTAATATCCCTGGCCCTAATATCCCTGGCCCTAATATCCCTGGCCCTTATATCCCTGGCCCTAATATCCCTGGCTCTTAAATCCCTGGCCATAATATCCCTGGCCCGAATATCGCTTGCCCTAAAATCCCTGGCCCTAATATCCCTGGCCCTAATATCCCTGGCCCTAATATCCCTGGCCCTAATATCCCTGGCCCTAACATCCCTGGCCCTAATATCCCTGGCCCTAATATCCCTGGCCCTAATATCCCTGGCCCTAATATCCCTGCCCCTAATATCCCTGGCCCTAATATCCCTGGCTCTGATATCCCTGGGCCTAATATCCCTGGCCCTAATATCCCTGGCCCTAATATCCCTGGCCCTAATATCCCTGGCCCTAATATCCCTGGCCCTAAATTCCCTGGCCCTAATATCCCTAGCCCTAATATCCCTGGCCCTAATATCCCTGGCCCTAATATCCCTGGCCCTAATATCCCTGGCCCTAATATCCCAGGCCCTAATATCCCTGGCCCTAATATCCCTGGCCCTAATATCCCAGGCCCTAATATCCCTGGCCCTAATATCCCTCGCCCTAATAACCCTGGCCCTAATATCCCTGGCCCTAATATCGCTGGCCCTAATATCCCTGGCCCTAATATCCCTGGCCTAATATCCCTGGCCCTAATATCCCTGGCCCTAATATCCATGGCCCTAATATCCCTGTCCCTAATATTGCTGGCCCTAATATCCCTGGCCTTAATATCCCTAGACCTATTATCCCTGGCCCTAATATCCCTGGCCCTAATATCCCTGGCCCTAATATCCCTGGCCCTAATATCCCTGGCCCTAATAGTCCTGGACCTAATATCCCTGGCCCTAATATCCCTCTCCCTAATATCCCTGGCCCTAATATCCCTGGCCCTAATATCCCTGGCCCTAATATCCCTGGCCCTAATATCCCTGGCCCTAATAGTCCTGGACCTAATATCCCTGGCCCTAATATCCCTCTCCCTAATATCCCTGGCCCTAATATCCCTGGCCATAATATGCCTGGCCCTAATATCCCTGGCCCTTATATCCCTGGCCCTAATATCCCTGGCCCTAATATCCCTGGCCCTTATATCCCTGGCCCTAATATCCCTGGCCCTAATATCCCTGGCCCTAATATCCATGGCCATAACATCCCTGGCCCTAATATCCCTGGCCCTAATATCCCTGGCCCTAAAATCCCTGGCCCTAATATCCCTGGCCCTAATATCCCTGGCCCTAATATCCCTGGCCATAATATCCCTGGCCCTAATATCCCTGGCCCTAATAACGCTGGCCCTAATCTCCCTGGCCCTAATATCCCTGGCCCTAATATCCCTGGCCCTAATATCCCTGGCCCTAATATCCCTGGCCCTAATATCCCTGGCCCTAATATCCCTGGCCCTGATATCCCTGGCCCTGATATCCCTGGCCCTAATATCCCTGGCCCTAATATCCCTGGCCCTAATATCCCTGGCCCTTATATCCCTGGCCCTAATATCCCTGGCTCTTAAATCCCTGGCCATAATATCCCTGGCCCGAATATCGCTTGCCCTAAAATCCCTGGCCCTAATATCCCTGGCCCTAATATCCCTGGCCCTAATATCCCTGGCCCTAATATCCCTGGCCCTAACATCCCTGGCCCTAATATCCCTGGCCCTAATATCCCTGGCCCTAATATCCCTGGCCCTAATATCCCTGCCCCTAATATCCCTGGCCCTAATATCCCTGGCTCTGATATCCCTGGGCCTAATATCCCTGGCCCTAATATCCCTGGCCCTAATATCCCTGGCCCTAATATCCCTGGCCCTAATATCCCTGGCCCTAAATTCCCTGGCCCTAATATCCCTAGCCCTAATATCCCTGGCCCTAATATCCCTGGCCCTAATATCCCTGGCCCTAATATCCCTGGCCCTAATATCCCAGGCCCTAATATCCCTGGCCCTAATATCCCTGGCCCTAATATCCCAGGCCCTAATATCCCTGGCCCTAATATCCCTCGCCCTAATAACCCTGGCCCTAATATCCCTGGCCCTAATATCGCTGGCCCTAATATCCCTGGCCCTAATATCCCTGGCCTAATATCCCTGGCCCTAATATCCCTGGCCCTAATATCCATGGCCCTAATATCCCTGGCCCTAATATCCCTGGACCTAATATCCCTGGCCCTAATATCCCTGGCACTAATGTCCCTGGCCCTAATATCCCTGGCCCTGATATCCCTTGCCCTAAAATCCCTGGCCCTAATATCCCTGGCCCTAATATCCCTGGCCCTAATATCCCTGGCCCTAATATCCCTGGCCCTAATATCCCTGGCCCTAATATCCCTGGCCCTAATATCCCAGGCCCTAATATCCCTGGCCCTAATATCCCTGGCCCTGATATCCCTGGCCCTGATATCCCTGGCCCTAATATCCCTGGCCCTAATATCCCTGGCCCTAATATCCCTGGCCCTTATATCCCTGGCCCTAATATCCCTGGCTCTTAAATCCCTGGCCATAATATCTCTGGCCCGAATATCGCTTGCCCTAAAATCCCTGGCCCTAATATCCCTGGCCCTAATATCCCTGGCCCTAATATCCCTGGCCCTAATATCCCTGGCCCTAACATCCCTGGCCCTAATATCCCTGGCCCTAATATCCCTGGCCCTAATATCCCTGGCCCTAATATCCCTGGCCCTAATATCCCTGGCCCTAATATCCCTGGCCCTAATATCCCTGGCCCTGATATCCCTGGGCCTAATATCCCTGGCCCTAATATCCCTGGCCCTAATATCCCTGGCCCTAATATCCCTGGCCCTAATATCCCTGGCCCTAAATTCCCTGGCCCTAATATCCCTAGCCCTAATATCCCTGGCCCTAATATCCCTGGCCCTAATATCCCTGGCCCTAATATCCCTGGCCCTAATATCCCAGGCCCTAATATCCCTGCCCCTAATATCCCTGGCCCTAATATCCCAGGCCCTAATATCCCTGGCCCTAATATCCCTCGCCCTAATAACCCTGGCCCTAATATCCCTGGCCCTAATATCGCTGGCCCTAATATCCCTGGCCCTAATATCCCTGGCCTAATATCCCTGGCCCTAATATCCCTGGCCCTAATATCCATGGCCCTAATATCCCTGGCCCTAATATCCCTGGACCTAATATCCCTGGCCCTAATATCCCTGGCACTAATGTCCCTGGCCCTAATATCCCTGGCCCTAATATCCCTTGCCCTAAAATCCCTGGCCCTAATATCCCTGGCCCTAATATCCCTGGCCCTAATATCCCTGGCCCTAATATCCCTGGCCCTAATATCCCTGGCCCTAATATCCCTGGCCCTAATATCCCTGGCCCTAATATCCCTGGCCCTAATATCCCTGGCCTTAATAACCCTGGCCCTAATAACCCTGGCCCTAATATCCCTGGCCCTAATATCCCTGGCCCTAATATCTCTGGCCCTAATATCCCTGGCCCTAATATCCCTGGCTGTAATATCCGTGGACCTAATATCCCTGGCCCTAATATCCCTGGCCCTAATATTCCTGGCCCTAATATCCCTGGCCCTAATATCCCTGGCCCTAATATCCCTGGCCCTAATATCCCAGGCCCTAATATCCCTGGCCCTAATATCCCTGGCCCTAATATACCTGGCCCTAATATCCCTGGCCCTAATAGGCCTGGCTCTAATATCCCTGGCCCTAATATCCCTGGCCCTAATATCCCTGGCCCTAATATCGCTGGCCCTAATATCCCTGGCCCTAATATCCCTGGCCCTAATATCCCTGGCCCTAATATCCCTGGCCCTAATATCCATGGCCCTAATATCCCTGGCCCTAATATCGCTGGCCCTAATATCCCTGGCCCTAATATCCCTGGCCCTAATATCCCTGGCCCTAATATCCCTGGCCCTAATATCCCTGGCACTAATGTCCCTGGCCCTAATATCCCTGGCCCTAATATCCCTTGCCCTAAAATCCCTGGCCCTAATATCCCTGGCCCTAATATCCCTGGCCCTAATATCCCTGGCCCTAATATCCCTGGCCCTAATATCCCTGGCCCTAATATCCCTGGCCCTAATATCCCTGGCCCTAATATCCCTGGCCTTAATAACCCTGGCCCTAATAACCCTGGCCCTAATATCCCTGGCCCTAATATCCCTGGCCCTAATATCTCTGGCCCTAATATCCCTGGCCCTAATATCCCTGGCCGTAATATCCGTGGACCTAATATCCCTGGCCCTAATATCCCTGGCCCTAATATCCCTGGCCCTAATATCCCTGGCCCTAATATCCCTGGCCCTAATATCCCAGGCCCTAATATCCCTGGCCCTAATATCCCTGGCCCTAATATACCTGGCCCTAATATCCCTGGCCCTAATATGCCTGGCTCTAATATCCCTGGCCCTAATATCCCTGGCCCTAATATCCCTGGCCCTAATATCGCTGGCCCTAATATCCCTGGCCCTAATATCCCTGGCCCTAATATCCCTGGTCCTAATATCCCTGGCCCTAATATCCATGGCCCTAATATCGCTGGCCATAATATCCCTGGACCTAATATCCCTGGCCCTAATATCCCTGGCATTAATATCCCTGGCCCTAATATCCCTGGCTCTAATATCCCTGGCCCTAATATCCCTGGCCCTAATATCCCTGGCCATAATATGCCTGGCCCTAATATCCCTAGCCATTATATCCCTGGCCCTAATATCCCTGACCGTAATATCCCTGGCCCTAATATCCCTGGCCCTAATATCTCTGGCCCTAATATCCCTGGCACTAATATCCCTGGCCCTAATATCCGTGGCCCTAATATCCCTGGCCCAAATATCCCTGGCCCTAATATCCCTGGCCCTAATATCCCTGGCCCTAATATCCCTGGCCCTAATATCCCTGGCCCTAATATCCCTGGCCCTAATATCCCTGGCCATAATATCCCTGGCCCTAATATCCCTGGCCCTAATAACGCTGGCCCTAATCTCCCTGGCCCTAATATCCCTGGCCCTAATATCCCTGGCCCTAATATCCCTGGCCCTAATATCCCTGGCCCTAATATCCCTGGCCCTAATATCCCTGGCCCTGATATCCCTGGCCCTGATATCCCTGGCCTTAATATCCCTGGCCCTAATATCCCTGGCACTAATATCCCTGGCCCTTATATCCCTGGCCCTAATATCCCTGGCTCTAAAATCCCTGGCCATAATATCCCTGGCCCGAATATCGCTTGCCCTAAAATCCCTGGCCCTAATATCCCTGGCCCAAATATCCCTGGCCCTAATATCCCTGGCCCTAATATCCCTGGCCCTAACATGCCTGGCCCTAATATCCCTGGCCCTAATATCCCTGGCCCTAATATCCCTGGCCCTAATATCCCTGGCCCTAATATCCCTGGCCCTAATATCCCTGGCCCTAATATCCCTGGCCCTGATATCCCTGGGCCTAATATCCCTGGCCCTAATATCCCTGGCCCTAATATCCCTGGCCCTAATATCCCTGGCCCTAATATCCCTGGCCCTAATATCCCTGGCCCTAATATCCCTTGCCCTAAATTCCCTGGCCCTAATATCCCTAGCCCTAATATCCCTGGCCCTAATATCCCTGGCCCTAATATCCCTGGCCCTAATATCCCTGGCCCTAATATCCCTGGCCCTAATATCCCAGGCCCTAATATCCCTGGCCCTAATATCCCTAGCCCTAATATCCCAGGCCCTAATATCCCTGGCCCTAATATCCCTCGCCCTAATAACCCTGGCCCTAATATCCCTGGCCCTAATATCCCTGGCCCTAATATCGCTGGCCCTAATATCCCTGGCCCTAATATCCCTGGCCTAATATCCCTGGCCCTAATATCCCTGGCCCTAATATCCATGGCCCTAATATCCCGGGCCCTAATATCCCTGGACCTAATATCCCTGGCCCTAATATCCCTGGCACTAATGTCCCTGGCCCTAATATCCCTGGCCCTAATATCCCTTGCCCTAAAATCCCTGGCCCTAATATCCCTGGCCCTAATATCCCTGGCCCTAATATCCCTGGCCCTAATATCCCTGACCCTAATATCCCTGGCCCTAATATCCCTGGCCCTAATATCCCTGGCCCTAATATCCCTGGCCTTAATAACCCTGGCCCTAATAACCCTGGCCCTAATATCCCTGGCCCTAATATCCCTGGCCCTAATATCTCTGGCCCTAATATCCCTGGCCCTAATATCCCTGGCCGTAATATCCGTGGACCTAATATCCCTGGCCCTAATATCCCTGGCCCTAATATCCCTGGCCCTAATATCCCTGGCCCTAATATCCCTGGCCCTAATATCCCTGGCCCTAATATCCCAGGCCCTAATATCCCTGGCCCTAATATCCCTGGCCCTAATATACCTGGCCCTAATATCCCTGGCCCTAATATGCCTGGCTCTAATATCCCTGGCCCTAATATCCCTGGCCCTAATATCCCTGGCCCTAATATCGCTGGCCCTAATATCCCTGGCCCTAATATCCCTGGCCCTAATATCCCTGGCCCTAATATCCCTGGCCCTAATATCCATGGCCCTAATATCCCTGGCCCTAATATCCCTGGACCTAATATCCCTGGCCCTAATATCCCTGGACCTAATATCCCTGGCCCTAATATCCCTGGCACTAATATCCCTGGCCCTAATATCCCTGGCCCTAATATCCCTTGCCCTAAAATCCCTGGCCCTAATATCCCTGGCTCTAATATCCCTGGCCCTAATATCCCTGGCCCTAATATCCCTGGCCCTAATATCCCTGGCCCTAATATCCCTGGCCCTAATATCCCTGGCCCTAATATCCCTGGCCTTAATAACCCTGGCCCTAATAACCCTGGCCCTAATATCCCTGGCCCTAATATATTTGGCCCTAATATCCCTGGCCCTAATATCCCTGGCCGTAATATCCGTGGACCTAATATCCCTGGCCCTAATATCCCTGGCCCTAATATCCCTGGCCCTAATATCCCTGGCCCTAATATCCCTGGCCCTAATATCCCTGGCCCTAATATCCCTGGCCCTAATATCGCTGGCCATAATATCCCTGGCCCTAATATCCCTGGCCCTAATATCCCTCGCCTTAATATCCCTGGCCCTAATATCCCTGGCCCTAATATCCCTGGCCCTAATATCCCTGGCCATAATATGCCTGGCCCTAATATCCCTGGCCATTATATCCCTGGCCCTAATATCCCTGACCGTAATATCCCTGGCCCTAATATCCCTGGCCCTAATATCTCTGGCCCTAATATCCCTGACCCTAATATCCCTGGCCCTAATATCCGTGGCCCTAATATCCCTGGCCCAAATATCCCTGGCCCTAATATCCCTGGCCCTAATATCCCTGACCCTAATATCCCTGGCCCTAATATCCCTGGCCCTAATATCCCTGGCCCTAATATCTCTGGCCGTAATATCCGTGGACCTAATATCCCTGGCCCTAATATCCCTGGCCCTAATATCCCTGGCCCTAATATCCCTGGACCTAATATTCCTGGCCCTAATATCCCTGGCCCTAATATCCCTGGCCCTAATATCCCTGGACCTAATATCCCTGGCCCTAATATCCCTGGACCTAATATCCCTGGCCCTAATATCCCTGGCACTAATATCCCTGGCCCTAATATCCCTGGCCCTAATATCCCTTGCCCTAAAATCCCTGGCCCTAATATCCCTGGCTCTAATATCCCTGGCCCTAATATCCCTGGCCCTAATATCCCTGGCCCTAATATCCCTGGCCCTAATATCCCTGGCCCTAATATCCCTGGCCCTAATATCCCTGGCCTTAATAACCCTGGCCCTAATAACCCTGGCCCTAATATCCCTGGCCCTAATATATTTGGCCCTAATATCCCTGGCCCTAATATCCCTGGCCGTAATATCCGTGGACCTAATATCCCTGGCCCTAATATCCCTGGCCCTAATATCCCTGGCCCTAATATCCCTGGCCCTAATATCCCTGGCCCTAATATCCCTGGCCCTAATATCCCTGGCCCTAATATCCCTGGCCCTAATATCGCTGGCCATAATATCCCTGGCCCTAATATCCCTGGCCCTAATATCCCTCGCCTTAATATCCCTGGCCCTAATATCCCTGGCCCTAATATCCCTGGCCCTAATATCCCTGGCCATAATATGCCTGGCCCTAATATCCCTGGCCATTATATCCCTGGCCCTAATATCCCTGACCGTAATATCCCTGGCCCTAATATCCCTGGCCCTAATATCTCTGGCCCTAATATCCCTGGCCCTAATATCCCTGGCCCTAATATCCGTGGCCCTAATATCCCTGGCCCAAATATCCCTGGCCCTAATATCCCTGGCCCTAATATCCCTGACCCTAATATCCCTGGCCCTAATATCCCTGGCCCTAATATCCCTGGCCCTAATATCTCTGGCCGTAATATCCGTGGACCTAATATCCCTGGCCCTAATATCCCTGGCCCTAATATCCCTGGCCCTAATATCCCTGGACCTAATATTCCTGGCCCTAATATCCCTGGCCCTAATATCCCTGGCCCTAATATCCCTGGCCCTAATATCGCTGGCCATAATATCCCTGGCCCTAATATCCCTGGCCCTAATATCCCTGGCATTAATATCCCTGGCCCTAATATCCCTGGCCCTAATATCCCTGGCCCTAATATCCCTGGCCCTAATATCCCTGGCCATAATATGCCTGGCCCTAATATCCCTAGCCATTATATCCCTGGCCCTAATATCCCTGACCGTAATATCCCTGGCCCTAATATCCCTGGCCCTAATATCTCTGGCCCTAATATCCCTGGCCCTAATATCCCTGGCCCTAATATCCGTGGCCCTAATATCCCTGGCCCAAATATCCCTGGCCCTAATATCCCTGGCCCTAATATCCCTGACCCTAATATCCCTGGCCCTAATATCCCTGGCCCTAATATCCCTTGCCCTAATATCCCTGGCCCTAATATCCCTGGCCATAATATCCCTGACACTAATATCCCTGTCCCTAATAATGCTGGCCCTAATCTCCCTGGTCCTAATATCCCTGGCCCTAATATCCGTGGCCCTAATATCCCTGGCCCTAATATCCCTGGCCCTAATATCCCTTGCCCTAATATCACTGGCCCTAATATCCCTGGCCATAATATTCCTGGCCCTGATATCCCTGGCCCTAATATCCCTGGCCCTAATATCCCTGGCCCTAATATCCCTGGCCCTAATATCCCTGGCCCTAATATCCCTGGCCCTAATATCCCTGGCCCTAATATCCCTTGCCCTAAAATCCCTGGCCCTAATATCCCTGGCCCTAATATCCCTGGCCCAAATATCCCTGGCCCTAAAATCCCTGGCCCTAATATCCCTGGCCCTAATATCTCTGGCCCTAATTTCCCTGGCCCTAATATCCCTGGCCCTAATATCCCTGGCCCAAATAACCCTGGCCCTAATATCCCTGGCCCTAATATCCCTGGCCCTAATATCCCTGGCCCTAATATCCCTGGCCCTAATATCCCTGGACCTAACATCCCTGGCCCTAATATCCCTGGCCCTAATATCCCTGTCCCTAATATCCCTTGCCCTAAAATCCCTGGCCCTAATATCACTGGGCCTAATATCCCTGGCCCTAATATCCCTGGCCCTAATATCCCTGGCCCTAATATCCCTGGCCCTAAGATCCCTGGCCCTAATATCCCTGGCCCTAATAACCCTGGCCTTAATATCCCTGGCCCTAATATCCCTGGCCCTAACATCCCTGGCCCTAATATCCCTGGCCCTAATATCCCTGGACCTAATATCCCTGGCCCTAATATCCCTGGCCCTAATATCCCTGGCCCTAATATCCCCGGCCCTAACATCCCCGGCCCTAATATCCCTAGCCCTAATATCCCTGGCCCTAATATCCCTGGCCCTAATATCCCTGGCCCTAATATCGCTGGACCTAATATCTCTGGCCCTAATATCCCTGGCCCTAATATCCCTGGCCCTAATATCCCTGGCCCTAATATCCCTTGCCCTAATATCCCTGGCCATAATATCCCTGGCCCTAATATCCCTGGCCCTTATATCCCTGGCCCTAATATCCCTGGCCCTAATATCCCTGACCCTAATATCCCTGGCCCTAATATCCCTGGCCCTAATATTCCTGGCCCTAATATCCCTGGCCCTAATATCCCTGGCCCTAATATCCCTGGCCCTAAAATCCCTGGCCCTAATATCCCTGGCCCTAATATCCCTGGCCCTAATATCCCTGGCCCTCATATCCCTAGCCATAATATCCCTGGCCATAATATCCCTGGCCCTAATAGCCCTGGCCCTAATAACGCTGGCTCTAATCTCCCTGGCCCTAATATCCCTGGCCCTAAAATCCCTGGCCCTAATATCCCTGGCCCTAATATCCCTGGCGCTAATATCCCTGGCCCTAATATCCCTGGCCCTGATATCCCTGGCCCTGATATCCCTGGCCCTAATATCCCTGGCCCTAATATCCCTGGCCCTAATATCCCTGGCCTTAATATTCCTGGCCCTAATATCCCTGGCCCTAATATCCCTGGCCCTAATATCCCTGGCCCTAATATCCCTTGCCCTAATATCCCTGGCCCTAATATCCCTGGCCCTAATATCCCGGGCCCTTATATCCCTGGCCCTAATATCCCTGGCCCTAAAATACCTGGCCATAATATCCCAGGCTTAATATCCCTTCCATAATATCCCTGGCCATAATATCCCTGGCCCTAATATCCCTGGCCCTAATATCCCTGGCCCTAATATCTCTGGAAATAATATCCCTGGCCCTAATATCCCTGGCCCTAATATCCCTGGCCCTAATATCCCTGGCCCTAATATCCCTGGCCCTAATATCCCTGGCCCTAATATTGCTGGACCTAATATCTCTGGCCCTAATATCCCTGGCCCTAATATCCCTGGCCCTAATATCCCTGGCCCTAATAACCCTTGCCCTAATATCCCTGGCCATAATATCCCTGGCCCTAATATCCCTGGCCCTTATATCCTTGGCCCTAATATCCCTGGCCCTAATATCCCTGGCCCTAATATCCCTGGCCCTAATATCCCTGGCCCTAATATCCCTGGCCGAAATATCCCTGGCCCTAATATCCCTGGCCCTAAAATCCCTGGGCCTAATATCCCTGGCCCTAATATCCCTGGCCCTAATATTCCTGGCCCTCATATCCCTAGCCATAATATCCCTGGCAATAATATCCGTGGCCCTAATAGCCCTGGCCCTAAAAATGCTGGCCCTAATCTCCCTGGCCCTAATATCCCTGGCCCTAAAATCCCTGGCCCTAATATCCCAGGCTTAATATCCCTTCCATAATATCCCTGGCCATAATATCCCTGGCCCTAATATCCCTGGCCCTAATATCCCTGGCCCTAATATCCCTGGATATAATATCCCTGGCCCTAATATCCCTGGCCCTAATATCCCTGGCCCTAATATCCCTGGCCCTAATATCCCTGGCCCTAATATCCCTGGCCCTAATATCGCTGGACCTAATATCTCTGGCCCTAATATCCCTGGCCCTAATATCCCTGGCCCTAATATCCCTGGCCCTAATATCCCTTGCCCTAATATCCCTGGCCATAATATCCCTGGCCCTAATATCCCTGGCCCTTATATCCCTGGCCCTAATATCCCCGGCCCTAATATCCCTGGCCCTAATATCCCTGGCCCTAATATCCCTGGCCCTAATATCCCTGGCCCTAATATCCCTGGCCCTAATATCCCTGGCCCTAATATCCCTGGCCCTAAAGTCCCTGGCCCTAATATCCCTGGCCCTAATATCCCTGGCCCTAATATCCCTGGCCCTCATATCCCTAGCCATAATATCCCTGGCCATAATATCCCTGGCCCTAATAGCCCTGGCCCTAATAACGCTGGCCCTTTTCTCCCTGGCCTCAATATCCCTGGCCCTAAAATCCCTGGCCCTAATATCCCTGGCCTCTAATATCCCTGGCGCTAATATCCCTGGCCCTAATATCCCTGGCCCTGATATCCCTGGCCCTGATATCCCTGGCCCTAATATCCCTGGCCCTAATATCCCTGGCCCTAATATCCCTGGCCCTAAAATCCCTGTCCCTAATATCCCTGGCCCTAATATTCCTGGCCCTAATATCCCTGGCCCTAATATCCCTGGCCCTAATATCCCTGGCCCTAATATCCCTGGCCCTAATATCCCTGGCCATAATATCCCTGGCCCTAATATCCCTGTCCCTTATATCCCTGGCCCTAATATCCCTGGCCCTAATATACCTGGCCCTAATATCCCAGGCTTAATATCCCTTCCATAATATCCCTGGCTATAATATCCCTGGCCCTAATATCCCTGGCCCTAATATCCCTGGCCCTAATATCCCTGGATATAATATCCCTGGCCCTAATATCCCTGGCCCTAATATCCCTGGCCATAATATCCCTGGCCCTAATATCCCTGGCCCTAATATCCCTGGCCCTAATATCGCTGGCCCTAATATCCCTGGCCCTAATATCCCTGGCCCTAATATCCCTGGCCCTAATATCCCTGGCCCTAATATCCATGGCCCTAATATCCCTGGCCCTAATATCCCTGGACCTAATATCCCTGGCCCTAATATCCCTGGACCTAATATCCCTGGCCCTAATATCCCTGGCACTAATATCCCTGGCCCTAATATCCCTGGCCCTAATATCCCTTGCCCTAAAATCCCTGGCCCTAATATCCCTGGCCCTAATATCCCTGGCCCTAATATCCCTGGCCCTAATATCCCTGGCCCTAATATCCCTGGCCCTAATATCCCTGGCCCTAATATCCCTGGCCTTAATAACCCTGGCCCTAATAACCCTGGCCCTAATATCCCTGGCCCTAATATCCCTGGCCCTAATATCTATGGCCCTAATATCCCTGGCCATAATATCCCTGGCCGTAATATCCGCGGACCTAATATCCCTGGCCCTAATATCCCTGGCCCTAATATCCCTGGCCCTAATATCCCTGGCCCTAATATCCCTGGCCCTTATATTTCTGGCCCTAATATCCCTGGCCCTAATATCCCTGGCCCTAATATCCCTGGCCCTAATATCGCTGGCCATAATATCCCTGGCCCTAATATCCCTGGCCCTAATATCCCTGACCGTAATATCCCTGGCCCTAATATCCCTGGCCCTAATATCCCTGGCCCTAATATCCCTGGCCCTAATATCCCTGGCCATAATATGCCTGCCCCTAATATCCCTGGCCATTATATCCCTGGCCCTAATATCCCTGACCGTAATATCCCTGGCCCTAATATCCCTGGCCCTAATATCTCTGGCCCTAATATCCCTGGCCCTAATATCCCTGGCCCTAATATCCGTGGCCCTAATATCCCTGGCCCAAATATCCCTGGCCCTAATATCCCTGGCCCTAATATCCCTGACCCTAATATCCCTGGCCCTAATATCCCTGGCCCAAATATCCCTCGCCCTAATATCTCTGGCCATAATATCCGTGGACCTAATATCCCTGGCCCTAATATCCCTGGCCCTAATATCCCTGGCCCTAATATCCCTGGACCTAATATCCCTGGCCCTAATATCCCTGGCCCTAATATCCATGGCCCTAATATCCCTGGCCCTAATATCCCTGGACCTAATATCCCTGGCCCTAATATCCCTGGATCTAATATCCCTGGCCCTAATATCCCTGGCACTAATATCCCTGGCCCTAATATCCCTGGCCCTAATATTCCTTGCCCTAAAATCCCTGGCCCTAATATCCCTGGCCCCAATATCCCTGGCCCTAATATCCCTGGCCCTAATATCCCTGGCCCTAATATCCCTGGCCCTAATATCCCTGGCCCTAATATCCCTGGCCCTAATATCCCTGGCCTTAATAACCCTGGCCCTAATAACCGTGGCCCTAATATCCCTGGCCCTAATATCCCTGGCCCTAATATCTCTGGCCCTAATATCCCTGGCCCTAATATCCCTGGCCGTAATATCCGTGGACCTAATATCCCTGGCCCTAATATCCCTGGCCCTAATATCCCTGGCCCTAATATCCCTGGCCCTAATATTTCTGGCCCTAATATCCCTGGCCCTAATATCCCTGGCCCTAATATCCCTGGCCCTAATATCGCTGGCCATAATATCCCTGGCCCTAATATCCCTGGCCCTAATATCCCTGGCCTTAATATCCCTGGCCCTAATATCCCTGGCCCTAATATCCCTGGCCCTAATATCCCTGGCCCTAATATCCCTGGCCATAATATGCCTGGCCCTAATATCCCTGGCCATTATATCCCTGGCCCTAATATCCCTGACCGTAATATCCCTGGCCCTAATATCCCTGGCCCTAATATCCCTGACCCTAATATCCCTGGCCCTAATATCCCTGGCCCTAATATCCCTCGCCCTAATATCTCTGGCCGTAATATCCGTGGACCTAATATCCCTGGCCCTAATATCCCTGGCCCTAATATCCCTGGCCCTAATATCCCTGGCCCTAATATCCCTGGACCTAATATCCCTGGCCCTAATATCCCTGGCCCTAATATACATGGCCCTAATATCCCTGGCCCTAATATCCCTGGACCTAATATCCCTGGCCCTAATATCCCTGGACCTAATATCCCTGGCCCTAATATCCCTGGCACTAATATCCCTGGCCCTAATATCCCTGGCCCTAATATCCCTTGCCCAAAAATCCCTGGCCATAATATCCCTGGCCCTAATATCCCTGGCCCTTATATCCCTGGCCCTAATATCCCTGGCCCTAATATACCTGGCTCTAATATCCCAGGCGTTATATCCCTTCCATAATATCCCTGGCCATAATATCCCTGGCCCTAATATCCCTGGCCCTAATATCCCTGGCCCTAATATCCCTGGATATAATATCCCTGGCCCTAATATCCCTGGCCCTAATATCGCTGGCGCTAATATCCCTGGCCCTAATATCCCTGGCCCTAATATCGCTGGCCCTAATATCCCTGGCCCTAATATCCCTGGCCCTAATATCCCTGGCCCTAATATCTCTGGCCCTAATATCCCTGGCCCTAATATCCCTGGCCGTAATATCCGTGGACCTAATATCCCTGGCCCTAATATCCCTGGCCCTAATATCCCTGGCCCTAATATCCCTGGCCCTAATATCCCTGGCCCTAATATTTCTGGCCCTAATATCCCTGGCCCTAATATCCCTGGCCCTAATATCCCTGGCCCTAATATCACTGGCCATAATATCCCTGGCCCTAATATCCCTGGTCCTAATATCCCTGGCCTTAATATCCCTGGCCCTAATATCCCTGGCCCTAATATCCCTGGCCCTAATATCCCTGGCCCTAATATCCCTGGCCATAATATGCCTGGCCCTAATATCCCTGGCCATTATATCCCTGGCCCTAATATCCCTGACCGTAATATCCCTGGCCCTAATATCCCTGGCCCTAATATCCCTGGCCCTAATATCCCTGGCCATAATATGCCTGGCCCTAATATCCCTGGCCATTATATCCCTGGCCCTAATATCCCTGACCGTAATATCCCTGGCCCTAATATCCCTGGCCCTAATATCCCTGGCCATAATATGCCTGGCCCTAATATCCCTGGCCATTATATCCCTGGCCCTAATATCCCTGACCGTAATATCCCTGGCCCTAATATCCCTGGCCCTAATATCCCTGGCCCTTATATTTCTGGCCCTAATATCCCTGGCCCTAATATCCCTGGCCCTAATATCCCTGGCCCTAATATCGCTGGCCATAATATCCCTGGCCCTAATATCCCTGGCCCTAATATCCCTGACCGTAATATCCCTGGCCCTAATATCCCTGGCCCTAATATCCCTGGCCCTAATATCCCTGGCCCTAATATCCCTGGCCATAATATGCCTGCCCCTAATATCCCTGGCCATTATATCCCTGGCCCTAATATCCCTGACCGTAATATCCCTGGCCCTAATATCCCTGGCCCTAATATCTCTGGCCCTAATATCCCTGGCCCTAATATCCCTGGCCCTAATATCCGTGGCCCTAATATCCCTGGCCCAAATATCCCTGGCCCTAATATCCCTGGCCCTAATATCCCTGACCCTAATATCCCTGGCCCTAATATCCCTGGCCCAAATATCCCTCGCCCTAATATCTCTGGCCATAATATCCGTGGACCTAATATCCCTGGCCCTAATATCCCTGGCCCTAATATCCCTGGCTCTAATATCCCTGGACCTAATATCCCTGGCCCTAATATCCCTGGCCCTAATATCCATGGCCCTAATATCCCTGGCCCTAATATCCCTGGACCTAATATCCCTGGCCCTAATATCCCTGGACCTAATATCCCTGGCCCTAATATCCCTGGCACTAATATCCCTGGCCCTAATATCCCTGGCCCTAATATTCCTTGCCCTAAAATCCCTGGCCCTAATATCCCTGGCCCCAATATCCCTGGCCCTAATATCCCTGGCCCTAATATCCCTGGCCCTAATATCCCTGGCCCTAATATCGATGGCCCTAATATCCCTGGCCTTAATAACCCTGGCCCTAATAACCGTGGCCCTAATATCCCTGGCCCTAATATCCCTGGCCCTAATATCTCTGGCCCTAATATCCCTGGCCCTAATATCCCTGGCCGTAATATCCGTGGACCTAATATCCCTGGCCCTAATATCCCTGGCCCTAATATCCCTGGCCCTAATATCCCTGGCCCTAATATCCCTGGCCCTAATATTTCTGGCCCTAATATCCCTGGCCCTAATATCCCTGGCCCTAATATCCCTGGCCCTAATATCGCTGGCCATAATATCCCTGGCCCTAATATCCCTGGCCCTAATATCCCTGGCCTTAATATCCCTGGCCCTAATATCCCTGGCCCTAATATCCCTGGCCCTAATATCCCTGGCCCTAATATCCCTGGCCATAATATGCCTGGCCCTAATATCCCTGGCCATTATATCCCTGGCCCTAATATCCCTGACCGTAATATCCCTGGCCCTAATATCCCTGGCCCTAATATCCCTGACCCTAATATCCCTGGCCCTAATATCCCTGGCCCTAATATCCCTCGCCCTAATATCTCTGGCCGTAATATCCGTGGACCTAATATCCCTGGCCCTAATATCCCTGGCCCTAATATCCCTGGCCCTAATATCCCTGGCCCTAATATCCCTGGACCTAATATCCCTGGCCCTAATATCCCTGGCCCTAATATACATGGCCCTAATATCCCTGGCCCTAATATCCCTGGACCTAATATCCCTGGCCCTAATATCCCTGGACCTAATATCCCTGGCCCTAATATCCCTGGCACTAATATCCCTGGCCCTAATATCCCTGGCCCTAATATCCCTTGCCCAAAAATCCCTGGCCATAATATCCCTGGCCCTAATATCCCTGGCCCTTATATCCCTGGCCCTAATATCCCTGGCCCTAATATACCTGGCTCTAATATCCCAGGCGTTATATCCCTTCCATAATATCCCTGGCCATAATATCCCTGGCCCTAATATCCCTGGCCCTAATATCCCTGGCCCTAATATCCCTGGATATAATATCCCTGGCCCTAATATCCCTGGCCCTAATATCGCTGGCGCTAATATCCCTGGCCCTAATATCCCTGGCCCTAATATCGCTGGCCCTAATATCCCTGGCCCTAATATCCCTGGCCCTAATATCCCTGGCCCTAATATCTCTGGCCCTAATATCCCTGGCCCTAATATCCCTGGCCGTAATATCCGTGGACCTAATATCCCTGGCCCTAATATCCCTGGCCCTAATATCCCTGGCCCTAATATCCCTGGCCCTAATATCCCTGGCCCTAATATTTCTGGCCCTAATATCCCTGGCCCTAATATCCCTGGCCCTAATATCCCTGGCCCTAATATCACTGGCCATAATATCCCTGGCCCTAATATCCCTGGTCCTAATATCCCTGGCCTTAATATCCCTGGCCCTAATATCCCTGGCCCTAATATCCCTGGCCCTAATATCCCTGGCCATAATATGCCTGGCCCTAATATCCCTGGCCATTATATCCCTGGCCCTAATATCCCTGACCGTAATATCCCTGGCCCTAATATCCCTGGCCCTAATATCCCTGGCCCTAATATCCCTGGCCATAATATGCCTGGCCCTAATATCCCTGGCCATTATATCCCTGGCCCTAATATCCCTGACCGTAATATCCCTGGCCCTAATATCCCTGGCCCTAATATCCCTGACCGTAATATCCCTGGCCCTAATATCCCTGGCCCTAATATCCCTGACCCTAATATCCCTGGCCCTAATATCCCTGGCCCTAATATCCCTGACCCTAATATCCCTGGCCCTAAAATCCCTGGCCCTAATATCCCTGGCCCCAATATCCCTGGCCCTAATATCCCTGGCCCTAATATCCCTGGCCCTAATATCCCTGGCCCTAATATCCCTGGCCCTAATATCCCTGGCCTTAATAACCCTGGCCCTAATAACCGTGGCCCTAATATCCCTGGCCCTAATATCCCTGGCCCTAATATCCCTGGCCCTAATATTCCTGGCCCTAATATCCCTGACCGTAATATCCCTGGCCCTAATATCCCTGGCCCTAATATCCCTGACCCTAATATCCCTGGCCCTAATATCCCTGGCCCTAATATCCCTGACCCTAATATCCCTGGCCCTAAAATCCCTGGCCCTAATATCCCTGGCACCAATATCCCTGGCCCTAATATCCCTGGCCCTAATATCCCTGGCCCTAATATCCCTGGCCCTAATATCCCTGGCCCTAATATCCCTGGCCTTAATAACCCTGGCCCTAATAACCGTGGCCCTAATATCCCTGGCCCTAATATCCCTGGCCCTAATATCCCTGGCCCTAATATTCCTGGCCCTAATATCCCTGGCCCTAATATCCCTGGCCCTAATATTTCTGGCCCTAATATCCCTGGCCCTAATATCCCTGGCCCTAATATCCCTGGCCCTAATATCGCTGGCCATAATATCCCTGGCCCTAATATCCCTGGCCCTAATATCCCTGGCCTTAATATCCCTGGCCCTAATATCCCTGGCCCTAATATCCCTGGCCCTAATATCCCTGGCTATAATATGCCTGGCCCTAATATCCCTGGCCATTATATCCCTGGCCCTAATATCCCTGACCGTAATATCCCTGGCCCTAATATCCCTGGCCCTAATATCCCTGACCCTAATATCCCTGGCCCTAATATCCCTGGCCCTAATATCCCTCGCCCTAATATCTCTGGCCGTAATATCCGTGGACCTAATATCCCTGGCCCTAATATCCCTGGCCCTAATATCCCTGGCCCTAATATCCCTGGCCCTAATATCCCTGGACCTAATATCCCTGGCCCTAATATCCCTGGCCCTAATATACATGGCCCTAATATCCCTGGCCCTAATATCCCTGGACCTAATATCCCTGGCCCTAATATCCCTGGCCGTAATATCCCTGGCCCTAATATCCCTGGCCCTAATATCCCTGGCCCTAATATCCCTGGCCCTAATATCCCTGGCCTTAATATCCCTGGCCCTAATATCCCTGGCCCTAATATCCCTGGCCCTAATATCCCTGGCCATAATATGCCTGGCCCTAATATCCCTGGCCATTATATCCCTGGCCCTAATATCCCTGACCGTAATATCCCTGGCCCTAATATCCCTGGCCCTAATATCCCTGACCCTAATATCCCTGGCCCTAATATCCCTGGCCCTAATATCCCTCGCCCTAATATCTCTGGCCGTAATATCCGTGGACCTAATATCCCTGGCCCTAATATCCCTGGCCCTAATATCCCTGGCCCTAATATCCCTGGACCTAATATCCCTGGCCCTAATATCCCTGGACCTAATATCCCTGTCCCTAATATCCCTGGCACTAATATCCCTGGCCCTAATATCCCTGGCCCTAATATCCCTTGCCCAAAAATCCCTGGCCCTAATATCCCTGGCCCTAATATCCCTGGCCCTAATATCCCTGGCCCTAATATCCCTGGCCCTAATATCCCTGGCCATAATATCCCTGGCCCTAATATCCCTGGCCCTTATATCCCTGGCCCTAATATCCCTGGCCCTAATATACCTGGCTCTAATATCCCAGGCGTTATATCCCTTCCATAATATCCATGGCCATAATATCCCTGGCCCTAATATCCCTGGCCCTAATATCCCTGGCCCTAATATCCCTGGATATAATATCCCTGGCCCTAATATCCCTGGCCCTAATATCGCTGGCCCTAATATCCCTGGCCCTAATATCCCTGGCCCTAATATCGCTGGCCCTAATATCCCTGGCCCTAATATCCCTGGCCCTAATATCCCTGGCCCTATAATCTCTGGCCCTAATATCCCTGGCCCTAATATCCCTGGCCGTAATATCCGTGGACCTAATATCCCTGGCCCTAATATCCCTGGCCCTAATATCCCTGGCCCTAATATCCCTGGCCCTAATATCCCTGGCCCTAATATTTCTGGCCCTAATATCCCTGGCCCTAATATCCCTGGCCCTAATATCCCTGGCCCTAATATCGCTGGCCATAATATCCCTGGCCCTAATATCCCTGGCCCTAATATCCCTGGCCTTAATATCCCTGGCCCTAATATCCCTGGCCCTAATATCCCTGGCCCTAATATCCCTGGCCCTAATATCCCTGGCCATAATATGCCTGGCCCTAATATCCCTGGCCATTATATCCCTGGCCCTAATATCCCTGGCCCTAATATCCCTGGCCCTAATATCCCTCGCCCTAATATCTCTGGCCGTAATATCCGTGGACCTAATATCCCTGGCCCTAATATCCCTGGCCCTAATATCCCTGGCCCTAATATCCCTGGCCCTAATATCCCTGGCCCTAATATCCATGGCCCTAATATCCCTGGCCCTAATATCCCTGGACCTAATATCCCTGGCCCTAATATCCCTGGACCTAATATCCCTGGCCCTAATATCCCTGGCACTAATATCCCTGGCCCTAATATCCCTGGCCCTAATATCCCTTGCCCTAAAATCCCTGGCCCTAATATCCCTGGCCCTAATATCCCTGGCCCTAATATCGCTGGCCCTAATATCCCTGGCCATAATATCCCTGGCCCTAATATCCCTGGCCCTTATATCCCTGGCCCTAATATCCCTGGCCCTAATATACCTGGCCCTCATATCCCAGGCTTAATATCCCTTCCATAATATCCCTGGCCATAATATCCCTGGCCCTAATATCCCTGGCCCTAATATCCCTGGCCCTAATATCCCTGGATATAATATCCCTGGCCCTAATATCCCTGGCCCTAATATCCCTGGCCCTAATATCCCTGGCCCTAATATCCCTGGCCCTAATATCGCTGGCCCTAATATCCCTGGCCCTAATATCCCTGGCCCTAATATCCCTGGCCCTAATATCGCTGGCCCTAATATCCCTGGCCCTAATATCCCTGGCCCTAATATCCCTGGCCTAATATCCCTGGCCCTAATATCCATGGCCCTAATATCCCTGGCCCTAATATCAGTGGACCTAATATCCCTGGCCCTAATATCCCTGGACCTAATATCCCTGGCCCTAATATCCCTGGCTCTAATATCCCTGGCCCTAATATCCCTGGCCCTAATATCCCTTACCCTAAAATCCCTGGCCCTAATATCCCTGGCCCTAATATCCCTGGCCCTAATATCCCTGGCCCTAATATCCCTGGCCCTAATATCCCTGGCCCTAATATCCCTGGCCTTAATAACCCTGGCCCTAATAACCCTGGCCCTAATATCCCTGGCCCTAATATCCCTGGCCCTAATATCTCTGGCCCTAATATCCCTGGCCCTAAAATCCCTGGCCGTAATATCCGTGGACCTAAAATCCCTGCCCCTAATATCCCTGGCCCTAATATCACTGGCCCTAATATCCCTGGCCCTAATATTTCTGGCCCTAATATCCCTGGCCCTAATATCCCTGGCCCTAATATCCCTGGCCCTAATATCCCTGGCCTTAATATCCCTGGCCCTAATATCCCTGGCCCTAATATCCCTGGCCCTAATATCCCTGGCCCTAATATCCCTGGCCATAATATTTCTGGCCCTAATATCCCTGGCCATTATATCCCTGGCCCTAATATCCCTAACCATAATATCCCTGGCCCTAATATCCCTGGCCCTAATATCTCTGGCCCTAATATCCCTGGCCCTAATATCCCTGGACCTAATATCCGTGGCCCTAATATCCCTGTCCCAAATATCCCTGGCCCTAATATCCCTGGCCCTAATATCCCTGACCGTAATATCCCTGGCCCTAATATCCCTGGCCCTAATATCCCTCGCCCTAATATCTCTGGCCGTAATATCCGTGGACCTAATATCCCTGGCCCTAATATCCCTGGCCCTAAAATCCCTGGCCCTAATATCCCTGGCCCTAATATCCCTGGATCTAATATCCCTGGCCCTAATATCCCTGGCCCTAATATCCATGGCCCAAATATCCCTGGCACTAATATCCCTGGACCTAATATCCCTGGCACTAATATCCTTGGACCTAATATCCCTGGCCCTAATATCCCTAGCACTAATATCCCTGGCCCTAATATCCCTGGCCCTAATATCCCTTGCCCTAAAATCCCTGGCCCTAATATCCCTGGCCCCAATATCCCTGGCCCTAATATCCCTGGCCCTAATATCCCTGGCCCTAATATCCCTGGCCCTAATATCCCTGGCCCTAATATCCCTGGCCCTAATATCCCTGGCCTTAATAACCCTGGCCCTAATAACCCTGGCCCTAATATCCCTGGCCCTAATATCCCTGGCCTTAATATCTCTGGCCCTAATATCCCTGGCCCTAATATCCCTGGCCGTAATATCCATGGACCTAATATCCCTGGCCCTAATATCCCTGGCCCTAATATCCCTGGCCCTAATATCCCTGGCCCTAATATCCCTGGCCCTAATATTTCTGGCCCTAAAATCCCTGGCCCTAATATCCCTGGCCCTAATATCCCTGGCTCTAATATCGCTGGCCATAATATCCCTGGCCCTAATATCCCTGGCCCTAATATCCCTGGCCTTAATATCCCTGGCCCTAATATCCCTGGCCCTAATATCCCTGGCCCTAATATCCCTGGCCCTAATATCCCTGGCCATAATATGCCTGGCCCTAATATCCCTGGCCATTATATCCCTGGCCCTAATATCCCTGACCGTAATATCCCTGGCCCTAATATCCCTGGCCCTAATATCTCTGGCCCTAATATCCCTGGCCCTAATATCCCTGGCCCTAATATCCGTGGCCCTAATATCCCTGGCCCAAATATCCCTGGCCCTAATATCCCTGGCCCTAATATCCCTGACCCTAATATCCCTGGCCCTAATATCCCTGGCCCTAATATCCCTCGCCGTAATATCTCTGGCCGTAATATCCGTGGACCTAATATCCCTGGCCCTAATATCCCTGGCCCTAATATCCCTGGCCCTAATATCCCTGGACCTAATATCCCTGGCCCTAATATCCCTGGCCCTAATATCCATGGCCCTAATATCCCTGGCCCTAATATCCCTGGACCTAATATCCCTGGCCCTAATATCCCTGGACCTAATATCTCTTACCCTAATATCCCTGGCCCTAATATCCCTGGCCCTAATATCCCTGGCCCTAATATCCCTGGCCCTAATATCCCTGGCCCTAATATCCCTGGCCTTAATAACCCTGGCCCTAATAACCCTGGCCCTAATATCCCTGGCCCTAATATCCCTGGCCCTAATATCTCTGGCCCTAAAATCCCTGGCCCTAAAATCCCTGGCCGTAATATCCGTGGACCTAATATCCCTGGCCCTAATATCCCTGGCCCTAATATCACTGGCCCTAATATCCCTGGCCCTAATATTTCTGGCCCTAATATCCCTGGCCCTAATATCCCTGGCCCTAATATCCCTGGCCCTAATATCCCTGGCCTTAATATCCCTGGCCCTAATATCCCTGGCCCTAATATCCCTGGCCCTAATATCCCTGGCCCTAATATCCCTGGCCATAATATTTCTGGCCCTAATATCCCTGGCCATTATATCCCTGGCCCTAATATCCCTGACCGTAATATCCCTGGCCCTAATATCCCTGGCCCTAATATCTCTGGCCCTAATATCCCTGGCCCTAATATCCCTGGACCTAATATCCGTGGCCCTAATATCCCTGTCCCAAATATCCCTGGCCCTAATATCCCTGGCCCTAATATCCCTGACCGTAATATTCCTGGCCCTAATATCCCTGGCGCTAATATCCCTGGACCTAATATCCCTTGCCCTAATATCCCTGGCCCTAATATCCATGGCCCTAATATCCCTGGCTCTAATATCCCTGGACCTAATATCCCTGGCCCTAATATCCCTGGCCCTAATATCCTTTACCCTAATATCCCTGGCCCTAATATCCCTGGCCCTAATATCCCTGGCCCTAATATCCCTGGCCCTAATATCCCTGGCCCTAATATCCCTGGCCCTAATATCCCTGGCCTTAATAACCCTGGCCCTAATAACCTTGGCCCTAATATCCCTGGCCCTAATATCCCTGGCCCTAATATCTCTGGCCCTAATATCCCTGGCCCTAAAATCCCTGGCCGTAATATCCGTGGACCTAATATCCCTAGCCCTAATATCCCTGGCCCTAATATCACTGGCCCTAATATCCCTGGCCCTAATATTTCTGGCCCTAATATCCCTGGTCCTAATATCCCTGGCCCTAATATCCCTGGCCCTAATATCCCTGGCCTTAATATCCCTGGCCCTAATATCCCTGGCCCTAATATCCCTGGCCCTAATATCCCTGGCCCTAATATCCCTGGCCATAATATTTCTGGCCCTAATATCCCTGGCCATTATATCCCTGGCCCTAATATCCCTGACCGTAATATCCCTGGCCCTAATATCCCTGGCCCTAATATCTCTGGCCCTAATATCCCTGGCCCTAATATCCCTGGACCTAATATCCGTGGCCCTAATATGCCTGTCCCAAATATCCCTGGCCCTAATATCCCTGGCCCTAATATCCCTGACCGTAATATCCCTGGCCCTAATATCCCTGGCCCTAATATCCCTCGCCCTAATATCTCTGGCCGTAATATCCGTGGACCTAATATCCCTGGCCCTAATATCCCTGGCCCTAATATCCCTGGCCCTAATATCCCTGGATCTAATATCCCTGGCCCTAATATCCCTGGCCCTAATATCCATGGCCTAAATATCCCTGGCACTAATATCCCTGGACCTAATATCCCTGGCCCTAATATCCCTGGACCTAATATCCCTGGCCCTAATATCCCTGGCACTAATATCCCTGGCCCTAATATCCCTGGCCCTAATATCCCTTGCCCTAAAATCCCTGGCCCTAATATCCCTGGCCCCAATATCCCTGGACCTAATATCCCTGGCCCTAATATCCCTGGCCCTAATATCCCTGGCCCTAATATCCCTGGCCCTAATATCCCTGGCCTTAATATCCCTGGCCCTAATATCCCTGGCCCTAATATCCCTGGCCCTAATATCCCTGGCCCTAATATCCCTGGCCATAATATGCCTGGCCCTAATATCCCTGGCCATTATATCCCTGGCCCTAATATCCCTGACCGTAATATCCCTGGCCCTAATATCCCTGGCCCTAATATCTCTGGCCCTAATATCCCTGGCCCTAATATCCCTGGCCCTAATATCCGTGGCCCTAATATCCCTGGCCCAAATATCCCTGGCCCTAATATCCCTGGCCCTAATATCCCTGACCCTAATATCCCTGGCCCTAATATCCCTGGCCCTAATATCCCTCGCCCTAATATCTCTGGCCGTAATATCCGTGGACCTAATATCCCTGGCCCTAATATCCCTGGCCCTAATATCCCTGGCCCTAATATCCCTGGCCCTAATATCCCTGGACCTAATATCCCTGGCCCTAATATCCCTGGCCCTAATATCCATGGCCCTAATATCCCTGGCCCTAATATCCCTGGACCTAATATCCCTGGCCCTAACATCCCTGGACCTAATATCCCTGGCCCTAATATCCCTGGCCCTAATATCCCTGGACCTAATATCCCTGGCCCTAATATCCCTGGCACTAATATCCCTGGCCCTAATATCCCTGGCCCTAATATCCCTTGCCCTAAAATCCCTGGCCCTAATATCCCTGGCCCCAATATCCCTGGACCTAATATCCCTGGCCCTAATATCCCTGGCCCTAATATCCCTGGCCCTAATATCCCTGGCCCTAATATCCCTGGCCTTAATATCCCTGGCCCTAATATCCCTGGCCCTAATATCCCTGGCCCTAATATCCCTGGCCCTAATATCCCTGGCCATAATATGCCTGGCCCTAATATCCCTGGCCATTATATCCCTGGCCCTAATATCCCTGACCGTAATATCCCTGGCCCTAATATCCCTGGCCCTAAAATCTCTGGCCCTAATATCCCTGGCCCTAATATCCCTGGCCCTAATATCCGTGGCCCTAATATCCCTGGCCCAAATATCCCTGGCCCTAATATCCCTGGCCCTAATATCCCTGACCCTAATATCCCTGGCCCTAATATCCCTGGCCCTAATATCCCTCGCCCTAATATCTCTGGCCGTAATATCCGTGGACCTAATATCCCTGGCCCTAATATCCCTGGCCCTAATATCCCTGGCCCTAATATCCCTGGCCCTAATATCCCTGGACCTAATATCCCTGGCCCTAATATCCCTGGCCCTAATATCCATGGCCCTAATATCCCTGGCCCTAATATCCCTGGACCTAATATCCCTGGCCCTAACATCCCTGGACCTAATATCCCTGGCCCTAATATCCCTGGCACTAATATCCCTGGCCCTAATATCCCTGGCCCTAATATCCCTTGCCCTAAAATCTCTGGCCCTAATATCCCTGGCCCTAATATCCCTGGCCCTAATATCCCTGGCCCTAATATCCCTGGCCCTAATATTCCTGGCCCTAATATCCCTGGCCCTAATATCCCTGGCCCTAATATCCCTGGCCCTAATATCCCTGGCCTTAATAACCCTGGCCCTAATAACCCTGGCCCTAATATCCCTGGCCCTAATATCCCTGGCCCTAATATCTCTGGCCCTAATATCCCTGGCCCTAATATCCCTGGCTGTAATATCCGTGGACCTGATATCCCTGGCCCTAATATTTCTGGCCCTAATATCCCTGGCCCTAATATCCTTGGCCCTAATATCCCTGGCCCTAATATCCCTGGCCTTAATAACCCTGGCCCTAATAACCCTGGCCCTAATATCCCTGGCCCTAATATCCCTGGCCCTAATATCTCTGGCCCTAATATCCCTGGCCCTAATATCCCTGGCCCTAATATCCCTGGCCCTAATATCCCTGGCCCTAATATTTCTCGCCCTTATATCCCTGGCCCTAATATCCTTGGCCCTAATATCCCTGGCCCTAATATAGCTGGCCATAATATCCCTGGCCCTAATATCCCTGGCCCTAATATCCCTGGCCTTAATATCCCTGGCCCTAATATCCCTGGCCCTAATATCCCTGGCCCTAATATCCCTGGATATATATTATCCCTGGCCCTAATATCAATGGCCCTAATATCCCTGGCCCTAATATCCCTGGCCCTAATATCCCTGGCCCTAATATCCCTGGCCCTAATATCGCTGGCCCTAATATCCCTGGCCCTAATATCCCTGGCCCTAATATCCCTGGCCCTAATATCCCTGGCCCTAATATCCATGGCCCTAATATCCCTGGCCCTAATATCAGTGGACCTAATATCCCTGGCCCTAATATCCCTGGACTTAATATCCCTGGCCCTAATATCCCTGGCACTAATATCCCTGGCCCTAATATCCCTGGCCCTACTATCCCTTACCCTAAAATCCCTGGCCCTAATATCCCTGGCCCTAATATCCCTGGCCCTAATATCCCTGGCCCTAATATCCCTGACCCTAATGTCCCTGGCCCTAATATACATGGCCCTAATATCCCTGGCCCTAATATCCCTGGCCCTAATATCCCTGGCCTTAATAACCCTGGCCCTAATAACCCTGGCCCTAATATCCCTGTCCCTAATATCCCTGGCCCTAATATCTCTGGCCCTAATATCCCTGGCCCTAATATCCCTGGCCGTAATATCCGTGGACCTAATATCCCTGGCCCTAATATCCCTGGCCCTAATATCCCTGGCCCTAATATCCCTGGCCCTAATATTTCTGGCCCTAATATCCCTGGCCCTAATATCCCTGGCCCTAATATCCCTGGCCCTAATATCGCTGGTTATAATATCCCTGGCCCTAATATCCCTGGCCCTAATATCCCTGGCCTTAAAATCCCTGGCCCTAATATCCCTGGCCCTAATATCCCTGGCCCTAATATCCCTGGCCCTAATATCCCTGGCCATAATATGCCTGGCCCTAATATCCCTGGCCATTATATCCCTGGCCCTAATATCCCTGACCGTAATATCCCTGGCCCTAATATCCCTGGCCCTAATATCTCTGGCCCTAATTCCCCTGGCCCTAATATCCCTGGCCCTAATATCCGTGGCCCTAATATCCCTGGCCCAAATATCCCTGGCCCTAATATCCCTGGCCCTAATATCCCTGACCCTAATATCCCTGGCCCTAATATCCCTGGCCCTAATATCCCTCGCCCTAATATCTCTGGTCGTAATATCCGTGGACCTAATATCCCTGGCCCTAATATCCCTGGCCCTAATATCCCTGGCCCTAATATCCCTGGCCCTAATATCCCTGGACCTAATATCCCTGGCCCTAATATCCCTGGCCCTAATATCCATGGCCCTAATATCCCTGGCACTAATATCCCTGGACCTAATATCCCTGGCCCTAATATCCCAGGACCTAATATCCCTGGCCCTAATATCCCTGGCACTAATATCCCTGGCCCTAATTTCCCTGGCCCTAATATCCCTTGCCCTAAAATCCCTGGCCCTAATATCCCTGGCCCCAATATCCCTGGCCCTAATATCCCTGGCCCTAATATCCCTGGCCCTAATATCCCTGGCCCTAATATCCCTGGCCCTAATATCCCTGGCCTTAATAACCCTGTCCCTAATAACCCTGGCCCTAATATCCCTGGCCCTAATATCCCTGGCCCTAATATCTCTGGCCCTAATATCCCTGGCCCTAATATCCCTGGCCGTAATATCCGTGGACCTAATATCCCTGGCCCTAATATCCCTGGCCCTAATATCCCTGGCCCTAATATCCCTGGCCCTAATATCCCTGGCCATAATATCCCTGGCCCTAATATCCCTGGCCCTTATATCCCTGGCCCTAATATCCCTGGCCCTAATATACCTGGCCCTAATATCCCAGGCTTAATATCCCTTCCATAATATCCCTGGCCATAATATCCCTGGCCCTAATATCCCTGGCCCTAATATCCCTGGCCCTAATATCCCTGGATATAATATCCCTGGCCCTAATATCCCTGGCCCTAATATCCCTGGCCCTAATATCCCTGGCCCTAATATCCCTGGCCTTAATATCGCTGGCCCTAATATCCCTGGCCCTAATATCCCTGGCCCTAATATCCCTGGCCCTAATATCCCTGGCCCTAATATCCCTGGCCATAATATCCCTGGCCCTAATATCCCTGGCCCTAATATCCCTGGCCCTAATATCCCTGGCCATAATATCCCTGGCCCTAATATCCCTGGCCCTTATATCCCTGGCCCGAATATCCCTGGCCCTAATATACCTGGCCCTAATATCCCAGGCTTAATATCCCTTCCATAATATCCCTGGCCATAATATCCCTGGCCCTAATATCCCTGGCCCTAATATCCCTGGCCCTAATATCCCTGGATATAATATCCCTGGCCCTAATATCCCTGGCCCTAATATCCCTGGCCCTAATATCCCTGGCCCTAATATCCCTGGCCCTAATATCGCTGGCCCTAATATCCCTGGCCCTAATATCCCTGGCCCTAATATCCCTGGCCTAATATCCCTGGCCCTAATATCCATGGCCCTAATATCCCTGGCCCTAATATCAGTGGACCTAAAATCCCTGGCCCTAATATCCCTGGACCTAATATCCCTGGCACTAATATCCCTGGCACTAATATCCCTGGCCCTAATATCCCTGGCCCTAATATCCCTTACCCTAAAATCCCTGGCCCTAATATCCCTGGCCCTAATATCCCTGGCCCTAATATCCCTGGCCCTAATATCCCTGGCCCTAATATGCCTGGCCCTAATATCCCTGGCCTTAATAACCCTGGCCCTAATAACCCTGGCCCTAATATCCCTGGCCCTAATATCCCTGGCCCTAATATCTCTGGCCCTAATATCCCTGGCCCTAAAATCCCTGGCCGTAATATCCGTGGACCTAATATCCCTGGCCCTAATATCCCTGGCCCTAATATCACTGGCCCTAATATCCCTGGCCCTAATATTTCTGGGCCTAATATCCCTGGCCCTAATATCCCTGGCCCTAATATCCCTGGCCCTAATATCCCTGGCCTTAATATCCCTGGCCCTAATATACCTGGCCCTAATATCCCTGGCCCTAATATCCCTGGCCCTAATATCCCTGGCCATAATATTTCTGGCCCTAATATCCCTGGCCATTATATCCCTGGCCCTAATATCCCTGACCGTAATATCCCTGGCCCTAATATCCCTGGCCCTAATATCTCTGGCCCTAATATCCCTGGCCCTAATATCCCTGGCCCTAATATCCGTGGCCCTAATATCCCTGGCCCAAATATCCCTGGCCCTAATATCCCTGGCCCTAATATCCCTGACCGTAATATCCCTGGCCCTAATATCCCTGGCCCTAATATCCCTCGCCCTAATATCTCTGGCCGTAATATCCGTGGACCTAATATCCCTGGCCCTAATATCCCTGGCCCTAATATCCCTGGCCCTAATATCCCTGGCCCTAATATCCGTGGATCTAATATCCCTGGCCCTAATATCCCTGGCCCTAATATCCATGGCCCAAATATCCCTGGCACTAATATCCCTGGACCTAATATCCCTGGCATTAATATCCCTGGCCCTAATATCCCTGGCCCTAATATCCCTTGCCCTAAAATCCCTGGCCCTAATATCCCTGGCCCCAATATCCCTGGCCCTAATATCCCTGGCCCTAATATCCCTGGCCCTAATATCCCTGGCCCTAATATCCCTGGCCCTAATATCCCTGGCCCTAATATCCCTGGCCTTAATAACCCTGGCCCTAATAACCCTGGCCCTAATATCCCTGGCCCTAATATCCCTGGCCCTAATATCTCTGGCCCTAATATCCCTGGCCCTAATATCCCTGGCCGTAATATCCATGGACCTAATATCCCTGGCCCTAATATCCCTGGCCCTAATATCCCTGGCCCTAATATCCCTGGCCCTAATATCCCTGGCCCTAACATTTCTGGCCCTAATATCCCTGGCCCTAATATCCCTGGCCCTAATATCCCTGGCTCTAATATCGCTGGCCATAATATCCCTGGCCCTAATATCCCTGGCCCTAATATCCCTGGCCTTAATATCCCTGGCCCTAATATCCCTGGCCCTAATATCCCTGGCCCTAATATCCCTGGCCCTAATATCCCTGCCCATAATATGCCTGGCCCTAATATCCCTGGCCATTATATCCCTGGCCCTAATATCCCTGACCGTAATATCCCTGGCCCTAATATCCCTGGCCCTAATATCTCTGGCCCTAATATCCCTGGCCCTAATATCCCTGGCCCTAATATCCGTGGCCCTAATATCCCTGGCCCAAATATACCTGGCCCTAATATCCCTGGCCCTAATATCCCTGGCCCTAATATCCCTGGCCCTAACATTTCTGGCCCTAATATCCCTGGCCCTAATATCCCTGGCCCTAATATCCCTGGCTCTAATATCGCTGGCCATAATATCCCTGGCCCTAATATCCCTGGCCCTAATATCCCTGGCCTTAATATCCCTGGCCCTAATATCCCTGGCCCTAATATCCCTGGCCCTAATATCCCTGGCCCTAATATCCCTGCCCATAATATGCCTGGCCCTAATATCCCTGGCCATTATATCCCTGGCCCTAATATCCCTGACCGTAATATCCCTGGCCCTAATATCCCTGGCCCTAATATCTCTGGCCCTAATATCCCTGGCCCTAATATCCCTGGCCCTAATATCCGTGGCCCTAATATCCCTGGCCCAAATATCCCTGGCCCTAATATCCCTGGCCCTAATATCCCTGACCCTAATATCCCTGGCCCTAATATCCCTGGCCCTAATATCCCTCGCCCTAATATCTCTGGCCGTAATATCCGTGGACCTAATATCCCTGGCCCTAATATCCCTGGCCCTAATATCCCTGGCCCTAATATCCCTGACCCTAATATCCCTGGACCTAATATCCCTGGCCCTAATATCCCTGGCCCTAATATCCATGGCCCTAATATCCCTGGCCCTAATATTCCTGGACCTAATATCCCTGGCCCTAATATCCCTGGACCTAATATCCCTGGCCCTAATATCCCTGGCACTAATATCCCTGGCCCTAATATCCCTGGCCCTAATATTCCTTGCCCTAAAATCTCTGGCCCTAATATCCCTGGCACTAATATCCCTGGCCCTAATATCCCTGGCCCTAATATCCCTGGCCCTAATATCCCTGGCCCTAATATCCCTGGCCCTAATATCCCTGGCCCTAATATCCCTGGCCTTAATAACCCTGGCCCTAATAACCCTGGCCCTAATATCCCTGGCCCTAATATCCCTGGCCCTAATATCTCTGGCCCTAATATCCCTGGCCCTAATATCCCTGGCTGTAATATCCGTGGACCTGATATCCCTGGCCCTAATATTTCTGGCCCTAATATCCCTGGCCCTAATATCCTTGGCCCTAATATCCCTGGCCCTAATATCCCTGGCCTTAATAACCCTGGCCCTAATAACCCTGGCCCTAATATCCCTGGCCCTAATATCCCTGGCCCTAATATCTCTGGCCCTAATATCCCTGGCCCTAATATCCCTGGCCCTAATATCCCTGGCCCTAATATCCCTGACCGTAATATCCCTGGCCCTAATATCCCTGGCCCTAATATCCCTCGCCCTAATATCTCTGGCCGTAATATCCGTGGACCTAATATCCCTGGCCCTAATATCCCTGGCCCTAATATCCCTGGCCCTAATATCCCTGGCCCTAATATCCCTGGATCTAATATCCCTGGCCCTAATATCCCTGGCCCTAATATCCATGGCCCAAATATCCCTGGCACTAATATCCCTGGACCTAATATCCCTGGCACTAATATCCCTGGACCTAATATCCCTGGCCCTAATATCCCTGGCACTAATATCCCTGGCCCTAATATCCCTGGCCCTAATATCCCTTGCCCTAAAATCCCTGGCCCTAATATCCCTGGCCCCAATATCCCTGGCCCTAATATCCCTGGCCCTAATATCCCTGGCCCTAATATCCCTGGCCCTAATATCCCTGGCCCTAATATCCCTGGCCCTAATATCCCTGGCCTTAATAACCCTGGCCCTAATAACCCTGGCCCTAATATCCCTGGCCCTAATATCCCTGGCCCTAATATCTCTGGCCCTAATATCCCTGGCCCTAATATCCCTGGCCGTAATATCCATGGACCTAATATCCCTGGCCCTAATATCCCTGGCCCTAATATCCCTGGCCCTAATATCCCTGGCCCTAATATCCCTGGCCCTAATATTTCTGGCCCTAAAATCCCTGGCCCTAATATCCCTGGCCCTAATATCCCTGGCTCTAATATCGCTGGCCATAATATCCCTGGCCCTAATATCCCTGGCCCTAATATCCCTGGCCTTAATATCCCTGGCCCTAATATCCCTGGCCCTAATATCCCTGGCCCTAATATCCCTGGCCCTAATATCCCTGGCCATAATATGCCTGGCCCTAATATCCCTGGCCATTATATCCCTGGCCCTAATATCCCTGACCGTAATATCCCTGGCCCTAATATCCCTGGCCCTAATATCTCTGGCCCTAATATCCCTGGCCCTAATATCCCTGGCCCTAATATCCGTGGCCCTAATATCCCTGGCCCAAATATCCCTGGCCCTAATATCCCTGGCCCTAATATCCCTGACCCTAATATCCCTGGCCCTAATATCCCTGGCCCTAATATCCCTCGCCGTAATATCTCTGGCCGTAATATCCGTGGACCTAATATCCCTGGCCCTAATATCCCTGGCCCTAATATCCCTGGCCCTAATATCCCTGGACCTAATATCCCTGGCCCTAATATCCCTGGCCCTAATATCCATGGCCCTAATATCCCTGGCCCTAATATCCCTGGACCTAATATCCCTGGCCCTAATATCCCTGGACCTAATATCTCTTACCCTAATATCCCTGGCCCTAATATCCCTGGCCCTAATATCCCTGGCCCTAATATCCCTGGCCCTAATATCCCTGGCCCTAATATCCCTGGCCTTAATAACCCTGGCCCTAATAACCCTGGCCCTAATATCCCTGGCCCTAATATCCCTGGCCCTAATATCTCTGGCCCTAATATCCCTGGCCCTAAAATCCCTGGCCGTAATATCCGTGGACCTAATATCCCTGGCCCTAATATCCCTGGCCCTAATATCACTGGCCCTAATATCCCTGGCCCTAATATTTCTGGCCCTAATATCCCTGGCCCTAATATCCCTGGCCCTAATATCCCTGGCCCTAATATCCCTGGCCTTAATATCCCTGGCCCTAATATCCCTGGCCCTAATATCCCTGGCCCTAATATCCCTGGCCCTAATATCCCTGGCCATAATATTTCTGGCCCTAATATCCCTGGCCATTATATCCCTGGCCCTAATATCCCTGACCGTAATATCCCTGGCCCTAATATCCCTGGCCCTATTATCTCTGGCCCTAATATCCCTGGCCCTAATATCCCTGGACCTAATATCCGTGGCCCTAATATCCCTGTCCCAAATATCCCTGGCCCTAATATCCCTGGCCCTAATATCCCTGACCGTAATATCCCTGGCCCTAATATCCCTGGCGCTAATATCCCTGGACCTAATATCCCTTGCCCTAATATCCCTGGCCCTAATATCCATGGCCCTAATATCCCTGGCTCTAATATCCCTGGACCTAATATCCCTGGCCCTAATATCCCTGGCCCTAATATCCCTTACCCTAATATCCCTGGCCCTAATATCCCTGGCCCTAATATCCCTGGCCCTAATATCCCTGGCCCTAATATCCCTGGCCCTAATATCCCTGGCCTTAATAACCCTGGCCCTAATAACCCTGGCCCTAATATCCCTGGCCCTAATATCCCTGGCCCTAATATCTCTGGCCCTAATATCCCTGGCCCTAAAATCCCTGGCCGTAATATCCGTGGACCTAATATCCCTAGCCCTAATATCCCTGGCCCTAATATCACTGGCCCTAATATCCCTGGCCCTAATATTTCTGGCCCTAATATCCCTGGCCCTAATATCCCTGGCCCTAATATCCCTGGCCCTAATATCCCTGGCCTTAATATCCCTGGCCCTAATATCCCTGGCCCTAATATCCCTGGCCCTAATATCCCTGGCCCTAATATCCCTGGCCATAATATTTCTGGCCCTAATATCCCTGGCCATTATATCCCTGGCCCTAATATCCCTGACCGTAATATCCCTGGCCCTAATATCCCTGGCCCTAATATCTCTGGCCCTAATATCCCTGGCCCTAATATCCCTGGACCTAATATCCGTGGCCCTAATATGCCTGTCCCAAATATCCCTGGCCCTAATATCCCTGGCCCTAATATCCCTGACCGTAATATCCCTGGCCCTAATATCCCTGGCCCTAATATCCCTCGCCCTAATATCTCTGGCCGTAATATCCGTGGACCTAATATCCCTGGCCCTAATATCCCTGGCCCTAATATCCCTGACCCTAATATCCCTGGATCTAATATCCCTGGCCCTAATATCCCTGGCCCTAATATCCATGGCCTAAATATCCCTGGCACTAATATCCTTGGACCTAATATCCCTGGCCCTAATATCCCTGGACCTAATATCCCTGGCCCTAATATCCCTGGCACTAATATCCCTGGCCCTAATATCCCTGGCCCTAATATCCCTTGCCCTAAAATCCCTGGCCCTAATATCCCTGGCCCCAATATCCCTGGACCTAATATCCCTGGCCCTAATATCCCTGGCCCTAATATCCCTGGCCCTAATATCCCTGGCCCTAATATCCCTGGCCTTAATATCCCTGGCCCTAATATCCCTGGCCCTAATATCCCTGGCCCTAATATCCCTGGCCCTAATATCCCTGGCCATAATATGCCTGGCCCTAATATCCCTGGCCATTATATCCCTGGCCCTAATATCCCTGACCGTAATATCCCTGGCCCTAATATCCCTGGCCCTAATATCTCTGGCCCTAATATCCCTGGCCCTAATATCCCTGGCCCTAATATCCGTGGCCCTAATATCCCTGGCCCAAATATCCCTGGCCCTAATATCCCTGGCCCTAATATCCCTGACCCTAATATCCCTGGCCCTAATATCCCTGGCCCTAATATCCCTCGCCCTAATATCTCTGGCCGTAATATCCGTGGACCTAATATCCCTGGCCCTAATATCCCTGGCCCTAATATCCCTGGCCCTAATATCCCTGGCCCTAATATCCCTGGACATAATATCGCTGGCCCTAATATCCCTGGCCCTAATATCCATGGCCCTAATATCCCTGGCCCTAATATCCCTGGACCTAATATCCCTGGCACTAACATCCCTGGACCTAATATCCCTGGCCCTAATATCCCTGGCCCTAATATCCCTGGACCTAATATCCCTGGCCCTAATATCCCTGGCACTAATATCCCTGGCCCTAATATCCCTGGCCCTAATATCCCTTGCCCTAAAATCCCTGGCCCTAATATCCCTGGCCCCAATATCCCTGGACCTAATATCCCTGGCCCTAATATCCCTGGCCCTAATATCCCTGGCCCTAATATCCCTGGCCCTAATATCCCTGGCCTTAATATCCCTGGCCCTAATATCCCTGGCCCTAATATCCCTGGCCCTAATATCCCTGGCCCTAATATCCCTGGCCATAATATGCCTGGCCCTAATATCCCTGGCCATTATATCCCTGGCCCTAATATCCCTGACCGTAATATCCCTGGCCCTAATATCCCTGGCCCTAATATCTCTGGCCCTAATATCCCTGGCCCTAATATCCCTGGCCCTAATATCCGTGGCCCTAATATCCCTGGCCCAAATATCCCTGGCCCGAATATCCCTGGCCCTAATATCCCTGACCCTAATATCCCTTGCCCTAATATCCCTGGCCCTAATATCCCCCGCCCTAATATCTCTGGCCGTAATATCCGTGGACCTAATATCCCTGGCCCTAATATCCCTGGCCCTAATATCCCTGGCCCTAATATCCCTGGCCCTAATATCCCTGGACCTAATATCCCTGGCCCTAATATCCCTGGCCCTAATATCCATGGCCCTAATATCCCTGGCCCTAATATCCCTGGACCTAATATCCCTGGCCCTAACATCCCTGGACCTAACATACCTGGCCCTAATATCCCTGGCACTAATATCCCTGGCCCTAATATCCCTGGCCCTAATATCCCTTGCCCTAAAATCTCTGGCCCTAATATCCCTGGCCCTAATATCCCTGGCCCTAATATCCCTGGCCCTAATATCCCTGGCCCTAATATTCCTGGCCCTAATATCCCTGGCCCTAATATCCCTGGCCCTAATATCCCTGGCCCTAATATCCCTGGCCTTAATAACCCTGGCCCTAATAACCCTGGCCCTAATATCCCTGGCCCTAATATCCCTGGCCCTAATATCTCTGGCCCTAATATCCCTGGCCCTAATATCCCTGGCTGTAATATCCGTGGACCTGATATCCCTGGCCCTAATATTTCTGGCCCTAATATCCCTGGCCCTAATATCCTTGGCCCTAATATCCCTGGCCCTAATATCCCTGGCCTTAATAACCCTGGCCCTAATAACCCTGGCCCTAATATCCCTGGCCCTAATATCCCTGGCCCTAATATCTCTGGCCCTAATATCCCTGGCCCTAATATCCCTGGCCCTAATATCCCTGGCCCTAATATCCCTGGCCCTAATATTTCTCGCCCTAATATCCCTGGCCCTAATATCCTTGGCCCTAATATCCCTGGCCCTAATATAGCTGGCCATAATATCCCTGGCCCTAATATCCCTGGCCCTAATATCCCTGGCCTTAATATCCCTGGCCCTAATATCCCTGGCCCTAATATCCCTGGCCCTAATATCCCTGGATATATTATCCCTGGCCCTAATATCAATGGCCCTAATATCCCTGGCCCTAATATCCCTGGCCCTAATATCCCTGGCCCTAATATCCCTGGCCCTAATATCGCTGGCCCTAATATCCCTGGCCCTAATATCCCTGGCCCTAATATCCCTGGCCCTAATATCCCTGGCCCTAATATCCATGGCCCTAATATCCCTGGCCCTAATATCAGTGGACCTAATATCCCTGGCCCTAATATCCCTGGACTTAATATCCCTGGCCCTAATATCCCTGGCACTAATATCCCTGGCCCTAATATCCCTGGCCCTACTATCCCTTACCCTAAAATCCCTGGCCCTAATATCCCTGGCCCTAATATCCCTGGCCCTAATATCCCTGGCCCTAATATCCCTGGCCCTAATGTCCCTGGCCCTAATATACATGGCCCTAATATCCCTGGCCCTAATATCCCTGGCCCTAATATCCCTGGCCTTAATAACCCTGGCCCTAATAACCCTGGCCCTAATATCCCTGTCCCTAATATCCCTGGCCCTAATATCTCTGGCCCTAATATCCCTGGCCCTAATATCCCTGGCCGTAATATCCGTGGACCTAATATCCCTGGCCCTAATATCCCTGGCCCTAATATCCCTGGCCCTAATATCCCTGGCCCTAATATTTCTGGCCCTAATATCCCTGGCCCTAATATCCCTGGCCCTAATATCCCTGGCCCTAATATCGCTGGTTATAATATCCCTGGCCCTAATATCCCTGGCCCTAATATCCCTGGCCTTAATATCCCTGGCCCTAATATCCCTGGCCCTAATATCCCTGGCCCTAATATCCCTGGCCCTAATATCCCTGGCCATAATATGCCTGGCCCTAATATCCCTGGCCATTATATCCCTGGCCCTAATATCCCTGACCGTAATATCCCTGGCCCTAATATCCCTGGCCCTAATATCTCTGGCCCTAATTCCCCTGGCCCTAATATCCCTGGCCCTAATATCCGTGGCCCTAATATCCCTGGCCCAAATATCCCTGGCCCTAATATCCCTGGCCCTAATATCCCTGACCCTAATATCCCTGGCCCTAATATCCCTGGCCCTAATATCCCTCGCCCTAATATCTCTGGTCGTAATATCCGTGGACCTAATATCCCTGGCCCTAATATCCCTGGCCCTAATATCCCTGGCCCTAATATCCCTGGCCCTAATATCCCTGGACCTAATATCCCTGGCCCTAATATCCCTGGCCCTAATATCCATGGCCCTAATATCCCTGGCACTAATATCCCTGGACCTAATATCCCTGGCCCTAATATCCCAGGACCTAATATCCCTGGCCCTAATATCCCTGGCACTAATATCCCTGGCCCTAATATCCCTGGCACTAATATCCCTTGCCCTAAAATCCCTGGCCCTAATATCCCTGGCCCCAATATCCCTGGCCCTAATATCCCTGGCCCTAATATCCCTGGCCCTAATATCCCTGGCCCTAATATCCCTGGCCCTAATATCCCTGGCCTTAATAACCCTGTCCCTAATAACCCTGGCCCTAATATCCCTGGCCCTAATATCCCTGGCCCTAATATCTCTGGCCCTAATATCCCTGGCCCTAATATCCCTGGCCGTAATATCCGTGGACCTAATATCCCTGGCCCTAATATCCCTGGCCCTAATATCCCTGGCCCTATTATCCCTGGCACTAATATCCCTGGCCCTAATATCCCTGGCCCTAATATCCCTTGCCCTAAAATCCCTGGCCCTAATATCCCTGGCCCTAATATCCCTGGCCCTAATATCCCTGGCCCTAATATCCCTGGCCATAATATCCCTGGCCCTAATATCCCTGGCCCTTATATCCCTGGCCCTAATATCCCTGGCCCTAATATACCTGGCCCTAATATCCCAGGCTTAATATCCCTTCCATAATATCCCTGGCCATAATATCCCTGGCCCTAATATCCCTGGCCCTAATATCCCTGGCCCTAATATCCCTGGATATAATATCCCTGGCCCTAATATCCCTGGCCCTAATATCCCTGGCCCTAATATCCCTGGCCCTAATATCCCTGGCCTTAATATCGCTGGCCCTAATATCCCTGGCCCTAATATCCCTGGCCCTAATATCCCTGGCCCTAATATCCCTGGCCCTAATATCCCTGGCCATAATATCCCTGGCCCTAATATCCCTGGCCCTAATATCCCTGGCCCTAATATCCCTGGCCATAATATCCCTGGCCCTAATATCCCTGGCCCTTATATCCCTGGCCCGAATATCCCTGGCCCTAATATACCTGGCCCTAATATCCCAGGCTTAATATCCCTTCCATAATATCCCTGGCCATAATATCCCTGGCCCTAATATCCCTGGCCCTAATATCCCTGGCCCTAATATCCCTGGATATAATATCCCTGGCCCTAATATCCCTGGCCCTAATATCCCTGGCCCTAATATCCCTGGCCCTAATATCCCTGGCCCTAATATCGCTGGCCCTAATAACCCTGGCCCTAATATCCCTGGCCCTAATATCCCTGGCCCTAATATCTCTGGCCCTAATATCCCTGGCCCTAAAATCCCTGGCCGTAATATCCGTGGACCTAATATCCCTGGCCCTAATATCCCTGGCCCTAATATCACTGGCCCTAATATCCCTGGCCCTAATATTTCTGGGCCTAATATCCCTGGCCCTAATATCCCTGGCCCTAATATCCCTGGCCCTAATATCCCTGGCCTTAATATCCCTGGCCCTAATATCCCTGGCCCTAATATCCCTGGCCCTAATATCCCTGGCCCTAATATCCCTGGCCATAATATTTCTGGCCCTAATATCCCTGGCCATTATATCCCTGGCCCTAATATCCCTGACCGTAATATCCCTGGCCCTAATATCCCTGTCCCTAATATCTCTGGCCCTAATATCCCTGGCCCTAATATCCCTGGCCCTAATATCCGTGGCCCTAATATCCCTGGCCCAAATATCCCTGGCCCTAATATCCCTGGCCCTAATATCCCTGACCGTAATATCCCTGGCCCTAATATCCCTGGCCCTAATATCCCTCGCCCTAATATCTCTGGCCGTAATATCCGTGGACCTAATATCCCTGGCCCTAATATCCCTGGCCCTAATATCCCTGGCCCTAATATCCGTGGATCTAATATCCCTGGCCCTAATATCCCTGGCCCTAATATCCATGGCCCAAATATCCCTGGCACTAATATCCCTGGACCTAATATCCCTGGCATTAATATCCCTGGCCCTAATATCCCTGGCCCTAATATCCCTTGCCCTAAAATCCCTGGCCCTAATATCCCTGGCCCCAATATCCCTGGCCCTAATATCCCTGGCCCTAATATCCCTGGCCCTAATATCCCTGGCCCTAATATCCCTGGCCCTAATATCCCTGGCCCTAATATCCCTGGCCTTAATAACCCTGGCCCTAATAACCCTGGCCCTAATATCCCTGGCCCTAATATCCCTGGCCCTAATATCTCTGGCCCTAATATCCCTGGCCCTAATATCCCTGGCCGTAATATCCATGGACCTAATATCCCTGGCCCTAATATCCCTGGCCCTAATATCCCTGGCCCTAATATCCCTGGCCCTAATATCCCTGGCCCTAACATTTCTGGCCCTAATATCCCTGGCCCTAATATCCCTGGCCCTAATATCCCTGGCTCTAATATCGCTGGCCATAATATCCCTGGCCCTAATATCCCTGGCCCTAATATCCCTGGCCTTAATATCCCTGGCCCTAATATCCCTGGCCCTAATATCCCTGGCCCTAATATCCCTGGCCCTAATATCCCTGCCCATAATATGCCTGGCCCTAATATCCCTGGCCATTATATCCCTGGCCCTAATATCCCTGACCGTAATATCCCTGGCCCTAATATCCCTGGCCCTAATATCTCTGGCCCTAATATCCCTGGCCCTAATATCCCTGGCCCTAATATCCGTGGCCCTAATATCCCTGGCCCAAATATCCCTGGCCCTAATATCCCTGGCCCTAATATCCCTGGCCCTAATATCCCTGGCCCTAACATTTCTGGCCCTAATATCCCTGGCCCTAATATCCCTGGCCCTAATATCCCTGGCTCTAATATCGCTGGCCATAATATCCCTGGCCCTAATATCCCTGGCCCTAATATCCCTGGCCTTAATATCCCTGGCCCTAATATCCCTGGCCCTAATATCCCTGGCCCTAATATCCCTGGCCCTAATATCCCTGCCCATAATATGCCTGGCCCTAATATCCCTGGCCATTATATCCCTGGCCCTAATATCCCTGACCGTAATATCCCTGGCCCTAATATCCCTGGCCCTAATATCTCTGGCCCTAATATCCCTGGCCCTAATATCCCTGGCCCTAATATCCGTGGCCCTAATATCCCTGGCCCAAATATCCCTGGCCCTAATATCCCTGGCCCTAATATCCCTGACCCTAATATCCCTGGCCCTAATATCCCTGGCCCTAATATCCCTCGCCCTAATATCTCTGGCCGTAATATCCGTGGACCTAATATCCCTGGCCATAATATCCCTGGCCCTAATATCCCTGGCCCTAATATCCCTGACCCTAATATCCCTGGACCTAATATCCCTGGCCCTAATATCCCTGGCCCTAATATCCATGGCCCTAATATCCCTGGCCCTAATATTCCTGGACCTAATATCCCTGGCCCTAATATCCCTGGACCTAATATCCCTGGCCCTAATATCCCTGGCACTAATATCCCTGGCCCTAATATCCCTGGCCCTAATATCCCTTGCCCTAAAATCTCTGGCCATAATATCCCTGGCACTAATATCCCTGGCCCTAATATCCCTGGCCCTAATATCCCTGGCCCTAATATCCCTGGCCCTAATATCTCTGGCCCTAATATCCCTGGCCCTAATATCCCTGGCTGTAATATCCGTGGACCTGATATCCCTGGCCCTAATATTTCTGGCCCTAATATCCCTGGCCCTAATATCCTTGGCCCTAATATCCCTGGCCCTAATATCCCTGGCCTTAATAACCCTGGCCCTAATAACCCTGGCCCTAATATCCCTGGCCCTAATATCCCTGGCCCTAATATCTCTGGCCCTAATATCCCTGGCCCTAATATCCCTGGCCCTAATATCCCTGGCCCTAATATCCCTGGCCCTAATATTTCTGGCCCTAATATCCCTGGCCCTAATATCCTTGGCGCTAATATCCCTGGCCCTAATATAGCTGGCCATAATATCCCTGGCCCTAATATCCCTGGCCCTAATATCCCTGGCCTTAATATCCCTGGCCCTAATATCCCTGGCCCTAATATCCCTGGCCCTAATATCCCTGGCCCTAATATCCCTGGCCATAATATGCCTGGCCCTAATATCCCTGGCCATTATATCCCTGGCCCTAATATCCCTGACCGTAATATCCCTGGCCCTAACATCCCTGGCTCTAATATCTCTGGCCCTAATATCCCTGGCCCTAATATCCCTGGCCCTAATATCCGTGGCCCTAATATCCCTGGCCCAAATATCCCTGGCCCTAATATCCATGGCCCTAATATCCCTGACCCTAATATCCCTGGCCCTAATATCCCTGGCCCTAATATCCCTCGCCCTAATATCTCTGGCCGTAATATCGCTGGCCATAATATCCCTGGCCCTAATATCCCTGGCCCTAATATCCCTGGCCTTAATATCCCTGGCCCCTAAAATCCCTGGCCCTAATATCCCTGGCCCTAATATCCCTGGCCCTAATATCCCTGGCCATAATATGCCTGGCCCTAATATCCCTGGCCATTATATCCCTGGCCCTAATATCCCTGACCGTAATATCCCTGGCCCTAATATCCCTGGCCCTAATATCCCTGACCCTAATATCCCTGTCCCTAATATCCCTGTCCCTAATATCCCTCGCCCTAATATCTCTGGCCGTAATATCCGTGGACCTAATATCCCTTGCCCTAATATCCCTGGCCCTAATATCCCTGGCCCTAATATCCCTGGCCCTAATATCCCTGGACCTAATATCCCTGGCCCTAATATCCCTGGCCCTAATATCCATGGCCCTAATATCCCTGCCCCTAATATCCCTGGACCTAATATCCCTGGCCCTAATATCCCTGGACCTAATATCCCTGGCCCTAATATCCCTGGCACTAATATCCCTGGCCCTAATATCCCTGGCCCTAATATCCCTTGCCCTAAAATCCCTGGCCCTAATATCCCTGGCCCTAATATCCCTGGCCCTAATATCCCTGGCCCTAATATCCCTGGCCCTAATATCCCTGGCCATAATATCCCTGGCCCTAATATCCCTGGCCCTTATATCCCTGGCCCTAATATCCCTGTCCCTAATATACCTGGCCCTAATATCCCAGGCTTAATATCCCTTCCATAAAATCCCTGGCCATAATATCCCTGGCCCTAATATCCCTGGCCCTAATATCCCTGGCCCTAATATCCCTGGATATATATTATCCCTGGCCCTAATATCCCTGGCCCTAATATCCCTGGCCCTAATATCCCTGGCCCTAATATCCCTGGCCCTAATATCCCTGGCCTAATATATCGCTGGCCCTAATATCCCTGGCCCTAATATCCCTGGCCCTAATATCCCTGGCCCTAATATCCCTGGCCCTAATATCCATGGCCCTAATATCCCTGGCCCTAATATCAGTGGACCTAATATCCCTGGCCCTAATATCCCTGGACCTAATATCCCTGGCCCTAATATCCCTGGCACTAATATCCCTGGCCCTAATATCCCTGGCCCTAATATCCCTTACCCTAAAATCCCTGGCCCTAATATCCCTGGCCCTAATATCCCTGGCCCTAATATCCCTGGCCCTAATATCTCTGGCCCTAATATCCCTGGCCCTAATATCCCTGGCTGTAATATCCGTGGACCTGATATCCCTGGCCCTAATATTTCTGGCCCTAATATCCCTGGCCCTAATATCCTTGGCCCTAATATCCCTGGCCCTAATATCCCTGGCCTTAATAACCCTGGCCCTAATAACCCTGGCCCTAATATCCCTGGCCCTAATATCCCTGGCCCTAAAATCTCTGGCCCTAATATCCCTGGCCCTAATATCCCTGGCCCTAATATCCCTGGCCCTAATATCCCTGGCCCTAATATTTCTGGCCCTAATATCCCTGGCCCTAATATCCTTGGCGCTAATATCCCTGGCCCTAATATAGCTGGCCATAATATCCCTGGCCCTAATATCCCTGGCCCTAATATCCCTGGCCTTAATATCCCTGGCCCTAATATCCCTGGCCCTAATATCCCTGGCCCTAATATCCCTGGCCCTAATATCCCTGGCCATAATATGCCTGGCCCTAATATCCCTGGCCATTATATCCCTGGCCCTAATATCCCTGACCGTAATATCCCTGGCCCTAACATCCCTGGCTCTAATATCTCTGGCCCTAATATCCCTGGCCCTAATATCCCTGGCCCTAATATCCGTGGCCCTAATATCCCTGGCCCAAATATCCCTGGCCCTAATATCCATGGCCCTAATATCCCTGACCCTAATATCCCTGGCCCTAATATCCCTGGCCCTAATATCCCTCGCCCTAATATCTCTGGCCATAATATCGCTGGCCATAATATCCCTGGCCCTAATATCCCTGGCCCTAATATCCCTGGCCTTAATATCCCTGGCCCCTAAAATCCCTGGCCCTAATATCCCTGGCCCTAATATCCCTGGCCTTAAAATCCCTGGCCCTAATATCCCTGGCCATAATATGCCTGGCCCTAATATCCCTGGCCATTATATCCCTGGCCCTAATATCCCTGACCGTAATATCCCTGGCCCTAATATCCCTGGCCCTAATATCCCTGACCCTAATATCCCTGTCCCTAATATCCCTGTCCCTAATATCCCTCGCCCTAATATCTCTGGCCGTAATATCCGTGGACCTAATATCCCTTGCCCTAATATCCCTGGCCCTAATATCCCTGGCCCTAATATCCCTGGCCCTAATATCCCTGGACCTAATATCCCTGGCCCTAATATCCCTGGCCCTAATATCCATGGCCCTAATATCCCTGGCCCTAATATCCCTGGACCTAATATCCCTGGCCCTAATATCCCTGGACCTAATATCCCTGGCCCTAATATCCCTGGCACTAATATCCCTGGCCCTAATATCCCTGGCACTAATATCCCTGGCCCTAATATCCCTGGCCCTAATATCCCTTGCCCTAAAATCCCTGGCCCTAATATCCCTGGCCCTAATATCCCTGGCCCTAATATCCCTGGCCCTAATATCCCTGGCCCTAATATCCCTGGCCATAATATCCCTGGCCCTAATATCCCTGGCCCTTATATCCCTGGCCCTAATATCCCTGTCCCTAATATACCTGGCCCTAATATCCCAGGCTTAATATCCCTTCCATAAAATCCCTGGCCATAATATCCCTGGCCCTAATATCCCTGGCCCTAATATCCCTGACCCTAATATCCCTGGATATATATTATCCCTGGCCCTAATATCCCTGGCCCTAATATCCCTGGCCCTAATATCCCTGGCCCTAATATCCCTGGCCTAATATATCGCTGGCCCTAATATCCCTGGCCCTAATATCCCTGGCCCTAATATCCCTGGCCCTAATATCCATGGCCCTAATATCCCTGGCCCTAATATCAGTGGACCTAATATCCCTGGCCCTAATATCCCTGGACCTAATATCCCTGGCCCTAATATCCCTGGCACTAATATCCCTGGCCCTAATATCCCTGGCCCTAATATCCCTTACCCTAAAATCCCTGGCCCTAATATCCCTGGCCCTAATATCCCTGGCCCTAATATCCCTGGCCCTAATATCCCTGGCCCTAATGTCCCTGGCCCTAATATCCCTGGCCCTAATATCCCTGGCCCTAATATCCCTGGCCCTAATATCCCTGGCCTTAATAACCCTGGCCCTAATAACCCTGGCCCTAATATCCCTGTCCCTAATGTCCCTGGCCCTAATATCTCTGGCCCTAATATCCCTGGCCCTAATATCCCTGGCCGTAATATCCGTGGACCTAATATCCCTGGCCCTAATATCCCTGGCCCTAATATCCCTGGCCCTAATATCCCTGGCCCTAATATTTCTGGCCCTAATATCCCTGGCCCTAATATCCCTGGCCCTAATATCCCTGGCCCTAATATCACTGGCCATAATATCCCTGGCCCTAATATCCCTGGCCCTAATATCCCTGGCCTTAATATCCCTGGCCCTAATATCCCTGGCCCTAATATCCCTGGCCCTAATATCCCTGGCCCTAATATCCCTGGCCATAATATGCCTGGCCCTAATATCCCTGGCCATTATATCCCTGGCCCTAATATCCCTGACCGTAATATCCCTGGCCCTAATATCCCTGGCCCTAATATCTCTGGCCCTAATTCCCCTGGCCCTAATATCCCTGGCCCTAATATCCGTGGCCCTAATATCCCTGGCCCAAATATCCCTGGCCCTAATATCCCTGGCCCTAATATCCCTGACCCTAATATCCCTGGCCCTAATATCCCTGGCCCTAATATCCCTCGCCCTAATATCTCTGGCCGTAATATCCGTGGACCTAATATCCCTGGCCCTAATATCCCTCGCCCTAATATCCCTGGCCCTAATATCCCTGGCCCTAATATTCCTGGACCTAATATCCCTGGCCCTAATATCCCTGGCCCTAATATCCATGGCCCTAATATCCCTGGCACTAATATCCCTGGACCTAATATCCCTGGCCTTAATATCCCAGGACCTAATATCCCTGGCCCTAATATCCCTGGCACTAATATCCCTGGCCCTAATATCCCTGGCCCTAATATCCCTTGCCCTAAAATCCCTGGCCCTAATATCCCTGGCCCCAATATCCCTGGCCCTAATATCCCTGGCCCTAATATCCCTGGCCCTAATATCCCTGGCCTTAATAACCCTGTCCCTAATAACCCTGGCCCTAATATCCCTGGCCCTAATATCCCTGGCCCTAATATCTCTGGCCCTAATATCCCTGGCCCTAATATCCCTGGCCATAATATCGGTGGACCTAATATCCCTGGCCCTAATATCCCTGGCCCTAATATCCCTGGCCCTAATATCCCTGGCCCTAATATCCCTGGCCCTAATATTTCTGGCCCTAATATCCCTGGCCCTAATATCCCTGGCCCTAATATCCCTGGCCCTAATATCGCTGGCCATAAAATCCGTGGCCCTAATATCCCTGGCCCTAATATCCCTGGCCTTAATATCCCTGGCCCTAATATCCCTGGCCCTAATATCCCTGGCCCTAATATCCCTGGCCCTAATATCCCTGGCCATAATATGCCTGGCCCTAATATCCCTGGCCATTATATCCCTGGCCCTAATATCCCTGACCGTAATATCCCTGGCCCTAATATCCCTGGCCCTAATATCTCTGGCCCTAATATCCCTGGCCCTAAAATCCCTGGCCATTATATCCCTGGCCCTAATATCCCTGACCATAATATCCCTGGCCCTAATATCCCTGGCCCTAATATCTCTGGCCCTAATTCCCCTGGCCCTAATATCCCTGGCCCTAATATCCGTGGCCCTAATATCCCTGGCCCAAATATCCCTGGCCCTAATATCCCTGGCCCTAATATCGCTGACCCTAATATCCCTGGCCCTAATATCCCTGGCCCTAATATCCCTCGCCCTAATATCTCTGGCCGTAATATCCGTGGACCTAATATCCCTGGCCCTAATATCCCTGGCCCTAATATCCCTGGCCCTAATATCCCTGGCCCTAATATCCCTGGACCTAATATCCCTGGCCCTAATATCCCTGGCCCTAATATCCATGGCCCTAATATCCCTGGCACTAATATCCCTGGACCTAATATCCCTGGCCCTAATATCCCAGGACCTAATATCCCTGGCCCTAATATCCCTGGCACTAATATCCCTGGCCCTAATATCCCTGGCCCTAATATCCCTTGCCCTAAAATCCCTGGCCCTAATATCCCTGGCCCCAATATCCCTGGCCCTAATATCCCTGGCCCTAATATCTCTGGCCCTAATTCCCCTGGCCCTAATATCCCTGGCCCTAATATCCGTGGCCCTAATATCCCTGGCCCTAATATCTCTGGCCCTAATATCCCTGGCCCTAATATCCCTGGCCGTAATATCCGTGGACCTGATATCCCTGGCCGTAATATCCCTGGCCCTAATATCCCTGGCCCTAATATCCCTGGCCCTAATATTTCTGGCCCTAATATCCCTGGCCCTAATATCCTAGGCCCTAATATCCCTGGCCCTAATATCGCTGGCCATAATATCCCTGGCCCTAATATCCCTGGCCCTAATATCCCTGGCCTTAATATCCCTGGCCCTAATATCCCTGGCCCTAATATCCCTGGCCCTAATATCCCTGGCCCTAATATCCCTGGCCATAATATGCCTGGCCATAATATCCCTGCCCATTATATCCCTGGCCCTAATATCCCTGACCGTAATATCCCTGGCCCTAATATCCCTGGCCCTAATATCTCTGGCCCTAATATCCCTGGCCCTAATATCCCTGGCCCTAATATCCGTGGTCCTAATATCCCTGGCCCATATATCCCTGGCCCTAATATCCATGGCCCTAATATCCCTGACCCTAATATCCCTGGCCCTAATATCCCTGGCCCTAATATCCCTCGCCCTAATATCTCTGGCCGTAATATCCGTGGACCTAATATCCCTGGCCCTAATATCCCTGGCCCTAATATCCCTGGCCCTAATATCCCTGGCCCTAATATCCCTGGACCTAATATCCCTGGCCCTAATATCCCTGGCCCTAATATCCCTGGCCCTAATATCCCTGGCCCTAATATCACTGGCCATAATATCCCTGGCCCTAATATCCCTGGCCCTAATATCCCTGGCATTAATATCCCTGGCCCTAATATCCCTGGCCCTAATATCCCTGGCCCTAATATCCCTGGCCCTAATATCCCTGGACATAATATGCCTTTCCCTAATATCTCTAGCCATTATATCCCTGGCCCTAATATCCATGACCGTAATATCCATGGCCCTAATATCCCTGGCCCTAATATCTCTGGCCCTAATATCCCTGGCCCTAATATCCCTGGCCCTAATATCCGTGGCCCTAATATCCCTGGCCCAAATATCCCTGGCCCTAATATCCCTGGCCCTAATATCCCTGACCCTAATATCCCTGGCCCTAATATCCCTGGCCCTAATATCCCTTGCCCTAATATCCCTGGCGCCTAATATCCCTGGCCATAATATCCCTGGCACTAATATCCCTGTCCCTAATAATGCTGGCCCTAATCTCCCTGGCCCTAATATCCCTGGCCCTAATATCTCTGGCCCTAATATCCCTGGCCCTAATATCCCTGGCCCTAATATCCCTGGCCCTAATATCCCTGGCCCTAATATCCCTGGCCCTCATATTCCTGGCCCTGATATCCCTGGTCCTAATATCCCTGGCCCTAATATCCCTGGCCCTAATATCCCTGGACCTAATATCCCTGGCCCTAATATCCCTGGCCCTAATATCCCTGGCCCTAATATCCCTTGCCCTAAAATCCCTGGCCCTAATATCCCTGGCCCTAATATCCCTGGCCCTAATATCCCTGGCCCTAATATCCCTGGCCCTAATATCCCTGGCCCTAATATCCCTGGCCCTAATATCCCTGGCCCTAATAACCCTGGCCCTAATATCCCTGGCCCTAATATCCATGGCCCTAATATCCCTGGCCCTAATATCCCTGGACCTAATATCCCTGGCCCTAATATCCCTGGACCTAATATCCCTGGCCCTAATATCCCTGGCACTAATATCCCTGGCCCTAATATCCCTGGCCCTAATATCCCTTGCCCTAATATCCCTGGCCCTAATATCCCTGGCCCTAATATCCCTGGCCCTAATATCCCTGGCCCTAATATCCCTGGCCCTAATATCCCTGGCCCTAATATCCCTGGCCCTAATATCCCTGGCCTTAATAACCCTGGCCCTAATAACCCTGGCCCTAATATCCCTGGCCCTAATATCCCTGGCCCTAATATCTCTGGCCCTAATATCCCTGGCCCTAATATCCCTGGCCGTAATATCCGTGGACCTGATATCCCTGGCCGTAATATCCCTGGCCCTAATATCCCTGGCCCTAATATCCCTGGCCCTAATATTTCTGGCCCTAATATCCCTGGCCCTAATATCCTTGGCCCTAATATCCCTGGCCCTAATATCGCTGGCCATAATATCCCTGGCCCTAATATCCCTGGCCCTAATATCCCTGGCCTTAATATCCCTGGCCCTAATATCCCTGGCCCTAATATCCCTGGCCCTAATATCCCTGGCCCTAATATCCCTGGCCATAATATGCCTGGCCCTAATATCCCTGGCCATTATATCCCTGGCCCTAATATCCCTGACCGTAATATCCCTGGCCCTAATATCCCTGGCCCTAATATCTCTGGCCCTAATTCCCCTGGCCCTAATATCCCTGGCCCTAATATCCGTGGCCCTAATATCCCTGGCCCAAATATCCCTGGCCCTAATATCCCTGGCCCTAATATCCCTGACCCTAATATCCCTGGCCCTAATATCCCTGGCCCTAATATCCCTCGCCCTAATATCTCTGGCCGTAATATCCGTGGACCTAATATCCCTGGCCCTAATATCCCTCGCCCTAATATCCCTGGCCCTAATATCCCTGGCCCTAATATTCCTGGACCTAATATCCCTGGCCCTAATATCCCTGGCCCTAATATCCATGGCCCTAATATCCCTGGCACTAATATCCCTGGACCTAATATCCCTGGCCTTAATATCCCAGGACCTAATATCCCTGGCCCTAATATCCCTGGCACTAATATCCCTGGCCCTAATATCCCTGGCCCTAATATCCCTTGCCCTAAAATCCCTGGCCCTAATATCCCTGGCCCCAATATCCCTGGCCCTAATATCCCTGGCCCTAATATCCCTGGCCCTAATATCCCTGGCCCTAATATCCCTGGCCTTAATAACCCTGTCCCTAATAACCCTGGCCCTAATATCCCTGGCCCTAATATCCCTGGCCCTAATATCTCTGGCCCTAATATCCCTGGCCCTAATATCCCTGGCCATAATATCGGTGGACCTAATATCCCTGGCCCTAATATCCCTGGCCCTAATATCCCTGGCCCTAATATCCCTGGCCCTAATATCCCTGGCCGTAATATTTCTGGCCCTAATATCCCTGGCCCTAATATCCCTGGCCCTAATATCCCTGGCCCTAATATCGCTGACCATAAAATCCGTGGCCCTAATATCCCTGGCCCTAATATCCCTGGCCTTAATATCCCTGGCCCTAATATCCCTGGCCCTAATATCCCTGGCCCTAATATCCCTGGCCCTAATATCCCTGGCCATAATATGCCTGGCCCTAATATCCCTGGCCATTATATCCCTGGCCCTAATATCCCTGACCGTAATATCCCTGGCCCTAATATCCCTGGCCCTAATATCTCTGGCCCTAATATCCCTGGCCCTAAAATCCCTGGCCATTATATCCCTGGCCCTAATATCCCTGACCATAATATCCCTGGCCCTAATATCCCTGGCCCTAATATCTCTGGCCCTAATTCCCCTGGCCCTAATATCCCTGGCCCTAATATCCGTGGCCCTAATATCCCTGGCCCAAATATCCCTGGCCCTAATATCCCTGGCCCTAATATCCCTGACCCTAATATCCCTGGCCCTAATATCCCTGGCCCTAATATCCCTCGCCCTAATATCTCTGGCCGTAATATCCGTGGACCTAATATCCCTGGCCCTAATATCCCTGGCCCTAATATCCCTGGCCCTAATATCCCTGGCCCTAATATCCCTGGACCTAATATCCCTGGCCCTAATATCCCTGGCCCTAATATCCATGGCCCTAATATCCCTGGCACTAATATCCCTGGACCTAATATCCCTGGCCCTAATATCCCAGGACCTAATATCCCTGGCCCTAATATCCCTGGCACTAATATCCCTGGCCCTAATATCCCTGGCCCTAATATCCCTTGCCCTAAAATCCCTGGCCCTAATATCCCTGGCCCCAATATCCCTGGCCCTAATATCCCTGGCCCTAATATCTCTGGCCCTAATTCCCCTGGCCCTAATATCCCTGGCCCTAATATCCGTGGCCCTAATATCCCTGGCCCAAATATCCCTGGCCATAATATGCCTGGCCCTAATATCCCTGGCCATTATATCCCTGGCCCTAATATCCCTGACCGTAATATCCCTGGCCCTAATATCCCTGGCCCTAATATCTCTGGCCCTAATATCCCTGGCCCTAATATCCCTGGCCCTAATATCCGTGGCCCTAATATCCCTGGCCCAAATATCCCTGGCCCTAATATCCCTGGCCCTAATATCCATGACCCTAATATCCCTGGCCCTAATATCCCTGGCCCTAATATCCCTCGCCCTAATATCTCTGGCGGTAATATCCGTGGACCTAATATCCCTGGCCCTAATATCCCTGGCCCTAATATCCCTGGCCCTAATATCCCTGGCCCTAATATCCCTGGACCTAATATCCCTGGCCCTAATATCCCTTGCCCTAATATCCATGGCCCTAATATCCCTGGCCCTAATATCCCTGGACCTAATATCCCTGGCCCTAATATCCCTGGACCTAATATCCCTGGCCCTAATATCCCTGGCACTAATATCCCTGGCCCTAATATCCCTGGCCCTAATATCCCTTGCCCTAATATCCCTGGCCCTAATATCCCTGGCCCTAATATCCCTGACCCTAATATCCCTGGCCCTAATATCCCTGGCCCTAATATCCCTGGCCCTAATATCCCTGGCCCTAATATCCCTGGCCCTAATATCCCTGGCCTTAATAACCCTGGCCCTAATAACCCTGGCCCTAATATCCCTGGCCCTAATATCCCTGGCCCTAATATCTCTGGCCCTAATATCCCTGGCCCTAATATCCCTGGCCGTAATATCCGTGGACCTGATATCCCTGGCCGTAATATCCCTGGCCCTAATATCCCTGGCCCTAATATCCCTGGCCCTAATATTTCTGGCCCTAATATCCCTGGCCCTAATATCCTAGGCCCTAATATCCCTGGCCCTAATATCGCTGGCCATAATATCCCTGGCCCTAATATCCCTGGCCAAAATATCCCTGGCCTTAATATCCCTGGCCCTAATATCCCTGGCCCTAATATCCCTGGCCCTAATATCCCTGGCCCTAATATCCCTGGCCATAATATGCCTGGCCCTAATATCCCTGGCCATTATATCCCTGGCCCTAATATCCCTGACCGTAATATCCCTGGCCCTAATATCCCTGGCCCTAATATCTCTGGCTCTAATATCCCTGGCCCTAATATCCCTGGCCCTAATATCCGTGGTCCTAATATCCCTGGCCCAAATATCCCTGGCCCTAATATCCATGGCCCTAATATCCCTGACCCTAATATCCCTGGCCCTAATATCCCTGGCCCTAATATCCCTCGCCCTAATATCTCTGGCCGTAATATCCGTGGACCTAATATCCCTGGCCCTAATATCCCTGGCCCTAATATCCCTGGCCCTAATATCCCTGGCCCTAATATCCCTGGACCTAATATCCCTGGCCCTAATATCCCTGGCCCTAATATCCCTGGCCCTAATATCCCTGGCCCTAATATCACTGGCCATAATATCCCTGGCCCTAATATCCCTGGCCCTAATATCCCTGGCATTAATATCCCTGGCCCTAATATCCCTGGCCCTAATATCCCTGGCCCTAATATCCCTGGCCCTAATATCCCTGGCATTAATATCCCTGGCCCTAATATCCCTGGCCCTAATATCCCTTGCCCTAATATCCCTGGCGCCTAATATCCCTGGCCATAATATCCCTGGCACTAATATCCCTGTCCCTAATAATGCTGGCCCTAATCTCCCTGGCCCTAATATCCCTGGCCCTAATATCCCTGGCCCTAATATCCCTGGCCCTAATATCCCTGGCCCTAATATCCCTGGCCCTAATATCCCTGGCCCTCATATTCCTAGCCCTGATATCCCTGGTCCTAATATCCCTGGCCCTAATATCTCTGGCCCTAATATCCCTGGACCTAATATCCCTGGCCCTAATATCCCTGGCCCTAATATCCCTGGCCCTAATATCCCTTGCCCTAAAATCCCTGGCCCTAATATCCCTGGCCCTAATATCCCTGGCCCTAATATCCCTGGCCCTAATATCCCTGGCCCTAATATCCCTGGCCCTAATATCCCTGGCCCTAATATCCCTGGCCCTAATAACCCTGGCCCTAATATCCCTGGCCCTAATATCCATGGCCCTAATATCCCTGGCCCTAATATCCCTGGACCTAATATCCCTGGCCCTAATATCCCTGGACCTAATATCCCTGGCCCTAATATCCCTGGCACTAATATCCCTGGCCCTAATATCCCTGGCCCTAATATCCCTTGCCCTAATATCCCTGGCCCTAATATCCCTGGCCCTAATATCCCTGGCCCTAATATCCCTGGCCCTAATATCCCTGGCCCTAATATCCCTGGCCCTAATATCCCTGGCCCTAATATCCCTGGCCTTAATAACCCTGGCCCTAATAACCCTGGCCCTAATATCCCTGGCCCTAATATCCCTGGCCCTATTATCTCTGGCCCTAATATCCCTGGCCCTAATATCCCTGGCCGTAATATCCGTGGACCTGATATCCCTGGCCGTAATATCCCTGGCCCTAATATCCCTGGCCCTAATATCCCTGGCCCTAATATTTCTGGCCCTAATATCCCTGGCCCTAATATCCTTGGCCCTAATATCCCTGGCCCTAATATCGCTGGCCATAATATCCCTGGCCCTAATATCCCTGGCCCTAATATCCCTGGCCTTAATATCCCTGGCCCTAATATCCCTGGCCCTAATATCCCTGGCCCTAATATCCCTGGCCCTAATATCCCTGGCCATAATATGCCTGGCCCTAATATCCCTGGCCATTATATCCCTGGCCCTAATATCCCTGACCGTAATATCCCTGGCCCTAATATCCCTGGCCCTAATATCTCTGGCCCTAATATCCCTGGCCCTAATATCCCTGGCCCTAATATCCGTGGTCCTAATATCCCTGGCCCAAATATCCCTGGCCCTAATATCCATGGCCCTAATATCCCTGACCCTAATATCCCTGGCCCTAATATCCCTGGCCCAAATATCCCTGGCCCTAATATCCCTGGACCTAATATCCCTGGCCCTAATATCCCTGGCCCTAATATCCCTGGCCCTAATATCCCTGGCCCTAATATCACTGGCCATAATATCCCTGGCCCTAATATCCCTGGCCCTAATATCCCTGGCATTAATATCCCTGGCCCTAATATCCCTGGCCCTAATATCCCTGGCCCTAATATCCCTGGCCCTAATATCCCTGGACATAATATGCCTTTCCCTAATATCTCTAGCCATTATATCCCTGGCCCTAATATCCCTGACCGTAATATCCGTGGCCCTAATATCCCTGGCCCTAATATCTCTGGCCCTAATATCCCTGGCCCTAATATCCCTGGCCCTAATATCCGTGGCCCTAATATCCCTGGCCCAAATATCCCTGGCCCTAATATCCCTGGCCCTAATATCCCTGACCCTAATATCCCTGGCCCTAATATCCCTGGCCCTAATATCCCTTGCCCTAATATCCCTGGCGCCTAATATCCCTGGCCATAATATCCCTGGCACTAATATCCCTGTCCCTAATAATGCTGGCCCTAATCTCCCTGGCCCTAATATCCCTGGCCCTAATATCCCTGGCCCTAATATCCCTGGCCCTAATATCCCTGGCCCTAATATCCCTGGCCCTAATATCCCTGGCCCTAATATTCCTGGCCCTGATATCCCTGGTCCTAATATCCCTGGCCCTAATATCCCTGGCCCTAATATCCCTGGACCTAATATCCCTGGCCCTAATATCCCTGGCCCTAATATCCCTGGCCCTAATATCCCTTGCCCTAAAATCCCTGGCCCTAATATCCCTGGCCCTAATATCCCTGGCCCTAATATCCCTGGCCCTAATATCCCTGGCCCTAATATCCCTGGCCCTAATATCCCTGGCCCTAATATCCCTGGCCCTAATATCCCTGGCCCTAATAACCCTGGCCCTAATATCCCTGGCCCTAATATCCCTGGTCCTAATATCCCTGGCCATAATATGCCTGGCCCTAATATCCCTGGCCATTATATCCCTGGCCCTAATATCCCTGACCGTAATATCCCTGGCCCTAATATCCCTGGCCCTAATATCTCTGGCCCTAATATCCCTGGCCCTAATATCCGTGGTCCTAATATCCGTGGCCCTAATATCCCTGGCCCAAATATCCCTGGCCCTAATATCCCTGGCCCTAATATCCCTGGCCCTAATATCCCTGGCCCTAATATCCCTGGCCCTAATATCCCTGGCCCTAATATCCCTGGCCCTAATATCCCTGCCCTAATATACCTGGTCCTAATATCCCTGGCCCTAATATGCCTGGCTCTAATATCCCTGGCCCTAATATCCCTGGCCCTAATATCCCTGGCCCTAATATCGCTGGCCCTAATATCCCTGGCCCTAATATCCCTGGCCCTAATATCCCTGGCCCTAATATCCCTGGCCCTAATATCCATGGCCCTAATATCCCTGGCCCTAATATCCCTGGACCTAATATCCCTGGCCCTACTATCCCTGGACCTAATATCCCTGGCCCTAATAACCCTGGCACTAATATCCCTGGCCCTAATATCCCTGGCCCTAATATCCCTTGCCCTAAAATCCCTGGCCCTAATATCCCTGGCCCTAATATCCCTGGCCCTAATATCCCTGGCCATAATATCCCTGGCCCCAATATCCCTGGCCCTAATATCCCTGGCCCTAATATCCCTGGCCCTAATATCCCTGGCCCTAATATCCCTGGCCTTAATAACCCTGGCCCTAATAACCCTGGCCCTAATATCCCTGGCCCTAATATCCCTGGCCCTAATATCCCTGGCCCTAATATCCCTGGCCCTAATATCCCTGGCCTTAATAACCCTGGCCCTAATAACCCTGGCCCTAATATCCCTGGCCCTAATATCCCTGGCCCTAATATCTCTGGCCCTAATATCCCTGGCCCTAATATCCCTGGCCGTAATATCCGTGGACCTGATATCCCTGGCCGTAATATCCCTGGCCCTAATATCCCTGGCCCTAATATCCCTGGCCCTAATATTTCTGGCCCTAATATCCCTGGCCCTAATATCCTTGGCCCTAATATCCCTGGCCCTAATATCGCTGGCCATAATATCCCTGGCCCTAATATCCCTGGCCCTAATATCCCTGGCCTTAATATCCCTGGCCCTAATATCCCTGGCCCTAATATCCCTGGCCCTAATATCCCTGGCCCTAATATCCCTGGCCATAATATGCCTGGCCCTAATATCCCTGGCCATTATATCCCTGGCCCTAATATCCCTGACCGTAATATCCCTGGCCCTAATATCCCTGGCCCTAATATCTCTGGCCCTAATATCCCTGGCCCTAATATCCCTGGCCCTAATATCCGTGGTCCTAATATCCCTGGCCCAAATATCCCTGGCCCTAATATCCATGGCCCTAATATCCCTGACCCTAATATCCCTGGCCCTAATATCCCTGGCCCTAATATCCCTCGCCCTAATATCTCTGGCCGTAATATCCGTGGACCTAATATCCCTGGCCCTAATATCCCTGGCCCTAATATCCCTGGCCCTAATATCCTTGGACCTAATATCCCTGGCCCTAATATCCCTGGCCCTAATATCCCTGGCCCTAATATCCCTGGCCCTAATATCACTGGCCATAATATCCCTGGCCCTAATATCCCTGGCCCTAATATCCCTGGCATTAATATCCCTGGCCCTAATATCCCTGGCCCTAATATCCCTGGCCCTAATATCCCTGGACCTAATATCCCTGGCCCTAATATCCCTGGCCCTAATATCCCTGGCCCTAATATCCCTGACCCTAATATCCCTGGCCCTAATATCCCTGGCCCTAATATCCCTCGCCCTAATATCTCTGGCCGTAATATCCGTGGACCTAATATCCCTGGCCCTAATATCCCTGGCCCTAATATCCCTGGCCCTAATATCCCTGGACCTAATATCCCTGGCCCTAATATCCCTGGCCCTAATATCCCTGGCCCTAATATCCCTGGCCCTAATATCACTGGCCATAATATCCCTGGCCCTAATATCCCTGGCCCTAATATCCCTGGCCCTAATATCCCTGGACCTAATATCCCTGGCCCTAATATCCCTGGCCCTAATATCCCTGGCCCTAATATCCCTGGCCCTAATATCACTGGCCATAATATCCCTGGCCCTAATATCCCTGGCCCTAATATCCCTGGCATTAATATCCCTGGCCCTAATATCCCTGGCCCTAATATCCCTGGCCCTAATATCCCTGGACCTAATATCCCTGGCCCTAATATCCCTGGCCCTAATATCCCTGGCCCTAATATCCCTGACCCTAATATCCCTGGCCCTAATATCCCTGGCCCTAATATCCCTCGCCCTAATATCTCTGGCCGTAATATCCGTGGACCTAATATCCCTGGCCCTAATATCCCTGGCCCTAATATCCCTGGCCCTAATATCCCTGGACCTAATATCCCTGGCCCTAATATCCCTGGCCCTAATATCCCTGGCCCTAATATCCCTGGCCCTAATATCACTGGCCATAATATCCCTGGCCCTAATATCCCTGGCCCTAATATCCCTGGCATTAATATCCCTGGCCCTAATATCCCTGGCCCTAATATCCCTGGCCCTAATATCCCTGGCCCTAATATCCCTGGACATAATATGCCTTTCCCTAATATCTCTAGCCATTATATCCCTGGCCCTAATATCCCTGACCGTAATATCCGTGGCCCTAATATCCCTGGCCCTAATATCTCTGGCCCTAATATCCCTGGCCCTAATATCCCTGGCCCTAATATCCGTGGCCCTAATATCCCTGGCCCAAATATCCCTGGCCCTAATATCCCTGGCCCTAATATCCCTGACCCTAATATCCCTGGCCCTAATATCCCTGGCCCTAATATCCCTTGCCCTAATATCCCTGGCGCCTAATATCCCTGGCCATAATATCCCTGGCACTAATATCCCTGTCCCTAATAATGCTGGCCCTAATCTCCCTGGCCCTAATATCCCTGGCCCTAATATCCCTGGCCCTAATATCCCTGGCCCTAATATCCCTGGCCCTAATATCCCTGGCCCTAATATCCCTGGCCCTAATATTCCTGGCCCTGATATCCCTGGTCCTAATATCCCTGGCCCTAATATCCCTGGCCCTAATATCCCTGGACCTAATATCCCTGGCCCTAATATCCCTGGCCCTAATATCCCTGGCCCTAATATCCCTTGCCCTAAAATCCATGGCCCTAATATCCCTGGCCCTAATATCCCTGGCCCTAATATCCCTGGCCCTAATATCCCTGGCCCTAATATCCCTGTCCCTAATATCCCTGGCCCTAATATCCCTGGCCCTAATATCCCTGGCCCTAATAACCCTGGCCCTAATATCCCTGGCCCTAATATCCCTGGCCCTAATATCCCTGGCCCTAATATCCCTGGCCCTAATATTAGTGGACCTAACATCCCTGGCCCTAATATCCCTGGCCCTAATATCCCTGTCCCTAATATCCCTTGCCCTAAAATCCCTGGCCCTAATATCACTGGGCCTAATATCCCTGGCCCTAATATCCCTGGCCCTAATATCCCTGGCCCTAATATCCCTGGCCCTAATATCCCTGGCCCTAATATCCCTGGCCCTAATATCCCTGGCCCTAATATCCCTGGCCCTAATATCCCTGGCCCTAATATCCCTGGCCCTAATATCCCTGGCCCTAATATCCCTGGCCCTAATATCCCTGGCCCTAATATCCCTGGCCCTAATATCCCTGGCCCTAAAATCCCTGGCCCTAATATCCCTGGCCCTAATATCCCTGGCCCTCATATCCCTGGCCCTCATATCCCTAGCCATAATATCCCTGGCCATAATATCCCTGGCCCTAATATCCCTGGCCCTAAAATCCCTGGCCCTAATATCCCTGGCGCTAATATCCCTGGCCCTAATATCCCTGGCCCTGATATCCCTGGCCCTGATATCCCTGGCCCTAATATCCCTGGCCCTAATATCCCTGGCCCTAATATCCCTGGCCCTAAAATCCCTGGCCCTAATATCCCTGGCCCTAATATTCCTGGCCCTAATATCCCTGGCCCTAATATCCCTGGCCCTAATATCCCTGGCCCCAATATCCCTGGCCCTAATATCCCTGGCCCTAATATCCCTGGCCATAATATCCCTGGCCCTAATATCCCTGGCCCTTATATCCCTGGTCCTAATATCCCTGGCCCTAATATACCTGGCCCTAATATCCCAGGCTTAATATCCCTTCCATAATATCCCTGGCCATAATATCCCTGGCCCTAATATCCCTGGCCCTAATAACCCTGGCCCTAATATCCCTGGCCCTAATATCCCTGGCCCTAATATCTCTGGCCCTAATATCCCTGGCCCTAATATCCCTGGCCGTAATATCCGTGGACCTGATATCCCTGGCCATAATATCCCTGGCCCTAATATCCCTGGCCCTAATATCCCTGGCCATAATATCCCTGGCCCTAATATCCTTGGCCTTAATATCCCTGGCCCTAATATCCCTGGCCCTAATATCCCTGGCCCTAATATCCCTGGCCCTATTATCCCTGGCCATAATATGCCTGGCCCTAATATCCCTGGCCATTATATCCCTGGCCCTAATATCCCTGACCATAATATCCCTGGCCCTAATATCCCTGGCCCTAATATCTCTGGCCCTAATATCCCTGGCCCTAATATCCCTGGTCCTAATATCCGTGGCCCTAATATCCCTGGCCCAAATATCCCTGGCCCTAATATCCCTGGCCCTAATATCCCTGGCCCTAATATCCCTGGCCCTAATATCCCTGGCCCTAATATCCCTGGCCCTAATATCCCTGGCCCTAATATCCCTGGCCCTAATATACCTGGTCCTAATATCCCTGGCCCTAATATGCCTGGCTCTAATATCCCTGGCCCTAATATCCCTGGCCCTAATATCCCTGGCCCTAATATCGCTGGCCCTAATATCCCTGGCCCTAATATCCCTGGCCCTAATATCCCTGGCCCTAATATCCCTGGCCCTAATATCCATGGCCCTAATATCCCTGGCCCTAATATCCCTGGACCTAATATCCCTGGCCCTAATATCCCTGGCACTAATATCCCTGGCCCTAATATCCCTGGCCCTAATATCCCTTGCCCTAATATCCCTGGCCCTAATATCCCTGGCCCTAATATCCCTGACCCTAATATCCCTGGCCCTAATATCCCTGGCCCTAATATCCCTGGCCCTAATATCCCTGGCCCTAATATCCCTGGCCCTAATATCCCTGGCCTTAATAACCCTGGCCCTAATAACCCTGGCCCTAATATCCCTGGCCCTAATATCCCTGGCCCTAATATCTCTGGCCCTAATATCCCTGGCCCTAATATCCCTGGCCGTAATATCCGTGGACCTGATATCCCTGGCCGTAATATCCCTGGCCCTAATATCCCTGGCCCTAATATCCCTGGCCCTAATATTTCTGGCCCTAATATCCCTGGCCCTAATATCCTAGGCCCTAATATCCCTGGCCCTAATATCGCTGGCCATAATATCCCTGGCCCTAATATCCCTGGCCCTAATATCCCTGGCCTTAATATCCCTGGCCCTAATATCCCTGGCCCTAATATCCCTGGCCCTAATATCCCTGGCCCTAATATCCCTGGCCATAATATGCCTGGCCATAATATCCCTGCCCATTATATCCCTGGCCCTAATATCCCTGACCGTAATATCCCTGGCCCTAATATCCCTGGCCCTAATATCTCTGGCCCTAATATCCCTGGCCCTAATATCCCTGGCCCTAATATCCGTGGTCCTAATATCCCTGGCCCATATATCCCTGGCCCTAATATCCATGGCCCTAATATCCCTGACCCTAATATCCCTGGCCCTAATATCCCTGGCCCTAATATCCCTCGCCCTAATATCTCTGGCCGTAATATCTGTGGACCTAATATCCCTGGCCCTAATATCCCTGGCCCTAATATCCCTGGCCCTAATATCCCTGGCCCTAATATCCCTGGACCTAATATCCCTGGCCCTAATATCCCTGGCCCTAATATCCCTGGCCCTAATATCCCTGGCCCTAATATCACTGGCCATAATATCCCTGGCCCTAATATCCCTGGCCCTAATATCCCTGGCATTAATATCCCTGGCCCTAATATCCCTGGCCCTAATATCCCTGGCCCTAATATCCCTGGCCCTAATATCCCTGGACATAATATGCCTTTCCCTAATATCTCTAGCCATTATATCCCTGGCCCTAATATCCATGACCGTAATATCCATGGCCCTAATATCCCTGGCCCTAATATCTCTGGCCCTAATATCCCTGGCCCTAATATCCCTGGCCCTAATATCCGTGGCCCTAATATCCCTGGCCCAAATATCCCTGGCCCTAATATCCCTGGCCCTAATATCCCTGACCCTAATATCCCTGGCCCTAATATCCCTGGCCCTAATATCCCTTGCCCTAATATCCCTGGCGCCTAATATCCCTGGCCATAATATCCCTGGCACTAATATCCCTGTCCCTAATAATGCTGGCCCTAATCTCCCTGGCCCTAATATCCCTGGCCCTAATATCTCTGGCCCTAATATCCCTGGCCCTAATATCCCTGGCCCTAATATCCCTGGCCCTAATATCCCTGGCCCTAATATCCCTGGCCCTCATATTCCTGGCCCTGATATCCCTGGTCCTAATATCCCTGGCCCTAATATCCCTGGCCCTAATATCCCTGGACCTAATATCCCTGGCCCTAATATCCCTGGCCCTAATATCCCTGGCCCTAATATCCCTTGCCCTAAAATCCCTGGCCCTAATATCCCTGGCCCTAATATCCCTGGCCCTAATATCCCTGGCCCTAATATCCCTGGCCCTAATATCCCTGGCCCTAATATCCCTGGCCCTAATATCCCTGGCCCTAATAACCCTGGCCCTAATATCCCTGGCCCTAATATCCATGGCCCTAATATCCCTGGCCCTAATATCCCTGGACCTAATATCCCTGGCCCTAATATCCCTGGACCTAATATCCCTGGCCCTAATATCCCTGGCACTAATATCCCTGGCCCTAATATCCCTGGCCCTAATATCCCTTGCCCTAATATCCCTGGCCCTAATATCCCTGGCCCTAATATCCCTGGCCCTAATATCCCTGGCCCTAATATCCCTGGCCCTAATATCCCTGGCCCTAATATCCCTGGCCCTAATATCCCTTGCCTTAATAACCCTGGCCCTAATAACCCTGGCCCTAATATCCCTGGCCCTAATATCCCTGGCCCTAATATCCCTGGCCCTAATATCCCTGGCCCTAATATCCCTGGCCTTAATAACCCTGGCCCTAATAACCCTGGCCCTAATATCCCTGGCCCTAATATCCCTGGCCCTAATATCTCTGGCCCTAATATCCCTGGCCCTAATATCCCTGGCCGTAATATCCGTGGACCTGATATCCCTGGCCGTAATATCCCTGGCCCTAATATCCCTGGCCCTAATATCCCTGGCCCTAATATTTCTGGCCCTAATATCCCTGGCCCTAATATCCTTGGCCCTAATATCCCTGGCCCTAATATCGCTGGCCATAATATCCCTGGCCCTAATATCCCTGGCCCTAATATCCCTGGCCTTAATATCCCTGGCCCTAATATCCCTGGCCCTAATATCCCTGGCCCTAATATCCCTGGCCCTAATATCCCTGGCCATAATATGCCTGGCCCTAATATCCCTGGCCATTATATCCCTGGCCCTAATATCCCTGACCGTAATATCCCTGGCCCTAATATCCCTGGCCCTAATATCTCTGGCCCTAATTCCCCTGGCCCTAATATCCCTGGCCCTAATATCCGTGGCCCTAATATCCCTGGCCCAAATATCCCTGGCCCTAATATCCCTGGCCCTAATATCCCTGACCCTAATATCCCTGGCCCTAATATCCCTGGCCCTAATATCCCTCGCCCTAATATCTCTGGCCGTAATATCCGTGGACCTAATATCCCTGGCCCTAATATCCCTCGCCCTAATATCCCTGGCCCTAATATCCCTGGCCCTAATATTCCTGGACCTAATATCCCTGGCCCTAATATCCCTGGCCCTAATATCCATGGCCCTAATTTCCCTGGCACTAATATCCCTGGACCTAATATCCCTGGCCTTAATATCCCAGGACCTAATATCCCTGGCCCTAATATCCCTGGCACTAATATCCCTGGCCCTAATATCCCTGGCCCTAATATCCCTTGCCCTAAAATCCCTGGCCCTAATATCCCTGGCCCCAATATCCCTGGCCCTAATATCCCTGGCCCTAATATCCCTGGCCCTAATATCCCTGGCCCTAATATCCCTGGCCTTAATAACCCTGTCCCTAATAACCCTGGCCCTAATATCCCTGGCCCTAATATCCCTGGCCCTAATATCTCTGGCCCTAATATCCCTGGCCCTAATATCCCTGGCCATAATATCGGTGGACCTAATATCCCTGGCCCTAATATCCCTGGCCCTAATATCCCTGGCCCTAATATCCCTGGCCCTAATATCCCTGGCCCTAATATTTCTGGCCCTAATATCCCTGGCCCTAATATCCCTGGCCCTAATATCCCTGGCCCTAATATCGCTGGCCATAAAATCCGTGGCCCTAATATCCCTGGATCTAATATCCCTGGCCTTAATATCCCTGGCCCTAATATCCCTGGCCCTAATATCCCTGGCCCTAATATCCCTGGCCCTAATATCCCTGGCCATAATATGCCTGGCCCTAATATCCCTGGCCATTATATCCCTGGCCCTAATATCCCTGACCGTAATATCCCTGGCCCTAATATCCCTGGCCCTAATATCTCTGGCCCTAATATCCCTGGCCCTAAAATCCCTGGCCATTATATCCCTGGCCCTAATATCCCTGACCATAATATCCCTGGCCCTAATATCCCTGGCCCTAATATCTCTGGCCCTAATTCCCCTGGCCCTAATATCCCTGGCCCTAATATCCGTGGCCCTAATATCCCTGGCCCAAATATCCCTGGCCCTAATATCCCTGGCCCTAATATCCCTGACCCTAATATCCCTGGCCCTAATATCCCTGGCCCTAATATCCCTCGCCCTAATATCTCTGGCCGTAATATCCGTGGACCTAATATCCCTGGCCCTAATATCCCTGGCCCTAATATCCCTGGCCCTAATATCCCTGGCCCTAATATCCCTGGACCTAATATCCCTGGCCCTAATATCCCTGGCCCTAATATCCATGGCCCTAATATCCCTGGCACTAATATCCCTGGACCTAATATCCCTGGCCCTAATATCCCAGGACCTAATATCCCTGGCCCTAATATCCCTGGCACTAATATCCCTGGCCCTAATATCCCTGGCCCTAATATCCCTTGCCCTAAAATCCCTGGCCCTAATATCCCTGGCCCCAATATCCCTGGCCCTAATATCCCTGGCCCTAATATCTCTGGCCCTAATTCCCCTGGCCCTAATATCCCTGGCCCTAATATCCGTGGCCCTAATATCCCTGGCCCAAATATCCCTGGCCATAATATGCCTGGCCCTAATATCCCTGGCCATTATATCCCTGGCCCTAATATCCCTGACCGTAATATCCCTGGCCCTAATATCCCTGGCCCTAATATCTCTGGCCCTAATATCCCTGGCCCTAATATCCCTGGCCCTAATATCCGTGGCCCTAATATCCCTGGCCCAAATATCCCTGGCCCTAATATCCCTGGCCCTAATATCCATGACCCTAATATCCCTGGCCCTAATATCCCTGGCCCTAATATCCCTCGCCCTAATATCTCTGGCGGTAATATCCGTGGACCTAATATCCCTGGCCCTAATATCCCTGGCCCTAATATCCCTGGTCCTAATATCCCTGGCCCTAATATCCCTGGACCTAATATCCCTGGCCCTAATATCCCTTGCCCTCATATCCATGGCCCTAATATCCCTGGCCCTAATATCCCTGGACCTAATATCCCTGGCCCTAATATCCCTGGACCTAATATCCCTGGCCCTAATATCCCTGGCACTAATATCCCTGGCCCTAATATCCCTGGCCCTAATATCCCTTGCCCTAATATCCCTGGCCCTAATATCCCTGGCCCTAATATCCCTGACCCTAATATCCCTGGCCCTAATATCCCTGGCCCTAATATCCCTGGCCCTAATATCCCTGGCCCTAATATCCCTGGCCCTAATATCCCTGGCCTTAATAACCCTGGCCCTAATAACCCTGGCCCTAATATCCCTGGCCCTAATATCCCTGGCCCTAATATCTCTGGCCCTAATATCCCTGGCCCTAATATCCCTGGCCGTAATATCCGTGGACCTGATATCCCTGGCCGTAATATCCCTGGCCCTAATATCCCTGGCCCTAATATCCCTGGCCCTAATATTTCTGGCCCTAATATCCCTGGCCCTAATATCCTAGGCCCTAATATCCCTGGCCCTAATATCGCTGGCCATAATATCCCTGGCCCTAATATCCCTGGCCCTAATATCCCTGGCCTTAATATCCCTGGCCCTAATATCCCTGGCCCTAATATCCCTGGCCCTAATATCCCTGGCCCTAATATCCCTGGCCATAATATGCCTGGCCCTAATATCCCTGGCCATTATATCCCTGGCCCTAATATCCCTGACCGTAATATCCCTGGCCCTAATATCCCTGGCCCTAATATCTCTGGCCCTAATATCCCTGGCCCTAATATCCCTGGCCCTAATATCCGTGGTCCTAATATCCCTGGCCCAAATATCCCTGGCCCTAATATCCATGGCCCTAATATCCCTGACCCTAATATCCCTGGCCCTAATATCCCTGGCCCTAATATCCCTCGCCCTAATATCTCTGGCCGTAATATCCGTGGACCTAATATCCCTGGCCCTAATATCCCTGGCCCTAATATCCCTGGCCCTAATATCCCTGGCCCTAATATCCCTGGACCTAATATCCCTGGCCCTAATATCCCTGGCCCTAATATCCCTGGCCCTAATATCCCTGGCCCTAATATCACTGGCCATAATATCCCTGGCCCTAATATCCCTGGCCCTAATATCCCTGGCATTAATATCCCTGGCCCTAATATCCCTGGCCCTAATATCCCTGGCCCTAATATCCCTGGCCCTAATATCCCTGGCATTAATATCCCTGGCCCTAATATCCCTGGCCCTAATATCCCTTGCCCTAATATCCCTGGCGCCTAATATCCCTGGCCATAATATCCCTGGCACTAATATCCCTGTCCCTAATAATGCTGGCCCTAATCTCCCTGGCCCTAATATCCCTGGCCCTAATATCCCTGGCCCTAATATCCCTGGCCCTAATATCCCTGGCCCTAATATCCCTGGCCCTAATATCCCTGGCCCTAATATCCCTGGCCCTCATATTCCTGGCCCTGATATCCCTGGTCCTAATATCCCTGGCCCTAATATCTCTGGCCCTAATATCCCTGGACCTAATATCCCTGGCCCTAATATCCCTGGCCCTAATATCCCTGGCCCTAATATCCCTTGCCCTAAAATCCCTGGCCCTAATATCCCTGGCCCTAATATCCCTGGCCCTAATATCCCTGGCCCTAATATCCCTGGCCCTAATATCCCTGGCCCTAATATCCCTGGCCCTAATATCCCTGGCCCTAATAACCCTGGCCCTAATATCCCTGGCCCTAATATCCATGGCCCTAATATCCCTGGCCCTAATATCCCTGGACGTAATATCCCTGGCCCTAATATCCCTGGACCTAATATCCCTGGCCCTAATATCCCTGGCACTAATATCCCTGGCCCTAATATCCCTGGCCCTAATATCCCTTGCCCTAATATCCCTGGCCCTAATATCCCTGGCCCTAATATCCCTGGCCCTAATATCCCTGGCCCTAATATCCCTGGCCCTAATATCCCTGGCCCTAATATCCCTGGCCCTAATATCCCTGGCCTTAATAACCCTGGCCCTAATAACCCTGGCCCTAATATCCCTGGCCCTAATATCCCTGGCCCTATTATCTCTGGCCCTAATATCCCTGGCCCTAATATCCCTGGCCGTAATATCCGTGGACCTGATATCCCTGGCCGTAATATCCCTGGCCCTAATATCCCTGGCCCTAATATCCCTGGCCCTAATATTTCTGGCCCTAATATCCCTGGCCCTAATATCCTTGGCCCTAATATCCCTGGCCCTAATATCGCTGGCCATAATATCCCTGGCCCTAATATCCCTGGCCCTAATATCCCTGGCCTTAATATCCCTGGCCCTAATATCCCTGGCCCTAATATCCCTGGCCCTAATATCCCTGGCCGTAATATCCGTGGACCTGATATCCCTGGCCGTAATATCCCTGGCCCTAATATCCCTGGCCCTAATATCCCTGGCCCTAATATTTCTGGCCCTAATATCCCTGGCCCTAATATCCTTGGCCCTAATATCCCTGGCCCTAATATCGCTGGCCATAATATCCCTGGCCCTAATATCCCTGGCCCTAATATCCCTGGCCTTAATATCCCTGGCCCTAATATCCCTGGCCCTAATATCCCTGGCCCTAATATCCCTGGCCCTAATATCCCTGGCCATAATATGCCTGGCCCTAATATCCCTGGCCATTATATCCCTGGCCCTAATATCCCTGACCGTAATATCCCTGGCCCTAATATCCCTGGCCCTAATATCTCTGGCCCTAATATCCCTGGCCCTAATATCCCTGGCCCTAATATCCGTGGTCCTAATATCCCTGGCCCAAATATCCCTGGCCCTAATATCCATGGCCCTAATATCCCTGACCCTAATATCCCTGGCCCTAATATCCCTGGCCCTAATATCCCTGGCCCTAATATCCCTGGACCTAATATCCCTGGCCCTAATATCCCTGGCCCTAATATCCCTGGCCCTAATATCCCTGGCCCTAATATCACTGGCCATAATATCCCTGGCCCTAATATCCCTGGCCCTAATATCCCTGGCATTAATATCCCTGGCCCTAATATCCCTGGCCCTAATATCCCTGGCCCTAATATCCCTGGCCCTAATATCCCTGGACATAATATGCCTTTCCCTAATATCTCTAGCCATTATATCCCTGGCCCTAATATCCCTGACCGTAATATCCGTGGCCCTAATATCCCTGGCCCTAATATCTCTGGCCCTAATATCCCTGGCCCTAATATCCCTGGCCCTAATATCCGTGGCCCTAATATCCCTGGCCCAAATATCCCTGGCCCTAATATCCCTGGCCCTAATATCCCTGACCCTAATATCCCTGGCCCTAATATCCCTGGCCCTAATATCCCTTGCCCTAATATCCCTGGCGCCTAATATCCCTGGCCATAATATCCCTGGCACTAATATCCCTGTCCCTAATAATGCTGGCCCTAATCTCCCTGGCCCTAATATCCCTGGCCCTAATATCCCTGGCCCTAATATCCCTGGCCCTAATATCCCTGGCCCTAATATCCCTGGCCCTAATATCCCTGGCCCTAATATTCCTGGCCCTGATATCCCTGGTCCTAATATCCCTGGCCCTAATATCCCTGGCCCTAATATCCCTGGACCTAATATCCCTGGCCCTAATATCCCTGGCCCTAATATCCCTGGCCCTAATATCCCTTGCCCTAAAATCCCTGGCCCTAATATCCCTGGCCCTAATATCCCTGGCCCTAATATCCCTGGCCCTAATATCCCTGGCCCTAATATCCCTGGCCCTAATATCCCTGGCCCTAATATCCCTGGCCCTAATATCCCTGGCCCTAATAACCCTGGCCCTAATATCCCTGGCCCTAATATCCCTGGTCCTAATATCCCTGGCCATAATATGCCTGGCCCTAATATCCCTGGCCATTATATCCCTGGCCCTAATATCCCTGACCGTAATATCCCTGGCCCTAATATCCCTGGCCCTAATATCTCTGGCCCTAATATCCCTGGCCCTAATATCCGTGGTCCTAATATCCGTGGCCCTAATATCCCTGGCCCAAATATCCCTGGCCCTAATATCCCTGGCCCTAATATCCCTGGCCCTAATATCCCTGGCCCTAATATCCCTGGCCCTAATATCCCTGGCCCTAATATCCCTGGCCCTAATATCCCTGGCCCTAATATACCTGGTCCTAATATCCCTGGCCCTAATATGCCTGGCTCTAATATCCCTGGCCCTAATATCCCTGGCCCTAATATCCCTGGCCCTAATATCGCTGGCCCTAATATCCCTGGCCCTAATATCCCTGGCCCTAATATCCCTGGCCCTAATATCCCTGGCCCTAATATCCATGGCCCTAATATCCCTGGCCCTAATATCCCTGGACCTAATATCCCTGGCCCTACTATCCCTGGACCTAATATCCCTGGCCCTAATAACCCTGGCACTAATATCCCTGGCCCTAATATCCCTGGCCCTAATATCCCTTGCCCTAAAATCCCTGGCCCTAATATCCCTGGCCCTAATATCCCTGGCCCTAATATCCCTGGCCATAATATCCCTGGCCCCAATATCCCTGGCCCTAATATCCCTGGCCCTAATATCCCTGGCCCTAATATCCCTGGCCCTAATATCCCTGGCCTTAATAACCCTGGCCCTAATAACCCTGGCCCTAATATCCCTGGCCCTAATATCCCTGGCCCTAATATCCCTGGCCCTAATATCCCTGGCCCTAATATCCCTGGCCTTAATAACCCTGGCCCTAATAACCCTGGCCCTAATATCCCTGGCCCTAATATCCCTGGCCCTAATATCTCTGGCCCTAATATCCCTGGCCCTAATATCCCTGGCCGTAATATCCGTGGACCTGATATCCCTGGCCGTAATATCCCTGGCCCTAATATCCCTGGCCCTAATATCCCTGGCCCTAATATTTCTGGCCCTAATATCCCTGGCCCTAATATCCTTGGCCCTAATATCCCTGGCCCTAATATCGCTGGCCATAATATCCCTGGCCCTAATATCCCTGGCCCTAATATCCCTGGCCTTAATATCCCTGGCCCTAATATCCCTGGCCCTAATATCCCTGGCCCTAATATCCCTGGCCCTAATATCCCTGGCCATAATATGCCTGGCCCTAATATCCCTGGCCATTATATCCCTGGCCCTAATATCCCTGACCGTAATATCCCTGGCCCTAATATCCCTGGCCCTAATATCTCTGGCCCTAATATCCCTGGCCCTAATATCCCTGGCCCTAATATCCGTGGTCCTAATATCCCTGGCCCAAATATCCCTGGCCCTAATATCCATGGCCCTAATATCCCTGACCCTAATATCCCTGGCCCTAATATCCCTGGCCCTAATATCCCTCGCCCTAATATCTCTGGCCGTAATATCCGTGGACCTAATATCCCTGGCCCTAATATCCCTGGCCCTAATATCCCTGGCCCTAATATCCCTGGACCTAATATCCCTGGCCCTAATATCCCTGGCCCTAATATCCCTGGCCCTAATATCCCTGGCCCTAATATCACTGGCCATAATATCCCTGGCCCTAATATCCCTGGCCCTAATATCCCTGGCATTAATATCCCTGGCCCTAATATCCCTGGCCCTAATATCCCTGGCCCTAATATCCCTGGCCCTAATATCCCTGGACATAATATGCCTTTCCCTAATATCTCTAGCCATTATATCCCTGGCCCTAATATCCCTGACCGTAATATCCGTGGCCCTAATATCCCTGGCCCTAATATCTCTGGCCCTAATATCCCTGGCCCTAATATCCCTGGCCCTAATATCCGTGGCCCTAATATCCCTGGCCCAAATATCCCTGGCCCTAATATCCCTGGCCCTAATATCCCTGACCCTAATATCCCTGGCCCTAATATCCCTGGCCCTAATATCCCTTGCCCTAATATCCCTGGCGCCTAATATCCCTGGCCATAATATCCCTGGCACTAATATCCCTGTCCCTAATAATGCTGGCCCTAATCTCCCTGGCCCTAATATCCCTGGCCCTAATATCCCTGGCCCTAATATCCCTGGCCCTAATATCCCTGGCCCTAATATCCCTGGCCCTAATATCCCTGGCCCTAATATTCCTGGCCCTGATATCCCTGGTCCTAATATCCCTGGCCCTAATATCCCTGGCCCTAATATCCCTGGACCTAATATCCCTGGCCCTAATATCCCTGGCCCTAATATCCCTGGCCCTAATATCCCTTGCCCTAAAATCCATGGCCCTAATATCCCTGGCCCTAATATCCCTGGCCCTAATATCCCTGGCCCTAATATCCCTGGCCCTAATATCCCTGGCCCTAATATCCCTGGCCCTAATATCCCTGGCCCTAATATCCCTGGCCCTAATAACCCTGGCCCTAATATCCCTGGCCCTAATATCCCTGGCCCTAATATCCCTGGCCCTAATATCCCTGGCCCTAATATCCGTGGACCTAACATCCCTGGCCCTAATATCCCTGGCCCTAATATCCCTGTCCCTAATATCCCTTGCCCTAAAATCCCTGGCCCTAATATCACTGGGCCTAATATCCCTGGCCCTAATATCCCTGGCCCTAATATCCCTGGCCCTAATATCCCTGGCCCTAATATCCCTGGCCCTAATATCCCTGGCCCTAATATCCCTGGCCCTAATATCCCTGGCCCTAATATCCCTGGCCCTAATATCCCTGGCCCTAATATCCCTGGCCCTAATATCCCTGGCCCTAATATCCCTGGCCCTAATATCCCTGGCCCTAAAATCCCTGGCCCTAATATCCCTGGCCCTAATATCCCTGGCCCTCATATCCCTGGCCCTCATATCCCTAGCCATAATATCCCTGGCCATAATATCCCTGGCCCTAATATCCCTGGCCCTAAAATCCCTGGCCCTAATATCCCTGGCGCTAATATCCCTGGCCCTAATATCCCTGGCCCTGATATCCCTGGCCCTGATATCCCTGGCCCTAATATCCCTGGCCCTAATATCCCTGGCCCTAATATCCCTGGCCCTAAAATCCCTGGCCCTAATATCCCTGGCCCTAATATTCCTGGCCCTATTATCCCTGGCCCTAATATCCCTGGCCCTAATATCCCTGGCCCCAATATCCCTGGCCCTAATATCCCTGGCCCTAATATCCCTGGCCATAATATCCCTGGCCCTAATATCCCTGGCCCTTATATCCCTGGTCCTAATATCCCTGGCCCTAATATACCTGGCCCTAATATCCCAGGCTTAATATCCCTTCCATAATATCCCTGGCCATAATATCCCTGGCCCTAATATCCCTGGCCCTAATAACCCTGGCCCTAATATCCCTGGCCCTAATATCCCTGGCCCTAATATCTCTGGCCCTAATATCCCTGGCCCTAATATCCCTGGCCGTAATATCCGTGGACCTGATATCCCTGGCCATAATATCCCTGGCCCTAATATCCCTGGCCCTAATATCCCTGGCCATAATATCCCTGGCCCTAATATCCTTGGCCTTAATATCCCTGGCCCTAATATCCCTGGCCCTAATATCCCTGGCCCTAATATCCCTGGCCCTAATATCCCTGGCCATAATATGCCTGGCCCTAATATCCCTGGCCATTATATCCCTGGCCCTAATATCCCTGACCATAATATCCCTGGCCCTAATATCCCTGGCCCTAATATCTCTGGCCCTAATATCCCTGGCCCTAATATCCCTGGTCCTAATATCCGTGGCCCTAATATCCCTGGCCCAAATATCCCTGGCCCTAATATCCCTGGCCCTAATATCCCTGGCCCTAATATCCCTGGCCCTAATATCCCTGGCCCTAATATCCCTGGCCCTAATATCCCTGGCCCTAATATACCTGGTCCTAATATCCCTGGCCCTAATATGCCTGGCTCTAATATCCCTGGCCCTAATATCCCTGGCCCTAATATCCCTGGCCCTAATATCGCTGGCCCTAATATCCCTGGCCCTAATATCCCTGGCCCTAATATCCCTGGCCCTAATATCCCTGGCCCTAATATCCATGGCCCTAATATCCCTGGCCCTAATATCCCTGGACCTAATATCCCTGGCCCTACTATCCCTGGACCTAATATCCCTGGCCCTAATAACCCTGGCACTAATATCCCTGGCCCTAATATCCCTGGCCCTAATATCCCTTGCCCTAAAATCCCTGGCCCTAATATCCCTGGCCCTAATATCCCTGGCCCTAATATCCCTGGCCATAATATCCCTGGCCCCAATATCCCTGGCCCTAATATCCCTGGCCCTAATATCCCTGGCCCTAATATCCCTGGCCCTAATATCCCTGGCCTTAATAACCCTGGCCCTAATAACCCTGGCCCTAATATCCCTGGCCCTAATATCCCTGGCCCTAATATCCCTGGCCCTAATATCCCTGGCCCTAATAACCCTGGCCGTAATATCCGTGGACCTAATATCCCTGGCCCTAATATCCCTGGCCCTAATATCCCTGGCCCTAATATCCCTGGCCCTAATATCCCTGGCCCTAATATCCCTGGCCCTAATATCCCTGGCCCTAATATCGCTGGCCATAACATCCCTGGCCCTAATAACCCTGGCCCTAATATCCCTGGCCTTAATATCCCTGGCCCTAATATCCCTGGCCCTAATATCCCTGGCCCTAATATCCCTGGCCATAATATGCCTGGCCCTAATATCCCTGGCCATTATATCCCTGGCCCTAATATCCCTGACCGTAATATCCCTGGCCCTAATATCCCTGGCCCTAATATCTCTGGCCCTAATATCCCTGGCCCTAATATCCCTGGCCCTAATATCCGTAGCCCTAATATCCCTGGCCCAAATATCCCTGGCCCTAATATCCCTGGCCCTAATATCCCTGACCCTAATATCCCTGGCCCTAATATCCCTGGCCCTAATATCCCTGGCCCTAATATCCCTGGCCCTAATAACCCTGGCCCTAATATCCCTGGCCCTAATATCCCTGGCCCTAAAATCCCTGGCCCTAATATCCCTGGCCCTAATATCCCTGGACCTAACATCCCTGGCCCTATTATCCCTGGCCCTAATATCCCTGGCCCTAAAATCCCTTGCCCTAAAATCCCTGGCCCTAATATCACTGGGCCTAATATCCCTGGCCCTAATATCCCTGGCCCTAATATCCCTGGCCCTAATATCCCTGGCCCTAATATCCCTGGCCCTAATAACCCTGGCCCTAATATCCCTGGCCCTAATATCCCTGGCCCTAATATCCCTGGCCCTAATATCCCTGGCCGTAATATCCCTGGCCCTAATATCCCTGGACCTAATATCCCTGGCCCTAATATCCCTGGCCCTAATATCCCTGGCCCTAATATCCCTGGCCCTAATATCCCTGGCCCTAATATCCCTGGCCTTAATATCCCTGGCCCTAATATCCCTGGCCCTAATATCGCTGGCCCTAATATCTCTGCCCCTAATATCCCTGGCCCTAATATCCCTGGCCCTAATATCCCTGGCCCTAATATCCCTTGCCCTAATATCCCTGGCCATAATGTCCCTGGCCCTAATATCCCTGGCCCTAACATCCCTGGCCCTAACATCCCTTGCCCTAATATCCCTGGCCCTAATATCCCTGGCCCTAATATCCCTGGCCCTAATATCCCTGGCCCTAATATCCCTGGCCCTAATATCCATGACCCTAATATCCCTGGCCCTAATATCCCTGGCCCTAATATCCCTCGCCCTAATATCTCTGGCCGTAATATCCGTGGACCTAATATCCCTGGCCCTAATATCCCTGGCCCTAATATCCCTGGCCCTAATATCCCTGGCCCTAATATCCCTGGACCTAATATCCCTGGCCCTAATATCCCTGGCCCTAATATCGCTGGCCATAATATCCCTGGCCCTAATATCCCTGGCCCTAATATCCCTGGCATTAATATCCCTTGCCCTAATATCCCTGGCCCTAATATCCCTGGCCCTAATATCCCTGGCCCTAATATCCCTGGCCATAATATGCCTGGCCCTAATATCCCTAGCCATTATATCCCTGGCCCTAATATCCCTGACCATAATATCCCTGGCCCTAATATCCCTGGCCCTAATATCTCTGGCCCTAATATCCCTGGCCCTAATATCCCTGGCCCTAATATCCGTGGCCCTAATATCCCTGGCCATTATATCCCTGGCCCTAATACCCCTGACCGTAATATCCCTGGCCCTAATATCCCTGGCCCTAATATCTCTGGCCCTAATATCCCTGGCCCTAATATCCCTGGCCCTAATATCCATAGCCCTAATATCCCTGGCCCAAATATCCCTGGCCCTAATATCCCTGGCCCTAATATCCCTGACCCTAATATCCCTGGCCCTAATATCCCTGGCCCTAATATCCCTGGCCCTAATATCCCTGGCCCTAATAACCCTGGCCCTAATATCCCTGGCCCTAATATCCCTGGCCCTAATATCCCTGGCCCTAATATCCCTGGCCCTAATATCCCTGGACCTAACATCCCTGGCCCTAATATCCCTGGCCCTAATATCCCTGGCCCTAAAATCCCTTGCCCTAAAATCCCTGGCCCTAATATCACTGGGCCTAATATCCCTGGCCCTAATATCCCTGGCCCTAATATCCCTGGCCCTAATATCCCTGGCCCTAATATCCCTGGCCCTAATAACCTTGGCCCTAATATCCCTGGCCCTAATATCCCTGGCCCTAATATCCCTGGCCGTAATATCCCTGGCCCTAATATCCCTGGACCTAATATCCCTGGCCCTAATATCCCTGGCCCTAATATCCCTGGCCCTAATATCCCTGGCCCTAATATCCCCGGCCCTAATATCCCTGGCCTTAATATCCCTGGCCCTAATATCCCTGGCCCTAATATCGCTGGCCCTAATATCTCTGCCCCTAATATCCCTGGCCCTAATATCCCTGGCCCTAATATCCCTGGCCCTAATATCCCTTGCCCTAATATCCCTGGCCATAATATCCCTGGCCCTAATATCCCTGGCCCTAACATCCCTGGCCCTAACATCCCTGGCCCTAATATCCCTGGCCCTAATATCCCTGGCCCTAATATCCCTGGCCCTAATATCCCTGGCCCTAATATCCCTGGCCCTAATATCCATGACCCTAATATCCCTGGCCCTAATATCCCTGGCCCTAATATCCCTCGCCCTAATATCTCTGGCCGTAATATCCGTGGACCTAATATCCCTGGCCCTAATATCCCTGGCCCTAATATCCCTGGCCCTAATATCCCTGGCCCTAATATCCCTGGACATAATATCCCTGGCCCTAATATCCCTGGCCCTAATATCGCTGGCCATAATATCCCTGGCCCTAATATCCCTGGCCCTAATATCCCTGGCATTAATATCCCTTGCCCTAATATCCCTGGCCCTAATATCCCTGGCCCTAATATCCCTGGCCCTAATATCCCTGGCCATAATATGCCTGGCCCTAATATCCCTAGCCATTATATCCCTGGCCCTAATATCCCTGACCATAATATCCCTGGCCCTAATATCCCTGGCCCTAATATCTCTGGCCCTAATATCCCTGGCCCTAATATCCCTGGCCCTAATATCCCTGGCCCTAATATCCCTGACACTAATATCCCTGGCCCTAATATCCTTGGCCCTAATATCCCTTGCCCTAATATCCCTGGCCCTAATATCCCTGGCCATAATATCCCTGGCACTAATATCCCTGTCCCTAATAATGCTGGCCCTAATCTCCCTGGCCCTAATATCCCTGGCCCTAATATCCCTGGCCCTAATATCCCTGGCCCTAATATCCCTGGCCCTAATATCCCTGGCCCTAATATCCCTGGCCCTAATATCCCTGACCCTAATATCCCTGGCTCTAATATCCCTGGCCCTAATATCCCTCGCCCTAATATCTCTGGCCGTAATATCCGTGGACCTAATATCCCTGGCCCTAATATCCCTGGCCCTAATATCCCTGGCCCTAATATCCCTGGCCCTAATATCCCTGGACCTAATATCCCTGGCCCTAATATCCCTGGCCCTAATATCCATGGCCCTAATATCCCTGGCCCTAATATCCCTGGACCTAATATCCCTGGCCCTAATATCCCTGGACCTAATATCCCTGGCCCTCATATCCCTGGCACTAATATCCCTGGCCCTAATATCCCTGGCCCTAATATCCCTTGCCCTAAAATCCCTGGCCCTAATATCCCTGGCCCTAATATCCCTGGCCCTAATATCCCTGGCCCTAATATCCCTGGCCCTAATATCCCTGGCCCTAATATCCCTGGCCCTTATATCCCTGGCCCTAATATCCCTGGCCCTAATATACCTGGCCCTAATATCCCAGGCTTATTATCCCTTCCATAATATCCCTGGCCATAATATCCCTGGCCCTAATATCCCTGGCCCTAATATCCCTGGCCCTAATATCCCTGGATATAATATCCCTGGCCCTAATATCCCTGGCCCTAATATCCCTGGCCCTAATATCCCTGGCCCTAATATCCCTGGACCTAATATCCCTGGCCCTAATATCCCTGGCCCTAATATCCATGGCCCTAATATCCCTGGCCCTAATATCCCTGGACCTAATATCCCTGGCCCTAATATCCCTGGACCTAATATCCCTGGCCCTCATATCCCTGGCACTAATATCCCTGGCCCTAATATCCCTGGCCCTAATATCCCTTGCCCTAAAATCCCTGGCCCTAATATCCCTGGCCCTAATATCCCTGGCCCTAATATCCCTGGCCCTAATATCCCTGGCCCTAATATCCCTGGCCCTAATATCCCTGGCCCTTATATCCCTGGCCCTAATATCCCTGGCCCTAATATACCTGGCCCTAATATCCCAGGCTTATTATCCCTTCCATAATATCCCTGGCCATAATATCCCTGGCCCTAATATCCCTGGCCCTAATATCCCTGGCCCTAATATCCCTGGATATAATATCCCTGGCCCTAATATCCCTGGCCCTAATATCCCTGGCCCTAATATCCCTGGCCCTAATATCCCTGGCCCTAATATCCCTGGCCCTAATATCGCTGGCCCTAATATCCCTGGCCCTAATATCCCTGGCCCTCATATCCCTGGCCCTAATATCCCTGGCCCTAATATCCATGGCCCTAATATCTCTGGCCCTAATATCAGTGGACCTAATATCCCTGGCCCTAATATCCCTGGACCTAATATCCCTGGCCCTAATATCCCTGGCACTAATATCCCTGGCCCTAATATCCCTGGCCCTAATATCCCTTACCCTAAAATCCCTGGCCCTAATATCCCTGGCCCTAATATCCCTGGCACTAATATCCCTGGCCCTAATATCCCTGGCCCTAATATCCCTTACCCTAAAATCCCTGGCCCTAAAATCCCTGGCCCTAATATCCCTGGCCCTAATATCCCTTACCCTAAAATCCCTGGCCCTAATATCCCTGGCCCTAATAACCCTGGCCCTAATATCCCTGGCCTTAATATCCCTGGCCCTAATATCCCTGGCCCTAATATCCCTGGCCCTAATATCCCTGGCCATAATATGCCTGGCCCTAATATCCCTGGCCATTATATCCCTGGCCCTAATATCCCTGACCGAAATATCCCTGGCCCTAATATCCCTGGCCCTAATATCTCTGGCCCTAATATCCCTGGCCCTAATATCCCTGGCCCTAATATCCGTAGCCCTAATATCCCTGGCCCAAATATCCCTGGCCCTAATATCCCTGGCCCTAATATCCCTGACCCTAATATCCCTGGCCCTAATATCCCTGGCCCTAATATCCCTGGCCCTAATATCCCTGGCCCTAATAACCCTGGCCCTAATATCCCTGGCCCTAATATCCCTGGCCCTAATATCCCTGGCCCTAATATCCCTGGCCCTAATATCCCTGGACCTAACATCCCTGGCCCTAATATCCCTGGCCCTAATATCCCTGGCCCTAAAATCCCTTGCCCTAAAATCCCTGGCCCTAATATCACTGGGCCTAATATCCCTGGCCCTAATATCCCTGGCCCTAATATCCCTGGCCCTAATATCCCTGGCCCTAATATCCCTGGCCCTAATAACCCTGGCCCTAATATCCCTGGCCCTAATATCCCTGGCCCTAATATCCCTGGCCCTAATATCCCTGGCCGTAATATCCCTGGCCCTAATATCCCTGGACCTAATATCCCTGGCCCTAATATCCCTGGCTCTAATATCCCTGGCCCTAATATCCCTGGCCCTAATATCCCCGGCCCTAATATCCCTGGCCTTAATATCCCTGGCCCTAATATCCCTGGCCCTAATATCGCTGGCCCTAATATCTCTGCCCCTAATATCCATGACCCTAATATCCCTGGCCCTAATATCCCTGGCCCTAATATCCCTCGCCCTAATATCTCTGGCCGTAATATCCGTGGACCTAATATCCCTGGCCCTAATATCCCTGGCCCTAATATCCCTGGCCCTAATATCCCTGGCCCTAATATCCCTGGACCTAATATCCCTGGCCCTAATATCCCTGGCCCTAATATCGCTGGCCATAATATCCCTGGCCCTAATATCCCTGGCCCTAATATCCCTGGCCCTAATATCCCTGGCCCTAATATCCATGGCCCTAACATCTCTGGCCCTAATATCAGTGGACCTAATATCCCTGGCCCTAATATCCCTGGACCTAATATCCCTGGCCCTAATATCCCTGGCACTAATATCCCTGGCCCTAATATCCCTGGCCCTAATATCCCTTACCCTAAAATCCCTGGCCCTAATATCCCTGGCCCTAATATCCCTGGCACTAATATCCCTGGCCCTAATATCCCTGGCCCTAATATCCCTTACCCTAAAATCCCTGGCCCTAAAATCCCTGTCCCTAATAATGCTGGCCCTAATCTCCTTGGCCCTAATATCCCTGGCCCTAATATCCCTTACCCTAAAATCCCTGGCCCTAATATCCCTGGCCCTAATATCCCTGACCCTAATATCCCTGGCCCTAATATCCCTGGCCCTAATATCCCTGGCCCTAATATCCCTGGCCCTAATAACCCTGGCCCTAATATCCCTGGCCCTAATATCCCTGGCCCTAATATCCCTGGCCCTAATATCCCTGGCCCTAATATCCCTGGACCTAACATCCCTGGCCCTAATATCCCTGGCCCTAATATCCCTGGCCCTAAAATCCCTTGCCCTAAAATCCCTGGCCCTAATATCACTGGGCCTAATATCCCTGGCCCTAATATCCCTGGCCCTAATATCCCTGGCCCTAATATCCCTGGCCCTAATATCCCTGGCCCTAATAACCCTGGCCCTAATATCCCTGGCCCTAATATCCCTGGCCCTAATATCCCTGGCCCTAATATCCCTGGCCGTAATATCCCTGGCCCTAATATCCCTGGACCTAATATCCCTGGCCCTAATATCCCTGGCCCTAATATCCCTGGCCCTAATATCCCTGGCCCTAATATCCCCGGCCCTAATATCCCTGGCCTTAATATCCCTGGCCCTAATATCCCTGGCCCTAATATCGCTGGCCCTAATATCTCTGCCCCTAATATCCCTGACCCTAATATCCCTGGCCCTAATATCCCTGGCCCTAATATCCCTTGCCCTAATATCCCTGGCGCCTAATATCCCTGGCCATAATATCCCTGGCACTAATATCCCTGTCCCTAATAATGCTGGCCCTAATCTCCCTGGCCCTAATATCCCTGGCCCTAATATCCCTGGCCCTAATATCCCTGGCCCTAATATCCCTGGCCCTAATATCCCTGGCCCTAATATCCCTGGCCCTAATATCCCTGGCCCTCATATTCCTGGCCCTGATATCCCTGGTCCTAATATCCCTGGACCTAACATCCCTGGCCCTAATATCACTGGCCTAAAATCCCTTGCCCTAAAATCCCTGGCCCTAATATCACTGGGCCTAATATCCCTGGCCCTAATATCCCTGGCCCTAATATCCCTGGCCCTAATATCCCTGGCCCTAATATCCCTGGCCCTAATAACCCTGGCCCTAATATCCCTGGCCCTAATATCCCTGGCCCTAATATCCCTGGCCCTAATATCCCTGGCCGTAATATCCCTGGCCCTAATATCCCTGGACCTAATATCCCTGGCCCTAATATCCCTGGCCCTAATATCCCTGGCCCTAATATCCCTGGCCCTAATATCCCCGCCCTAATATCCCTGGCCTTAATATCCCTGGCCCTAATATGCCTGGCCCTAATATCGCTGGCCCTAATATCTCTGCCCCTAATATCCCTGACCCTAATATCCCTGGCCCTAATATCCCTGGCCCTAATATCCCTTGCCCTAATATCCCTGGCGCCTAATATCCCTGGCCATAATATCCCTGGCACTAATATCCCTGTCCCTAATAATGCTGGCCCTAATCTCCCTGGCCCTAATATCCCTGGCCCTAATATCCCTGGCCCTAATATCCCTGGCCCTAATATCCCTGGCCCTAATATCCCTGGCCCTAATATCCCTGGCCCTAATATCCCTGGCCCTCATATTCCTGGCCCTGATATCCCTGGTCCTAATATCCCTGGCCCTAATATCCCTGGCCCTAATATCCCTGGACCTAATATCCCTGGCCCTAATATCCCTGGCCCTAATATCCCTGGCCCTAATATCCCTTGCCCTAAAATCCCTGGCCCTAATATCCCTGGCCCTAATATCCCTGGCCCTAATATCCCTGGCCCTAATATCCCTGGCCCTAATATCCCTGGCCCTAATATCCCTGGCCCTAATAACCCTGGCCCTAATATCCCTGGCCCTAATATCCATGGCCCTAATATCCCTGGCCCTAATATCCCTGGACCTAATATCCCTGGCCCTAATATCCCTGGACCTAATATCCCTGGCCCTAATATCCCTGGCACTAATATCCCTGGCCCTAATATCCCTGGCCCTAATATCCCTTGCCCTAATATCCCTGGCCCTAATATCCCTGGCCCTAATATCCCTGGCCCTAATATCCCTGGCCCTAATATCCCTGGCCCTAATATCCCTGGCCTTAATAACCCTGGCCCTAATAACCCTGGCCCTAATATCCCTGGCCCTAATATCCCTGGCCCTAATATCTCTGGCCCTAATATCCCTGGCCCTAATATCCCTGGCCGTAATATCCGTGGACCTGATATCCCTGGCCGTAATATCCCTGGCCCTAATATCCCTGGCCCTAATATCCCTGGCCCTAATATTTCTGGCCCTAATATCCCTGGCCCTAATATCCCTGGCCCTAATATCCCTGGCCCTAATATCCCTGGCCCTAATATACCTGGTCCTAATATCCCTGGCCATAATATGCCTGGCTCTAATATCCCTGGTCCTAATATCCCTGGCCCTAATATCCCTGGCCCTAATATCGCTGGCCCTAATATCCCTGGCCCTAATATCCCTGGCCCTAATATCCCTGGCCCTAATATCCCTGGCCCTAATATCCATGGCCCTAATATCCCTGGCCCTAATATCCCTGGACCTAATATCCCTGGCCCTACTATCCCTGGACCTAATATCCCTGGCCCTAATAACCCTGGCACTAATATCCCTGGCCCTAATATCCCTGGCCCTAATATCCCTTGCCCTAAAATCCCTGGCCCTAATATCCCTGGCCCTAATATCCCTGGCCCTAATATCCCTGGCCATAATATCCCTGGCCCCAATATCCCTGGCCCTAATATCCCTGGCCCTAATATCCCTGGCCCTAATATCCCTGGCCCTAATATCCCTGGCCTTAATAACCCTGGCCCTAATAACCCTGGCCTTAATATCCCTGGCCCTAATATCCCTGGCCCTAATATCCCTGGCCCTAATATCCCTGGCCCTAATATCCCTGGCCTTAATAACCCTGGCCCTAATAACCCTGGCCCTAATATCCCTGGCCCTAATATCCCTGGCCCTAATATCTCTGGCCCTAATATCCCTGGCCCTAATATCCCTGGCCGTAATATCCGTGGACCTGATATCCCTGGCCGTAATATCCCTGGCCCTAATATCCCTGGCCCTAATATCCCTGGCCCTAATATTTCTGGCCCTAATATCCCTGGCCCTAATATCCTTGGCCCTAATATCCCTGGCCCTAATATCGCTGGCCATAATATCCCTGGCCCTAATATCCCTGGCCCTAATATCCCTGGCCTTAATATCCCTGGCCCTAATATCCCTGGCCCTAATATCCCTGGCCCTAATATCCCTGGCCCTAATATCCCTGGCCATAATATCCCTGGCCCTAATATCCCTGACCGTAATATCCCTGGCCCTAATATCCCTGGCCCTAATATCTCTGGCCCTAATATCCCTGGCCCTAATATCCCTGGCCCTAATATCCGTGGTCCTAATATCCCTGGCCCAAATATCCCTGGCCCTAATATCCATGGCCCTAATATCCCTGACCCTAATATCCCTGGCCCTAATATCCCTGGCCCTAATATCCCTCGCCCTAATATCTCTGGCCGTAATATCCGTGGACCTAATATCCCTGGCCCTAATATCCCTGGCCCTAATATCCCTGGCCCTAATATCCCTGGACCTAATATCCCTGGCCCTAATATCCCTGGCCCTAATATCCCTGGCCCTAATATCCCTGGCCCTAATATCACTGGCCATAATATCCCTGGCCCTAATATCCCTGGCCCTAATATCCCTGGCATTAATATCCCTGGCCCTAATATCCCTGGCCCTAATATCCCTGGCCCTAATATCCCTGGCCCTAATATCCCTGGACATAATATGCCTTTCCCTAATATCTCTAGCCATTATATCCCTGGCCCTAATATCCCTGACCGTAATATCCGTGGCCCTAATATCCCTGGCCCTAATATCTCTGGCCCTAATATCCCTGGCCCTAATATCCCTGGCCCTAATATCCGTGGCCCTAATATCCCTGGCCCAAATATCCCTGGCCCTAATATCCCTGGCCCTAATATCCCTGACCCTAATATCCCTGGCCCTAATATCCCTGGCCCTAATATCCCTTGCCCTAATATCCCTGGCGCCTAATATCCCTGGCCATAATATCCCTGGCACTAATATCCCTGTCCCTAATAATGCTGGCCCTAATCTCCCTGGCCCTAATATCCCTGGCCCTAATATCCCTGGCCCTAATATCCCTGGCCCTAATATCCCTGGCCCTAATATCCCTGGCCCTAATATCCCTGGCCCTAATATTCCTGGCCCTGATATCCCTGGTCCTAATATCCCTGGCCCTAATATCCCTGGCCCTAATATCCCTGGACCTAATATCCCTGGCCCTAATATCCCTGGCCCTAATATCCCTGGCCCTAATATCCCTTGCCCTAAAATCCATGGCCCTAATATCCCTGGCCCTAATATCCCTGGCCCTAATATCCCTGGCCCTAATATCCCTGGCCCTAATATCCCTGGCCCTAATATCCCTGGCCCTAATATCCCTGGCCCTAATATCCCTGGCCCTAATAACCCTGGCCCTAATATCCCTGGCCCTAATATCCCTGGCCCTAATATCCCTGGCCCTAATATCCCTGGCCCTAATATCCGTGGACCTAACATCCCTGGCCCTAATATCCCTGGCCCTAATATCCCTGTCCCTAATATCCCTTGCCCTAAAATCCCTGGCCCTAATATCACTGGGCCTAATATCCCTGGCCCTAATATCCCTGGCCCTAATATCCCTGGCCCTAATATCCCTGGCCCTAATATCCCTGGCCCTAATATCCCTGGCCCTAATATCCCTGGCCCTAATATCCCTGGCCCTAATATCCCTGGCCCTAATATCCCTGGCCCTAATATCCCTGGCCCTAATATCCCTGGCCCTAATATCCCTGGCCCTTATATCCCTGGCCCTAAAATCCCTGGCCCTAATATCCCTGGCCCTAATATCCCTGGCCCTCATATCCCTGGCCCTCATATCCCTAGCCATAATATCCCTGGCCATAATATCCCTGGCCCTAATATCCCTGGCCCTAAAATCCCTGGCCCTAATATCCCTGGCCCTAATATCCCTGGACCTAATATCCCTGGCCCTAATATCCCTGGCCCTAATATCTCTGGCACTAATATCCCTGGCCCTAATATCCCTGGCCGTAATATCCGTGGACCTGATATCCCTGGCCGTAATATCCCTGGCCTTAATATCCCTGGCCCTAATATCCCTGGCCCTAATATCCCTGGCCCTAATAACCCTGGCCCTAATATCCCTGGCCCTAATATCCCTGGCTCTAATATCTCTGGCCCTAATATCCCTGGCCCTAATATCCCTGGCCGTAATATCCGTGGACCTGATATCCCTGGCCGTAATATCCCTGGCCCTAATATCCCTGGCCCTAATATCCCTGGCCCTAATATTTCTGGCCCTAATATCCCTGGCCCTAATATCCTTGGCCCTAATATCCCTGGCCCTAATATCGCTGGCCATAATATCCCTGGCCCTAATATCCCTGGCCCTAATATCCCTGGCCTTAATATCCCTGGCCCTAATATCCCTGGCCCTAATATCCCTGGCCCTAATATCCCTGGCCCTAATATCCCTGGCCATAATATGCCTGGCCCTAATATCCCTGGCCATTATATCCCTGGCCCTAATATCCCTGACCGTAATATCCCTGGCCCTAATATCCCTGGCCCTAATATCTCTGGCCCTAATATCCCTGGCCCTAATATCCCTGGCCCTAATATCCGTGGTCCTAATATCCCTGGCCCAAATATCCCTGGCCCTAATATCCATGGCCCTAATATCCCTGACCCTAATATCCCTGGCCCTAATATCCCTGGCCCTAATATCCCTCGCCCTAATATCTCTGGCCGTAATATCCGTGGACCTAATATCCCTGGCCCTAATATCCCTGGCCCTAATATCCCTGGCCCTAATATCCCTGGACCTAATATCCCTGGCCCTAATATCCCTGGCCCTAATATCCCTGGCCCTAATATCCCTGGCCCTAATATCACTGGCCATAATATCCCTGGCCCTAATATCCCTGGCCCTAATATCCCTGGCATTAATATCCCTGGCCCTAATATCCCTGGCCCTAATATCCCTGGCCCTAATATCCCTGGCCCTAATATCCCTGGACATAATATGCCTTTCCCTAATATCTCTAGCCATTATATCCCTGGCCCTAATATCCCTGACCGTAATATCCGTGGCCCTAATATCCCTGGCCCTAATATCTCTGGCCCTAATATCCCTGGCCCTAATATCCCTGGCCCTAATATCCGTGGCCCTAATATCCCTGGCCCAAATATCCCTGGCCCTAATATCCCTGGCCCTAATATCCCTGACCCTAATATCCCTGGCCCTAATATCCCTGGCCCTAATATCCCTTGCCCTAATATCCCTGGCGCCTAATATCCCTGGCCATAATATCCCTGGCACTAATATCCCTGTCCCTAATAATGCTGGCCCTAATCTCCCTGGCCCTAATATCCCTGGCCCTAATATCCCTGGCCCTAATATCCCTGGCCCTAATATCCCTGGCCCTAATATCCCTGGCCCTAATATCCCTGGCCCTAATATTCCTGGCCCTGATATCCCTGGTCCTAATATCCCTGGCCCTAATATCCCTGGCCCTAATATCCCTGGACCTAATATCCCTGGCCCTAATATCCCTGGCCCTAATATCCCTGGCCCTAATATCCCTTGCCCTAAAATCCATGGCCCTAATATCCCTGGCCCTAATATCCCTGGCCCTAATATCCCTGGCCCTAATATCCCTGGCCCTAATATCCCTGGCCCTAATATCCCTGGCCCTAATATCCCTGGCCCTAATATCCCTGGCCCTAATAACCCTGGCCCTAATATCCCTGGCCCTAATATCCCTGGCCCTAATATCCCTGGCCCTAATATCCCTGGCCCTAATATCCGTGGACCTAACATCCTTGGCCCTAATATCCCTGGCCCTAATATCCCTGTCCCTAATATCCCTTGCCCTAAAATCCCTGGCCCTAATATCACTGGGCCTAATATCCCTGGCCCTAATATCCCTGGCCCTAATATCCCTGGCCCTAATATCCCTGGCCCTAATATCCCTGGCCCTAATATCCCTGGCCCTAATATCCCTGGCCCTAATATCCCTGGCCCTAATATCCCTGGCCCTAATATCCCTGGCCCTAATATCCCTGGCCCTAATATCCCTGGCCCTAATATCCCTGGCCCTAAAATCCCTGGCCCTAATATCCCTGGCCCTAATATCCCTGGCCCTCATATCCCTGGCCCTCATATCCCTAGCCATAATATCCCTGGCTATAATATCCCTGGCCCTAATATCCCTGGCCCTAAAATCCCTGGCCCTAATATCCCTGGCGCTAATATCCCTGGCCCTAATATCCCTGGCCCTGATATCCCTGGCCCTGATATCCCTGGCCCTAATATCCCTGGCCCTAATATCCCTGGCCCTAATATCCGTGGCCCTAAAATCCCTGGCCCTAATATCCCTGGCCCTAATATTCCTGGCCCTAATATCCCTGGCCCTAATATCCCTGGCCCTAATATCCCTGGCCCCAATATCCCTGGCCCTAATATCCCTGGCCCTAATATCCCTGGCCATAATATCCCTGGCCCTAATATCCCTGGCCCTTATATCCCTGGTCCTAATATCCCTGGCCCTAATATACCTGGCCCTAATATCCCAGGCTTAATATCCCTTCCATAATATCCCTGGCCATAATATCCCTGGCCCTAATATCCCTGGCCCTAATAACCCTGGCCCTAATATCCCTGGCCCTAATATCCCTGGCCCTAATATCTCTGGCCCTAATATCCCTGGCCCTAATATCCCTGGCCGTAATATCCGTGGACCTGATATCCCTGGCCATAATATCCCTGGCCCTAATATCCCTGGCCCTAATATCCCTGGCCATAATATCCCTGGCCCTAATATCCTTGGCCTTAATATCCCTGGCCCTAATATCCCTGGCCCTAATATCCCTGGCCCTAATATCCCTGGCCCTAATATCCCTGGCCATAATATGCCTGGCCCTAATATCCCTGGCCATTATATCCCTGGCCCTAATATCCCTGACCATAATATCCCTGGCCCTAATATCCCTGGCCCTAATATCTCTGGCCCTAATATCCCTGGCCCTAATATCCCTGGTCCTAATATCCGTGGCCCTAATATCCCTGGCCCAAATATCCCTGGCCCTAATATCCCTGGCCCTAATATCCCTGGCCCTAATATCCCTGGCCCTAATATCCCTGGCCCTAATATCCCTGGCCCTAATATCCCTGGCCCTAATATCCCTGGCCCTAATATACCTGGTCCTAATATCCCTGGCCCTAATATGCCTGGCTCTAATATCCCTGGCCCTAATATCCCTGGCCCTAATATCCCTGGCCCTAATATCGCTGGCCCTAATATCCCTGGCCCTAATATCCCTGGCCCTAATATCCCTGGCCCTAATATCCCTGGCCCTAATATCCATGGCCCTAATATCCCTGGCCCTAATATCCCTGGACCTAATATCCCTGGCCCTACTATCCCTGGACCTAATATCCCTGGCCCTAATAACCCTGGCACTAATATCCCTGGCCCTAATATCCCTGGCCCTAATATCCCTTGCCCTAAAATCCCTGGCCCTAATATCCCTGGCCCTAATATCCCTGGCCCTAATATCCCTGGCCATAATATCCCTGGCCCCAATATCCCTGGCCCTAATATCCCTGGCCCTAATATCCCTGGCCCTAATATCCCTGGCCCTAATATCCCTGGCCTTAATAACCCTGGCCCTAATAACCCTGGCCCTAATATCCCTGGCCCTAATATCCCTGGCCCTAATATCCCTGGCCCTAATATCCCTGGCCCTAATAACCCTGGCCGTAATATCCGTGGACCTAATATCCCTGGCCCTAATATCCCTGGCCCTAATATCCCTGGCCCTAATATCCCTGGCCCTAATATCCCTGGCCCTAATATCCCTGGCCCTAATATCCCTGGCCCTAATATCGCTGGCCATAACATCCCTGGCCCTAATAACCCTGGCCCTAATATCCCTGGCCTTAATATCCCTGGCCCTAATATCCCTGGCCCTAATATCCCTGGCCCTAATATCCCTGGCCATAATATGCCTGGCCCTAATATCCCTGGCCATTATATCCCTGGCCCTAATATCCCTGACCGTAATATCCCTGGCCCTAATATCCCTGGCCCTAATATCTCTGGCCCTAATATCCCTGGCCCTAATATCCCTGGCCCTAATATCCGTAGCCCTAATATCCCTGGCCCAAATATCCCTGGCCCTAATATCCCTGGCCCTAATATCCCTGACCCTAATATCCCTGGCCCTAATATCCCTGGCCCTAATATCCCTGGCCCTAATATCCCTGGCCCTAATAACCCTGGCCCTAATATCCCTGGCCCTAATATCCCTGGCCCTAATATCCCTGGCCCTAATATCCCTGGCCCTAATATCCCTGGACCTAACATCCCTGGCCCTATTATCCCTGGCCCTAATATCCCTGGCCCTAAAATCCCTTGCCCTAAAATCCCTGGCCCTAATATCACTGGGCCTAATATCCCTGGCCCTAATATCCCTGGCCCTAATATCCCTGGCCCTAATATCCCTGGCCCTAATATCCCTGGCCCTAATAACCCTGGCCCTAATATCCCTGGCCCTAATATCCCTGGCCCTAATATCCCTGGCCCTAATATCCCTGGCCGTAATATCCCTGGCCCTAATATCCCTGGACCTAATATCCCTGGCCCTAATATCCCTGGCCCTAATATCCCTGGCCCTAATATCCCTGGCCCTAATATCCCTGGCCCTAATATCCCTGGCCTTAATATCCCTGGCCCTAATATCCCTGGCCCTAATATCGCTGGCCCTAATATCTCTGCCCCTAATATCCCTGGCCCTAATATCCCTGGCCCTAATATCCCTGGCCCTAATATCCCTTGCCCTAATATCCCTGGCCATAATATCCCTGGCCCTAATATCCCTGGCCCTAACATCCCTGGCCCTAACATCCCTGGCCCTAATATCCCTGGCCCTAATATCCCTGGCCCTAATATCCCTGGCCCTAATATCCCTGGCCCTAATATCCCTGGCCCTAATATCCATGACCCTAATATCCCTGGCCCTAATATCCCTGGCCCTAATATCCCTCGCCCTAATATCTCTGGCCGTAATATCCGTGGACCTAATATCCCTGGCCCTAATATCCCTGGCCCTAATATCCCTGGCCCTAATATCCCTGGCCCTAATATCCCTGGACCTAATATCCCTGGCCCTAATATCCCTGGCCCTAATATCGCTGGCCATAATATCCCTGGCCCTAATATCCCTGGCCCTAATATCCCTGGCATTAATATCCCTTGCCCTAATATCCCTGGCCCTAATATCCCTGGCCCTAATATCCCTGGCCCTAATATCCCTGGCCATAATATGCCTGGCCCTAATATCCCTAGCCATTATATCCCTGGCCCTAATATCCCTGACCATAATATCCCTGGCCCTAATATCCCTGGCCCTAATATCTCTGGCCCTAATATCCCTGGCCCTAATATCCCTGGCCCTAATATCCGTGGCCCTAATATCCCTGGCCATTATATCCCTGGCCCTAATATCCCTGACCGTAATATCCCTGGCCCTAATATCCCTGGCCCTAATATCTCTGGCCCTAATATCCCTGGCCCTAATATCCCTGGCCCTAATATCCATAGCCCTAATATCCCTGGCCCAAATATCCCTGGCCCTAATATCCCTGGCCCTAATATCCCTGACCCTAATATCCCTGGCCCTAATATCCCTGGCCCTAATATCCCTGGCCCTAATATCCCTGGCCCTAATAACCCTGGCCCTAATATCCCTGGCCCTAATATCCCTGGCCCTAATATCCCTGGCCCTAATATCCCTGGCCCTAATATCCCTGGACCTAACATCCCTGGCCCTAATATCCCTGGCCCTAATATCCCTGGCCCTAAAATCCCTTGCCCTAAAATCCCTGGCCCTAATATCACTGGGCCTAATATCCCTGGCCCTAATATCCCTGGCCCTAATATCCCTGGCCCTAATATCCCTGGCCCTAATATCCCTGGCCCTAATATCCCTGGCCGTAATATCCCTGGCCCTAATATCCCTGGACCTAATATCCCTGGCCCTAATATCCCTGGCCCTAATATCCCTGGCCCTAATATCCCTGGCCCTAATATCCCCGGCCCTAATATCCCTGGCCTTAATATCCCTGGCCCTAATATCCCTGGCCCTAATATCGCTGGCCCTAATATCTCTGCCCCTAATATCCCTGGCCCTAATATCCCTGGCCCTAATATCCCTGGCCCTAATATCCCTTGCCCTAATATCCCTGGCCATAATATCCCTGGCCCTAACATCCCTGGCCCTAACATCCCTGGCCCTAATATCCCTGGCCCTAATATCCCTGGCCCTAATATCCCTGGCCCTAATATCCCTGGCCCTAATATCCCTGGCCCTAATATCCATGACCCTAATATCCCTGGCCCTAATATCCCTGGCCCTAATATCCCTCGCCCTAATATCTCTGGCCGTAATATCCGTGGACCTAATATCCCTGGCCCTAATATCCCTGGCCCTAATATCCCTGGCCCTAATATCCCTGGCCCTAATATCCCTGGACCTAATATCCCTGGCCCTAATATCCCTGGCCCTAATATCGCTGGCCATAATATCCCTGGCCCTAATATCCCTGGCCCTAATATCCCTGGCATTAATATCCCTTGCCCTAATATCCCTGGCCCTAATATCCCTGGCCCTAATATCCCTGGCCCTAATATCCCTGGCCATAATATGCCTGGCCCTAATATCCCTAGCCATTATATCCCTGGCCCTAATATCCCTGACCATAATATCCCTGGCCCTAATATCCCTGGCCCTAATATCTCTGGCCCTAATATCCCTGGCCCTAATATCCCTGGCCCTAATATCCGTGGCCCTAATATCCCTGGCCCAAATATCCCTGGCCCTAATATCCCTGGCCCTAATATCCCTGACACTAATATCCCTGGCCCTAATATCCTTGGCCCTAATATCCCTTGCCCTAATATCCCTGGCCCTAATATCCCTGGCCATAATATCCCTGGCACTAATATCCCTGTCCCTAATAATGCTGGCCCTAATCTCCCTGGCCCTAATATCCCTGGCCCTAATATCCCTGGCCCTAATATCCCTGGCCCTAATATCCCTGGCCCTAATATCCCTGGCCCTAATATCCCTGGCCCTAATATCCCTGGCCCTAATATCCCTGGCCCTAATATCCCTGGCCCTAATATCCCTGGCCCTAATATCCCTGGCCCTAATATCCCTGGACCTAACATCCCTGGCCTTAATATACCTGGCCCTAATATCCCTGGCCCTAATATCGCTGGCCCTAATATCTCTGCCCCTAATATCCCTGGCCCTAATATCCCTGGCCCTAATATCCCTGGCCCTAATATCCCTTGCCCTAATATCCCTGGCCATAATATCCCTGGCCCTAACATCCCTGGCCCTAACATCCCTGGCCCTAATATCCCTGGCCCTAATATCCCTGGCCCTAATATCCCTGGCCCTAATATCCCTGGCCCTAATATCCCTGGCCCTAATATCCATGACCCTAATATCCCTGGCCCTAATATCCCTGGCCCTAATATCCCTCGCCCTAATATCTCTGGCCGTAATATCCGTGGACCTAATATCCCTGGCCCTAATATCCCTGGCCCTAATATCCCTGGCCCTAATATCCCTGGCCCTAATATCCCTGGACCTAATATCCCTGGCCCTAATATCCCTGGCCCTAATATCGCTGGCCATAATATCCCTGGCCCTAATATCCCTGGCCCTAATATCCCTGGCATTAATATCCCTTGCCCTAATATCCCTGGCCCTAATATCCCTGGCCCTAATATCCCTGGCCCTAATATCCCTGGCCATAATATGCCTGGCCCTAATATCCCTAGCCATTATATCCCTGGCCCTAATATCCCTGACCATAATATCCCTGGCCCTAATATCCCTGGCCCTAATATCTCTGGCCCTAATATCCCTGGCCCTAATATCCCTGGCCCTAATATCCGTGGCCCTAATATCCCTGGCCCAAATATCCCTGGCCCTAATATCCCTGGCCCTAATATCCCTGACACTAATATCCCTGGCCCTAATATCCTTGGCCCTAATATCCCTTGCCCTAATATCCCTGGCCCTAATATCCCTGGCCATAATATCCCTGGCACTAATATCCCTGTCCCTAATAATGCTGGCCCTAATCTCCCTGGCCCTAATATCCCTGGCCCTAATATCCCTGGCCCTAATATCCCTGGCCCTAATATCCCTGGCCCTAATATCCCTGGCCCTAATATCCCTGGCCCTAATATCCCTGGCCCTAATATCCCTGACCCTAATATCCCTGGCTCTAATATCCCTGGCCCTAATATCCCTCGCCCTAATATCTCTGGCCGTAATATCCGTGGACCTAATATCCCTGGCCCTAATATCCCTGGCCCTAATATCCCTGGCCCTAATATCCCTGGCCCTAATATCCCTGGACCTAATATCCCTGGCCCTAATATCCCTGGCCCTAATATCCATGGCCCTAATATCCCTGGCCCTAATATCCCTGGACCTAATATCCCTGGCCCTAATATCCCTGGACCTAATATCCCTGGCCCTCATATCCCTGGCACTAATATCCCTGGCCCTAATATCCCTGGCCCTAATATCCCTTGCCCTAAAATCCCTGGCCCTAATATCCCTGGCCCTAATATCCCTGGCCCTAATATCCCTGGCCCTAATATCCCTGGCCCTAATATCCCTGGCCCTAATATCCCTGGCCCTTATATCCCTGGCCCTAATATCCCTGGCCCTAATATACCTGGCCCTAATATCCCAGGCTTATTATCCCTTCCATAATATCCCTGGCCATAATATCCCTGGCCCTAATATCCCTGGCCCTAATATCCCTGGCCCTAATATCCCTGGATATAATATCCCTGGCCCTAATATCCCTGGCCCTAATATCCCTGGCCCTAATATCCCTGGCCCTAATATCCCTGGCCCTAATATCCCTGGCCCTAATATCGCTGGCCCTAATATCCCTGGCCCTAATATCCCTGGCCCTCATATCCCTGGCCCTAATATCCCTGGCCCTAATATCCATGGCCCTAATATCTCTGGCCCTAATATCAGTGGACCTAATATCCCTGGCCCTAATATCCCTGGACCTAATATCCCTGGCCCTAATATCCCTGGCACTAATATCCCTGGCCCTAATATCCCTGGCCCTAATATCCCTTACCCTAAAATCCCTGGCCCTAATATCCCTGGCCCTAATATCCCTGGCACTAATATCCCTGGCCCTAATATCCCTGGCCCTAATATCCCTTACCCTAAAATCCCTGGCCCTAAAATCCCTGGCCCTAATATCCCTGGCCCTAATATCCCTTACCCTAAAATCCCTGGCCCTAATATCCCTGGCCCTAATAACCCTGGCCCTAATATCCCTGGCCTTAATATCCCTGGCCCTAATATCCCTGGCCCTAATATCCCTGGCCCTAATATCCATGGCCATAATATGCCTGGCCCTAATATCCCTGGCCATTATATCCCTGGCCCTAATATCCCTGACCGAAATATCCCTGGCCCTAATATCCCTGGCCCTAATATCTCTGGCCCTAATATCCCTGGCCCTAATATCCCTGGCCCTAATATCCGTAGCCCTAATATCCCTGGCCCAAATATCCCTGGCCCTAATATCCCTGGCCCTAATATCCCTGACCCTAATATCCCTGGCCCTAATATCCCTGGCCCTAATATCCCTGGCCCTAATATCCCTGGCCCTAATAACCCTGGCCCTAATATCCCTGGCCCTAATATCCCTGGCCCTAATATCCCTGGCCCTAATATCCCTGGCCCTAATATCCCTGGACCTAACATCCCTGGCCCTAATATCCCTGGCCCTAATATCCCTGGCCCTAAAATCCCTTGCCCTAAAATCCCTGGCCCTAATATCACTGGGCCTAATATCCCTGGCCCTAATATCCCTGGCCCTAATATCCCTGGCCCTAATATCCCTGGCCCTAATATCCCTGGCCCTAATAACCCTGGCCCTAATATCCCTGGCCCTAATATCCCTGGCCCTAATATCCCTGGCCCTAATATCCCTGGCCGTAATATCCCTGGCCCTAATATCCCTGGACCTAATATCCCTGGCCCTAATATCCCTGGCTCTAATATCCCTGGCCCTAATATCCCTGGCCCTAATATCCCCGGCCCTAATATCCCTGGCCCTAATATCCCTGGCCCTAATATCCCTGGCCCTAAAATCCCTGGCCCTAATATCCCTGGCCCTAATATCCCTGGCCCTCATATCCCTGGCCCTCATATCCCTAGCCATAATATCCCTGGCCATAATATCCCTGGCCCTAATATCCCTGGCCCTAAAATCCCTGGCCCTAATATCCCTGGCGCTAATATCCCTGGCCCTAATATCCCTGGCCCTGATATCCCTGGCCCTGATATCCCTGGCCCTGATATCCCTGGCCCTAATATCCCTGGCCCTAATATCCCTGGCCCTAATATCCCTGGCCCTAAAATCCCTGGCCCTAATATCCCTGGCCCTAATATTCCTGGCCCTAATATCCCTGGCCCTAATATCCCTGGCCCTAATATCCCTGGCCCCAATATCCCTGGCCCTAATATCCCTGGCCCTAATATCCCTGGCCATAATATCCCTGGCCCTAATATCCCTGGCCCTTATATCCCTGGTCCTAATATCCCTGGCCCTAATATACCTGGCCCTAATATCCCAGGCTTAATATCCCTTCCATAATATCCCTGGCCATAATATCCCTGGCCCTAATATCCCTGGCCCTAATAACCCTGGCCCTAATATCCCTGGCCCTAATATCCCTGGCCCTAATATCTCTGGCCCTAATATCCCTGGCCCTAATATCCCTGGCCGTAATATCCGTGGACCTGATATCCCTGGCCATAATATCCCTGGCCCTAATATCCCTGGCCCTAATATCCCTGGCCATAATATCCCTGGCCCTAATATCCTTGGCCTTAATATCCCTGGCCCTAATATCCCTGGCCCTAATATCCCTGGCCCTAATATCCCTGGCCCTAATATCCCTGGCCATAATATGCCTGGCCCTAATATCCCTGGCCATTATATCCCTGGCCCTAATATCCCTGACCATAATATCCCTGGCCCTAATATCCCTGGCCCTAATATCTCTGGCCCTAATATCCCTGGCCCTAATATCCCTGGTCCTAATATCCGTGGCCCTAATATCCCTGGCCCAAATATCCCTGGCCCTAATATCCCTGGCCCTAATATCCCTGGCCCTAATATCCCTGGCCCTAATATCCCTGGCCCTAATATCCCTGGCCCTAATATCCCTGGCCCTAATATCCCTGGCCCTAATATACCTGGTCCTAATATCCCTGGCCCTAATATGCCTGGCTCTAATATCCCTGGCCCTAATATCCCTGGCCCTAATATCCCTGGCCCTAATATCGCTGGCCCTAATATCCCTGGCCCTAATATCCCTGGCCCTAATATCCCTGGCCCTAATATCCCTGGCCCTAATATCCATGGCCCTAATATCCCTGGCCCTAATATCCCTGGACCTAATATCCCTGGCCCTACTATCCCTGGACCTAATATCCCTGGCCCTAATAACCCTGGCACTAATATCCCTGGCCCTAATATCCCTGGCCCTAATATCCCTTGCCCTAAAATCCCTGGCCCTAATATCCCTGGCCCTAATATCCCTGGCCCTAATATCCCTGGCCATAATATCCCTGGCCCCAATATCCCTGGCCCTAATATCCCTGGCCCTAATATCCCTGGCCCTAATATCCCTGGCCCTAATATCCCTGGCCTTAATAACCCTGGCCCTAATAACCCTGGCCCTAATATCCCTGGCCCTAATATCCCTGGCCCTAATATCCCTGGCCCTAATATCCCTGGCCCTAATAACCCTGGCCGTAATATCCGTGGACCTAATATCCCTGGCCCTAATATCCCTGGCCCTAATATCCCTGGCCCTAATATCCCTGGCCCTAATATCCCTGGCCCTAATATCCCTGGCCCTAATATCCCTGGCCCTAATATCGCTGGCCATAACATCCCTGGCCCTAATAACCCTGGCCCTAATATCCCTGGCCTTAATATCCCTGGCCCTAATATCCCTGGCCCTAATATCCCTGGCCCTAATATCCCTGGCCATAATATGCCTGGCCCTAATATCCCTGGCCATTATATCCCTGGCCCTAATATCCCTGACCGTAATATCCCTGGCCCTAATATCCCTGGCCCTAATATCTCTGGCCCTAATATCCCTGGCCCTAATATCCCTGGCCCTAATATCCGTAGCCCTAATATCCCTGGCCCAAATATCCCTGGCCCTAATATCCCTGGCCCTAATATCCCTGACCCTAATAACCCTGGCCCTAATATCCCTGGCCCTAATATCCCTGGCCCTAATATCTCTGGCCCTAATATCCCTGGCCCTAATATCCCTGGCCGTAATATCCGTGGACCTGATATCCCTGGCCATAATATCCCTGGCCCTAATATCCCTGGCCCTAATATCCCTGGCCATAATATCCCTGGCCCTAATATCCTTGGCCTTAATATCCCTGGCCCTAATATCCCTGGCCCTAATATCCCTGGCCCTAATATCCCTGGCCCTAATATCCCTGGCCATAATATGCCTGGCCCTAATATCCCTGGCCATTATATCCCTGGCCCTAATATCCCTGACCATAATATCCCTGGCCCTAATATCCCTGGCCCTAATATCTCTGGCCCTAATATCCCTGGCCCTAATATCCCTGGTCCTAATATCCGTGGCCCTAATATCCCTGGCCCAAATATCCCTGGCCCTAATATCCCTGGCCCTAATATCCCTGGCCCTAATATCCCTGGCCCTAATATCCCTGGCCCTAATATCCCTGGCCCTAATATCCCTGGCCCTAATATCCCTGGCCCTAATATACCTGGTCCTAATATCCCTGGCCCTAATATGCCTGGCTCTAATATCCCTGGCCCTAATATCCCTGGCCCTAATATCCCTGGCCCTAATATCGCTGGCCCTAATATCCCTGGCCCTAATATCCCTGGCCCTAATATCCCTGGCCCTAATATCCCTGGCCCTAATATCCATGGCCCTAATATCCCTGGCCCTAATATCCCTGGACCTAATATCCCTGGCCCTACTATCCCTGGACCTAATATCCCTGGCCCTAATAACCCTGGCACTAATATCCCTGGCCCTAATATCCCTGGCCCTAATATCCCTTGCCCTAAAATCCCTGGCCCTAATATCCCTGGCCCTAATATCCCTGGCCCTAATATCCCTGGCCATAATATCCCTGGCCCCAATATCCCTGGCCCTAATATCCCTGGCCCTAATATCCCTGGCCCTAATATCCCTGGCCCTAATATCCCTGGCCTTAATAACCCTGGCCCTAATAACCCTGGCCCTAATATCCCTGGCCCTAATATCCCTGGCCCTAATATCCCTGGCCCTAATATCCCTGGCCCTAATAACCCTGGCCGTAATATCCGTGGACCTAATATCCCTGGCCCTAATATCCCTGGCCCTAATATCCCTGGCCCTAATATCCCTGGCCCTAATATCCCTGGCCCTAATATCCCTGGCCCTAATATCCCTGGCCCTAATATCGCTGGCCATAACATCCCTGGCCCTAATAACCCTGGCCCTAATATCCCTGGCCTTAATATCCCTGGCCCTAATATCCCTGGCCCTAATATCCCTGGCCCTAATATCCCTGGCCATAATATGCCTGGCCCTAATATCCCTGGCCATTATATCCCTGGCCCTAATATCCCTGACCGTAATATCCCTGGCCCTAATATCCCTGGCCCTAATATCTCTGGCCCTAATATCCCTGGCCCTAATATCCCTGGCCCTAATATCCGTAGCCCTAATATCCCTGGCCCAAATATCCCTGGCCCTAATATCCCTGGCCCTAATATCCCTGACCCTAATATCCCTGGCCCTAATATCCCTGGCCCTAATATCCCTGGCCCTAATATCCCTGGCCCTAATAACCCTGGCCCTAATATCCCTGGCCCTAATATCCCTGGCCCTAATATCCCTGGCCCTAATATCCCTGGCCCTAATATCCCTGGACCTAACATCCCTGGCCCTATTATCCCTGGCCCTAATATCCCTGGCCCTAAAATCCCTTGCCCTAAAATCCCTGGCCCTAATATCACTGGGCCTAATATCCCTGGCCCTAATATCCCTGGCCCTAATATCCCTGGCCCTAATATCCCTGGCCCTAATATCCCTGGCCCTAATAACCCTGGCCCTAATATCCCTGGCCCTAATATCCCTGGCCCTAATATCCCTGGCCCTAATATCCCTGGCCGTAATATCCCTGGCCCTAATATCCCTGGACCTAATATCCCTGGCCCTAATATCCCTGGCCCTAATATCCCTGGCCCTAATATCCCTGGCCCTAATATCCCTGGCCCTAATATCCCTGGCCTTAATATCCCTGGCCCTAATATCCCTGGCCCTAATATCGCTGGCCCTAATATCTCTGCCCCTAATATCCCTGGCCCTAATATCCCTGGCCCTAATATCCCTGGCCTTAATATCCCTTGCCCTAATATCCCTGGCCATAATATCCCTGGCCCTAATATCCCTGGCCCTAACATCCCTGGCCCTAACATCCCTGGCCCTAATATCCCTGGCCCTAATATCCCTGGCCCTAATATCCCTGGCCCTAATATCCCTGGCCCTAATATCCCTGGCCCTAATATCCATGACCCTAATATCCCTGGCCCTAATATCCCTGGCCCTAATATCCCTCGCCCTAATATCCGTGGACCTAATATCCCTGGCCCTAATATCCCTGGCCCTAATATCCCTGGCCCTAATATCCCTGGCCCTAATATCCCTGGACCTAATATCCCTGGCCCTAATATCCCTGGCCCTAATATCGCTGGCCATAATATCCCTGGCCCTAATATCCCTGGCCCTAATATCCCTGGCATTAATATCCCTTGCCCTAATATCCCTGGCCCTAATATCCCTGGCCCTAATATCCCTGGCCCTAATATCCCTGGCCATAATATGCCTGGCCCTAATATCCCTAGCCATTATATCCCTGGCCCTAATATCCCTGACCATAATATCCCTGGCCCTAATATCCCTGGCCCTAATATCTCTGGCCCTAATATCCCTGGCCCTAATATCCCTGGCCCTAATATCCGTGGCCCTAATATCCCTGGCCATTATATCCCTGGCCCTAATATCCCTGACCGTAATATCCCTGGCCCTAATATCCCTGGCCCTAATATCTCTGGCCCTAATATCCCTGGCCCTAATATCCCTGGCCCTAATATCCATAGCCCTAATATCCCTGGCCCAAATATCCCTGGCCCTAATATCCCTGGCCCTAATATCCCTGACCCTAATATCCCTGGCCCTAATATCCCTGGCCCTAATATCCCTGGCCCTAATATCCCTGGCCCTAATAACCCTGGCCCTAATATCCCTGGCCCTAATATCCCTGGCCCTAATATCCCTGGCCCTAATATCCCTGGCCCTAATATCCCTGGACCTAACATCCCTGGCCCTAATATCCCTGGCCCTAATATCCCTGGCCCTAAAATCCCTTGCCCTAAAATCCCTGGCCCTAATATCACCTGGGCCTAATATCCCTGGCCCTAATATCCCTGGCCCTAATATCCCTGGCCCTAATATCCCTGGCCCTAATATCCCTGGCCCTAATATCCCTGGCCGTAATATCCCTGGCCCTAATATCCCTGGACCTAATATCCCTGGCCCTAATATCCCTGGCCCTAATATCCTTGGCCCTAATATCCCTGGCCCTAATATCCCCGGCCCTAATATCCCTGGCCTTAATATCCCTGGCCCTAATATCCCTGGCCCTAATATCGCTGGCCCTAATATCTCTGCCCCTAATATCCCTGGCCCTAATATCCCTGGCCCTAATATCCCTGGCCCTAATATCCCTTGCCCTAATATCCCTGGCCATAATATCCCTGGCCCTAACATCCCTGGCCCTAACATCCCTGGCCCTAATATCCCTGGCCCTAATATCCCTGGCCCTAATATCCCTGGCCCTAATATCCCTGGCCCTAATATCCCTGGCCCTAATATCCATGACCCTAATATCCCTGGCCCTAATATCCCTGGCCCTAATATCCCTCGCCCTAATATCTCTGGCCGTAATATCCGTGGACCACATATCCCTGGCCCTAATATCCCTGGCCCTAATATCCCTGGCCCTAATATCCCTGGCCCTAATATCCCTGGACCTAATATCCCTGGCCCTAATATCCCTGGCCCTAATATCGCTGGCCATAATATCCCTGGCCCTAATATCCCTGGCCCTAATATCCCTGGCATTAATATCCCTTGCCCTAATATCCCTGGCCCTAATATCCCTGGCCCTAATATCCCTGGCCCTAATATCCCTGGCCATAATATGCCTGGCCCTAATATCCCTAGCCATTATATCCCTGGCCCTAATATCCCTGACCATAATATCCCTGGCCCTAATATCCCTGGCCCTAATATCTCTGGCCCTAATATCCCTGGCCCTAATATCCCTGGCCCTAATATCCGTGGCCCTAATATCCCTGGCCCAAATATCCCTGGCCCTAATATCCCTGGCCCTAATATCCCTGACACTAATATCCCTGGCCCTAATATCCTTGGCCCTAATATCCCTTGCCCTAATATCCCTGGCCCTAATATCCCTGGCCATAATATCCCTGGCACTAATATCCCTGTCCCTAATAATGCTGGCCCTAATCTCCCTGGCCCTAATATCCCTGGCCCTAATATCCCTGGCCCTAATATCCCTGGCCCTAATATCCCTGGCCCTAATATCCCTGGCCCTAATATCCCTGGCCCTAATATCCCTGGCCCTAATATCCCTGACCCTAATATCCCTGGCTCTAATATCCCTGGCCCTAATATCCCTCGCCCTAATATCTCTGGCCGTAATATCCGTGGACCTAATATCCCTGGCCCTAATATCCCTGGCCCTAATATCCCTGGCCCTAATATCCCTGGCCCTAATATCCCTGGACCTAATATCCCTGGCCCTAATATCCCTGGCCCTAATATCCATGGCCCTAATATCCCTGGCCCTAATATCCCTGGACCTAATATCCCTGGCCCTAATATCCCTGGACCTAATATCCCTGGCCCTCATATCCCTGGCACTAATATCCCTGGCCCTAATATCCCTGGCCCTAATATCCCTTGCCCTAAAATCCCTGGCCCTAATATCCCTGGCCCTAATATCCCTGGCCCTAATATCCCTGGCCCTAATATCTTTGGCCCTAATATCCCTGGCCCTAATATCCCTGGCCCTTATATCCCTGGCCCTAATATCCCTGGCCCTAATATACCTGGCCCTAATATCCCAGGCTTATTATCCCTTCCATAATATCCCTGGCCATAATATCCCTGGCCCTAATATCCCTGGCCCTAATATCCCTGGCCCTAATATCCCTGGATATAATATCCCTGGCCCTAATATCCCTGGCCCTAATATCCCTGGCCCTAATATCCCTGGCCCTAATATCCCTGGCCCTAATATCCCTGGCCCTAATATCGCTGGCCCTAATATCCCTGGCCCTAATATCCCTGGCCCTCATATCCCTGGCCCTAATATCCCTGGCCCTAATATCCATGGCCCTAATATCTCTGGCCCTAATATCAGTGGACCTAATATCCCTGGCCCTAATATCCCTGGACCTAATATCCCTGGCCCTAATATCCCTGGCACTAATATCCCTGGCCCTAATATCCCTGGCCCTAATATCCCTTACCCTAAAATCCCTGGCCCTAATATCCCTGGCCCTAATATCCCTGGCACTAATATCCCTGGCCCTAATATCCCTGGCCCTAATATCCCTTACCCTAAAATCCCTGGCCCTAAAATCCCTGGCCCTAATATCCCTGGCCCTAATATCCCTTACCCTAAAATCCCTGGCCCTAATATCCCTGGCCCTAATAACCCTGGCCCTAATATCCCTGGCCTTAATATCCCTGGCCCTAATATCCCTGGCCCTAATATCCCTGGCCCTAATATCCCTGGCCATAATATGCCTGGCCCTAATATCCCTGGCCATTATATCCCTGGCCCTAATATCCCTGACCGAAATATCCCTGGCCCTAATATCCCTGGCCCTAATATCTCTGGCCCTAATATCCCTGGCCCTAATATCCCTGGCCCTAATATCCGTAGCCCTAATATCCCTGGCCCAAATATCCCTGGCCCTAATATCCCTGGCCCTAATATCCCTGGCCCTAATATCCCTGGACCTAACATCCCTGGCCCTAATATCCCTGGCCCTAATATCCCTGGCCCTAAAATCCCTTGCCCTAAAATCCCTGGCCCTAATATCACTGGGCCTAATATCCCTGGCCCTAATATCCCTGGCCCTAATATCCCTGGCCCTAATATCCCTGGCCCTAATATCCCTGGCCCTAATAACCCTGGCCCTAATATCCCTGGCCCTAATATCCCTGGCCCTAATATCCCTGGCCCTAATATCCCTGGCCGTAATATCCCTGGCCCTAATATCCCTGGACCTAATATCCCTGGCCCTAATATCCCTGGCTCTAATATCCCTGGCCCTAATATCCCTGGCCCTAATATCCCCGGCCCTAATATCCCTGGCCTTAATATCCCTGGCCCTAATATCCCTGGCCCTAATATCGCTGGCCCTAATATCTCTGCCCCTAATATCCATGACCCTAATATCCCTGGCCCTAATATCCCTGGCCCTAATATCCCTCGCCCTAATATCTCTGGCCGTAATATCCGTGGACCTAATATCCCTGGCCCTAATATCCCTGGCCCTAATATCCCTGGCCCTAATATCCCTGGCCCTAATATCCCTGGACCTAATATCCCTGGCCCTAATATCCCTGGCCCTAATATCGCTGGCCATAATATCCCTGGCCCTAATATCCCTGGCCCTAATATCCCTGGCCCTAATATCCCTGGCCCTAATATCCATGGCCCTAATATCTCTGGCCCTAATATCAGTGGACCTAATATCCCTGGCCCTAATATCCCTGGACCTAATATCCCTGGCCCTAATATCCCTGGCACCAATATCCCTGGCCCTAATATCCCTGGCCCTAATATCCCTTACCCTAAAATCCCTGGCCCTAATATCCCTGGCCCTAATATCCCTGGCACTAATATCCCTGGCCCTAATATCCCTGGCCCTAATATCCCTTACCCTAAAATCCCTGGCCCTAAAATCCCTGTCCCTAATAATGCTGGCCCTAATCTCCCTGGCCCTAATATCCCTGGCCCTAATATCCCTTACCCTAAAATCCCTGGCCCTAATATCCCTGGCCCTAATATCCCTGACCCTAATATCCCTGGCCCTAATATCCCTGGCCCTAATATCCCTGGCCCTAATATCCCTGGCCCTAATAACCCTGGCCCTAATATCCCTGGCCCTAATATCCCTGGCCCTAATATCCCTGGCCCTAATATCCCTGGCCCTAATATCCCTGGACCTAACATCCCTGGCCCTAATATCCCTGGCCCTAATATCCCTGGCCCTAAAATCCCTTGCCCTAAAATCCCTGGCCCTAATATCACTGGGCCTAATATCCCTGGCCCTAATATCCCTGGCCCTAATATCCCTGGCCCTAATATCCCTGGCCCTAATATCCCTGGCCCTAATAACCCTGGCCCTAATATCCCTGGCCCTAATATCCCTGGCCCTAATATCCCTGGCCCTAATATCCCTGGCCGTAATATCCCTGGCCCTAATATCCCTGGACCTAATATCCCTGGCCCTAATATCCCTGGCCCTAATATCCCTGGCCCTAATATCCCTGGCCCTAATATCCCCGGCCCTAATATCCCTGGCCTTAATATCCCTGGCCCTAATATCCCTGGCCCTAATATCGCTGGCCCTAATATCTCTGCCCCTAATATCCCTGACCCTAATATCCCTGGCCCTAATATCCCTGGCCCTAATATCCCTTGCCCTAATATCCCTGGCGCCTAATATCCCTGGCCATAATATCCCTGGCACTAATATCCCTGTCCCTAATAATGCTGGCCCTAATCTCCCTGGCCCTAATATCCCTGGCCCTAATATCCCTGGCCCTAATATCCCTGGTCCTAATATCCCTGGACCTAACATCCCTGGCCCTAATATCCCTGGCCTAAAATCCCTTGCCCTAAAATCCCTGGCCCTAATATCACTGGGCCTAATATCCCTGGCCCTAATATCCCTGGCCCTAATATCCCTGGCCCTAATATCCCTGGCCCTAATATCCCTGGCCCTAATAACCCTGGCCCTAATATCCCTGGCCCTAATATCCCTGGCCCTAATATCCCTGGCCCTAATATCCCTGGCCGTAATATCCCTGGCCCTAATATCCCTGGACCTAATATCCCTGGCCCTAATATCCCTGGCCCTAATATCCCTGGCCCTAATATCCCTGGCCCTAATATCCCCGGCCCTAATATCCCTGGCCTTAATATCCCTGGCCCTAATATGCCTGGCCCTAATATCGCTGGCCCTAATATCTCTGCCCCTAATATCCCTGACCCTAATATCCCTGGCCCTAATATCCCTGGCCCTAATATCCCTTGCCCTAATATCCCTGGCGCCTAATATCCCTGGCCATAATATCCCTGGCACTAATATCCCTGTCCCTAATAATGCTGGCCCTAATCTCCCTGGCCCTAATATCCCTGGCCCTAATATCCCTGGCCCTAATATCCCTGGCCCTAATATCCCTGGCCCTAATATCCCTGGCCCTAATATCCCTGGCCCTAATATCCCTGGCCCTCATATTCCTGGCCCTGATATCCCTGGTCCTAATATCCCTGGCCCTAATATCCCTGGCCCTAATATCCCTGGACCTAATATCCCTGGCCCTAATATCCCTGGCCCTAATATCCCTGGCCCTAATATCCCTTGCCCTAAAATCCCTGGCCCTAATATCCCTGGCCCTAATATCCCTGGCCCTAATATCCCTGGCCCTAATATCCCTGGCCCTAATATCCCTGGCCCTAATATCCCTGGCCCTAATATCCCTGGCCCTAATAACCCTGGCCCTAATATCCCTGGCCCTAATATCCATGGCCCTAATATCCCTGGCCCTAATATCCCTGGACCTAATATCCCTGGCCCTAATATCCCTGGACCTAATATCCCTGGCCCTAATATCCCTGGCACTAATATCCCTGGCACTAATATCCCTGGCCCTAATATCCCTTGCCCTAATATCCCTGGCCCTAATATCCCTGGCCCTAATATCCCTGGCCCTAATATCCCTGGCCCTAATATCCCTGGCCCTAATATCCCTGGCCTTAATAACCCTGGCCCTAATAACCCTGGCCCTAATATCCCTGGCCCTAATATCCCTGGCCCTAATATCTCTGGCCCTAATATCCCTGGCCCTAATATCCCTGGCCGTAATATCCGTGGACCTGATATCCCTGGCCGTAATATCCCTGGCCCTAATATCCCTGGCCCTAATATCCCTGGCCCTAATATTTCTGGCCCTAATATCCCTGGCCCTAATATCCTTGGCCCTAATATCCCTGGCCCTAATATCGCTGGCCATAATATCCCTGGCCCTAATATCCCTGGCCCTAATATCCCTGGCCTTAATATCCCTGGCCCTAATATCCCTGGCCCTAATATCCCTGGCCCTAATATCCCTGGCCCTAATATCCCTGGCCATAATATGCCTGGCCCTAATATCCCTGGCCATTATATCCCTGGCCCTAATATCCCTGACCGTAATATCCCTGGCCCTAATATCCCTGGCCCTAATATCTCTGGCCCTAATATCCCTGGCCCTAATATCCCTGGCCCTAATATCCGTGGTCCTAATATCCCTGGCCCAAATATCCCTGGCCCTAATATCCATGGCCCTAATATCCCTGACCCTAATATCCCTGGCCCTAATATCCCTGGCCCTAATATCCCTGGCCCTAATATCCCTGGACCTAATATCCCTGGCCCTAATATCCCTGGCCCTAATATCCCTGGCCCTAATATCCCTGGCCCTAATATCACTGGCCATAATATCCCTGGCCCTAATATCCCTGGCCCTAATATCCCTGGCATTAATATCCCTGGCCCTAATATTCCTGGCCCTAATATCCCTGGCCCTAATATCCCTGGCCCTAATATCCCTGGACATAATATGCCTTTCCCTAATATCTCTAGCCATTATATCCCTGGCCCTAATATCCCTGACCGTAATATCCGTGGCCCTAATATCCCTGGCCCTAATATCTCTTGCCCTAATATCCCTGGCCCTAATATCCCTGGCCCTAATATCCGTGGCCCTAATATCCCTGGCCCAAATATCCCTGGCCCTAATATCCCTGGCCCTAATCTCCCTGACCCTAATATCCCTGGCCCTAATATCCCTGGCCCTAATATCCCTTGCCCTAATATCCCTAGCGCCTAATATCCCTGGCCATAATATCCCTGGCACTAATATCCCTGTCCCTAATAATGCTGGCCCCAATCTCCCTGGCCCTAGTATCCCTGGCCCTAATATCCCTGGCCCTAATATCCCTGGCCCTAATATCCCTGGCCCTAATATCCCTGGCCCTAATATCCCTGGCCCTAATATTCCTGGCCCTGATATCCCTGGTCCTAATATCCCTGGCCCTAATATCCCTGGCCCTAATATCCCTGGACCTAATATCCCTGGCCCTAATATCCCTGGCCCTAATATCCCTGGCCCTAATATCCCTTGCCCTAAAATCCCTGGCCCTAATATCCCTGGCCCTAATATCCCTGGCCCTAATATCCCTGGCCCTAATATCCCTGGCCCTAATATCCCTGGCCCTAATATCCCTGGCCCTAATATCCCTGGCCCTAATATCCCTGGCCCTAAAAACCCTGGCCCTAATATCCCTGGCCCTAATATCCCTGGCCCTAATATCCCTGGCCATAATATGCCTGGCCCTAATATCCCTGGCCATTATATCCCTGGCCCTAATATCCCTGACCGTAATATCCCTGGCCCTAATATCCCTGGCCCTAATATCTCTGGCCCTAATATCCCTGGCCCTAATATCCCTGGTCCTAATATCCGTGGCCCTAATATCCCTGGCCCAAATATCCCTGGCCCTAATATCCCTGGCCCTAATATCCCTGGCCCTAATATCCCTGGCCCTAATATCCCTGGCCCTAATATCCCTGGCCCTAATATCCCTGGCCCTAATATACCTGGTCCTAATATCCCTGGCCCTAATATGCCTGGCTCTAATATCCCTGGCCCTAATATCCCTGGCCCTAATATCCCTGGCCCTAATATCGCTGGCCCTAATATCCCTGGCCCTAATATCCCTGGCCCTAATATCCCTGGCCCTAATATCCCTGGCCCTAATATCCATGGCCCTAATATCCCTGGCCCTAATATCCCTGGACCTAATATCCCTGGCCCTACTATCCCTGGACCTAATATCCCTGGCCCTAATAACCCTGGCCCTAAAATCCCTGTCCCTAATAATGCTGGCCCTAATCTCCCTGGCCCTAATATCCCTGGCCCTAATATCCCTTACCCTAAAATCCCTGGCCCTAATATCCCTGGCCCTAATATCCCTGACCCTAATATCCCTGGCCCTAATATCCCTGGCCCTAATATCCCTGGCCCTAATATCCCTGGCCCTAATAACCCTGGCCCTAATATCCCTGGCCCTAATATCCCTGGCCCTAATATCCCTGGCCCTAATATCCCTGGCCCTAATATCCCTGGACCTAACATCCCTGGCCCTAATATCCCTGGCCCTAATATCCCTGGCCCTAAAATCCCTTGCCCTAAAATCCCTGGCCCTAATATCACTGGGCCTAATATCCCTGGCCCTAATATCCCTGGCCCTAATATCCCTGGCCCTAATATCCCTGGCCCTAATATCCCTGGCCCTAATATCCCTGGCCCTAATATCGCTGGCCATAATATCCCTGGCCCTAATATCCCTGGCCCTAATATCCCTGGCCTTAATATCCCTGGCCCTAATATCCCTGGCCCTAATATCCCTGGCCCTAATATCCCTGGCCCTAATATCCCTGGCCATAATATGCCTGGCCCTAATATCCCTGGCCATTATATCCCTGGCCCTAATATCCCTGACCGTAATATCCCTGGCCCTAATATCCCTGGCCCTAATATCTCTGGCCCTAATATCCCTGGCCCTAATATCCCTGGCCCTAATATCCGTGGTCCTAATATCCCTGGCCCAAATATCCCTGGCCCTAATATCCATGGCCCTAATATCCCTGACCCTAATATCCCTGGCCCTAATATCCCTGGCCCTAATATCCCTGGCCCTAATATCCCTGGACCTAATATCCCTGGCCCTAATATCCCTGGCCCTAATATCCCTGGCCCTAATATCCCTGGCCCTAATATCACTGGCCATAATATCCCTGGCCCTAATATCCCTGGCCCTAATATCCCTGGCATTAATATCCCTGGCCCTAATATTCCTGGCCCTAATATCCCTGGCCCTAATATCCCTGGCCCTAATATCCCTGGACATAATATGCCTTTCCCTAATATCTCTAGCCATTATATCCCTGGCCCTAATATCCCTGACCGTAATATCCGTGGCCCTAATATCCCTGGCCCTAATATCTCTGGCCCTAATATCCCTGGCCCTAATATCCCTGGCCCTAATATCCGTGGCCCTAATATCCCTGGCCCAAATATCCCTGGCCCTAATATCCCTGGCCCTAATCTCCCTGACCCTAATATCCCTGGCCCTAATATCCCTGGCCCTAATATCCCTTGCCCTAATATCCCTAGCGCCTAATATCCCTGGCCATAATATCCCTGGCACTAATATCCCTGTCCCTAATAATGCTGGCCCCAATCTCCCTGGCCCTAGTATCCCTGGCCCTAATATCCCTGGCCCTAATATCCCTGGCCCTAATATCCCTGGCCCTAATATCCCTGGCCCTAATATCCCTGGCCCTAATATTCCTGGCCCTGATATCCCTGGTCCTAATATCCCTGGCCCTAATATCCCTGGCCCTAATATCCCTGGACCTAATATCCCTGGCCCTAATATCCCTGGCCCTAATATCCCTGGCCCTAATATCCCTTGCCCTAAAATCCCTGGCCCTAATATCCCTGGCCCTAATATCCCTGGCCCTAATATCCCTGGCCCTAATATCCCTGGCCCTAATATCCCTGGCCCTAATATCCCTGGCCCTAATATCCCTGGCCCTAATATCCCTGGCCCTAAAAACCCTGGCCCTAATATCCCTGGCCCTAATATCCCTGGCCCTAATATCCCTGGCCATAATATGCCTGGCCCTAATATCCCTGGCCATTATATCCCTGGCCCTAATATCCCTGACCGTAATATCCCTGGCCCTAATATCCCTGGCCCTAATATCTCTGGCCCTAATATCCCTGGCCCTAATATCCCTGGTCCTAATATCCGTGGCCCTAATATCCCTGGCCCAAATATCCCTGGCCCTAATATCCCTGGCCCTAATATCCCTGGCCCTAATATCCCTGGCCCTAATATCCCTGGCCCTAATATCCCTGGCCCTAATATCCCTGGCCCTAATATACCTGGTCCTAATATCCCTGGCCCTAATATGCCTGGCTCTAATATCCCTGGCCCTAATATCCCTGGCCCTAATATCCCTGGCCCTAATATCGCTGGCCCTAATATCCCTGGCCCTAATATCCCTGGCCCTAATATCCCTGGCCCTAATATCCCTGGCCCTAATATCCATGGCCCTAATATCCCTGGCCCTAATATCCCTGGACCTAATATCCCTGGCCCTACTATCCCTGGACCTAATATCCCTGGCCCTAATAACCCTGGCCCTAAAATCCCTGTCCCTAATAATGCTGGCCCTAATCTCCCTGGCCCTAATATCCCTGGCCCTAATATCCCTTACCCTAAAATCCCTGGCCCTAATATCCCTGGCCCTAATATCCCTGACCCTAATATCCCTGGCCCTAATATCCCTGGCCCTAATATCCCTGGCCCTAATATCCCTGGCCCTAATAACCCTGGCCCTAATATCCCTGGCCCTAATATCCCTGGCCCTAATATCCCTGGCCCTAATATCCCTGGCCCTAATATCCCTGGACCTAACATCCCTGGCCCTAATATCCCTGGCCCTAATATCCCTGGCCCTAAAATCCCTTGCCCTAAAATCCCTGGCCCTAATATCACTGGGCCTAATATCCCTGGCCCTAATATCCCTGGCCCTAATATCCCTGGCCCTAATATCCCTGGCCCTAATATCCCTGGCCCTAATAACCCTGGCCCTAATATCCCTGGCCCTAATATCCCTGGCCCTAATATCCCTGGCCCTAATATCCCTGGCCGTAATATCCCTGGCCCTAATATCCCTGGACCTAATATCCCTGGCCCTAATATCCCTGGCCCTAATATCCCTGGCCCTAATATCCCTGGCCCTAATATCCCCGGCCCTAATATCCCTGGCCTTAATATCCCTGGCCCTAATATCCCTGGCCCTAATATCGCTGGCCCTAATATCTCTGCCCCTAATATCCCTGACCCTAAAATCCCTGGCCCTAATATCCCTGGCCCTAATATCCCTTGCCCTAATATCCCTGGCGCCTAATATCCCTGGCCATAATATCCCTGGCACTAATATCCCTGTCCCTAATAATGCTGGCCCTAATCTCCCTGGCCCTAATATCCCTGGCCCTAATATCCCTGGCCCTAATATCCCTGGCCCTAATATCCCTGGCCCTAATATCCCTGGCCCTAATATCCCTGGCCCTAATATCCCTGGCCCTCATATTCCTGGCCCTGATATCCCTGGTCCTAATATCCCTGGACCTAACATCCCTGGCCCTAATATCCCTGGCCTAAAATCCCTTGCCCTAAAATCCCTGGCCCTAATATCACTGGGCCTAATATCCCTGGCCCTAATATCCCTGGCCCTAATATCCCTGGCCCTAATATCCCTGGCCCTAATATCCCTGGCCCTAATAACCCTGGCCCTAATATCCCTGGCCCTAATATCCCTGGCCCTAATATCCCTGGCCCTAATATCCCTGGCCGTAATATCCCTGGCCCTAATATCCCTGGACCTAATATCCCTGGCCCTAATATCCCTGGCCCTAATATCCCTGGCCCTAATATCCCTGGCCCTAATATCCCCGGCCCTAATATCCCTGGCCTTAATATCCCTGGCCCTAATATGCCTGGCCCTAATATCGCTGGCCCTAATATCTCTGCCCCTAATATCCCTGACCCTAATATCCCTGGCCCTAATATCCCTGGCCCTAATATCCCTTGCCCTAATATCCCTGGCGCCTAATATCCCTGGCCATAATATCCCTGGCACTAATATCCCTGTCCCTAATAATGCTGGCCCTAATCTCCCTGGCCCTAATATCCCTGGCCCTAATATCCCTGGCCCTAATATCCCTGGCCCTAATATCCCTGGCCCTAATATCCCTGGCCCTAATATCCCTGGCCCTAATATCCCTGGCCCTCATATTCCTGGCCCTGATATCCCTGGTCCTAATATCCCTGGCCCTAATATCCCTGGCCCTAATATCCCTGGACCTAATATCCCTGGCCCTAATATCCCTGGCCCTAATATCCCTGGCCCTAATATCCCTTGCCCTAAAATCCCTGGCCCTAATATCCCTGGCCCTAATATCCCTGGCCCTAATATCCCTGGCCCTAATATCCCTGGCCCTAATATCCCTGGCCCTAATATCCCTGGCCCTAATATCCCTGGCCCTAATAACCCTGGCCCTAATATCCCTGGCCCTAATATCCATGGCCCTAATATCCCTGGCCCTAATATCCCTGGACCTAATATCCCTGGCCCTAATATCCCTGGACCTAATATCCCTGGCCCTAATATCCCTGGCACTAATATCCCTGGCACTAATATCCCTGGCCCTAATATCCCTTGCCCTAATATCCCTGGCCCTAATATCCCTGGCCCTAATATCCCTGGCCCTAATATCCCTGGCCCTAATATCCCTGGCCCTAATATCCCTGGCCTTAATAACCCTGGCCCTAATAACCCTGGCCCTAATATCCCTGGCCCTAATATCCCTGGCCCTAATATCTCTGGCCCTAATATCCCTGGCCCTAATATCCCTGGCCGTAATATCCGTGGACCTGATATCCCTGGCCGTAATATCCCTGGCCCTAATATCCCTGGCCCTAATATCCCTGGCCCTAATATTTCTGGCCCTAATATCCCTGGCCCTAATATCCTTGGCCCTAATATCCCTGGCCCTAATATCGCTGGCCATAATATCCCTGGCCCTAATATCCCTGGCCCTAATATCCCTGGCCTTAATATCCCTGGCCCTAATATCCCTGGCCCTAATATCCCTGGCCCTAATATCCCTGGCCCTAATATCCCTGGCCATAATATGCCTGGCCCTAATATCCCTGGCCATTATATCCCTGGCCCTAATATCCCTGACCGTAATATCCCTGGCCCTAATATCCCTGGCCCTAATATCTCTGGCCCTAATATCCCTGGCCCTAATATCCCTGGCCCTAATATCCGTGGTCCTAATATCCCTGGCCCAAATATCCCTGGCCCTAATATCCATGGCCCTAATATCCCTGACCCTAATATCCCTGGCCCTAATATCCCTGGCCCTAATATCCCTGGCCCTAATATCCCTGGACCTAATATCCCTGGCCCTAATATCCCTGGCCCTAATATCCCTGGCCCTAATATCCCTGGCCCTAATATCACTGGCCATAATATCCCTGGCCCTAATATCCCTGGCCCTAATATCCCTGGCATTAATATCCCTGGCCCTAATATTCCTGGCCCTAATATCCCTGGCCCTAATATCCCTGGCCCTAATATCCCTGGACATAATATGCCTTTCCCTAATATCTCTAGCCATTATATCCCTGGCCCTAATATCCCTGACCGTAATATCCGTGGCCCTAATATCCCTGGCCCTAATATCTCTGGCCCTAATATCCCTGGCCCTAATATCCCTGGCCCTAATATCCGTGGCCCTAATATCCCTGGCCCAAATATCCCTGGCCCTAATATCCCTGGCCCTAATCTCCCTGACCCTAATATCCCTGGCCCTAATATCCCTGGCCCTAATATCCCTTGCCCTAATATCCCTAGCGCCTAATATCCCTGGCCATAATATCCCTGGCACTAATATCCCTGTCCCTAATAATGCTGGCCCCAATCTCCCTGGCCCTAGTATCCCTGGCCCTAATATCCCTGGCCCTAATATCCCTGGCCCTAATATCCCTGGCCCTAATATCCCTGGCCCTAATATCCCTGGCCCTAATATTCCTGGCCCTGATATCCCTGGTCCTAATATCCCTGGCCCTAATATCCCTGGCCCTAATATCCCTGGACCTAATATCCCTGGCCCTAATATCCCTGGCCCTAATATCCCTGGCCCTAATATCCCTTGCCCTAAAATCCCTGGCCCTAATATCCCTGGCCCTAATATCCCTGGCCCTAATATCCCTGGCCCTAATATCCCTGGCCCTAATATCCCTGGCCCTAATATCCCTGGCCCTAATATCCCTGGCCCTAATATCCCTGGCCCTAATAACCCTGGCCCTAATATCCCTGGCCCTAATATCCCTGGCCCTAATATCCCTGGCCATAATATGCCTGGCCCTAATATCCCTGGCCATTATATCCCTGGCCCTAATATCCCTGACCGTAATATCCCTGGCCCTAATATCCCTGGCCCTAATATCTCTGGCCCTAATATCCCTGGCCCTAATATCCCTGGTCCTAATATCCGTGGCCCTAATATCCCTGGCCCAAATATCCCTGGCCCTAATATCCCTGGCCCTAATATCCCTGGCCCTAATATCCCTGGCCCTAATATCCCTGGCCCTAATATCCCTGGCCCTAATATCCCTGGCCCTAATATACCTGGTCCTAATATCCCTGGCCCTAATATGCCTGGCTCTAATATCCCTGGCCCTAATATCCCTGGCCCTAATATCCCTGGCCCTAATATCGCTGGCCCTAATATCCCTGGCCCTAATATCCCTGGCCCTAATATCCCTGGCCCTAATATCCCTGGCCCTAATATCCATGGCCCTAATATCCCTGGCCCTAATATCCCTGGACCTAATATCCCTGGCCCTACTATCCCTGGACCTAATATCCCTGGCCCTAATAACCCTGGCACTAATATCCCTGGCCCTAATATCCCTGGCCCTAATATCCCTTGCCCTAAAATCCCTGGCCCTAATATCCCTGGCCCTAATATCCCTGGCCCTAATATCCCTGGCCATAATATCCCTGGCCCCAATATCCCTGGCCCTAATATCCCTGGCCCTAATATCCCTGGCCTTAATAACCCTGGCCCTAATAACCCTGGCCCTAATATCCCTGGCCCTAATATCCCTGGCCCTAATATCCCTGGCCCTAATATCCCTGGCCCTAATATCCCTGGCCTTAATAACTCTGGCCCTAATAACCCTGGCCCTAATATCCCTGGCCCTAATATCCCTGGCCCTAATATCTCTGGCCCTAATATCCCTGGCCCTAATATCCCTGGCCGTAATATCCGTGGACCTGATATCCCTGGCCGTAATATCCCTGGCCCTAATATCCCTGGCCCTAATATCCCTGGACCTAATATTTCTGGCCCTAATATCCCTGGCCCTAATATCCTTGGCCCTAATATCCCTGGCCCTAATATCGCTGGCCATAATATCCCTGGCCCTAATATCCCTGGCCCTAATATCCCTGGCCTTAATATCCCTGGCCCTAATATCCCTGGCTCTAATATCCCTGGCCCTAATATCCCTGGCCCTAATATCCCTGGCCATAATATGCCTGGCACTAATATCCCTGGCCATTATATCCCTGGCCCTAATATCCCTGACTGTAATATCCCTGGCCCTAATATCCCTGGCCCTAATATCTCTGGCCCTAATATCCCTGGCCCTAATATCCCTGGCCCTAATATCCGTGGTCCTAATATCCCTGGCCCAAATATCCCTGGCCCTAATATCCATGGCCCTAATATCCCTGACCCTAATATCCCTGGCCCTAATATCCCTGGCCCTAATATCCCTCGCCCTAATATCTCTGGCCGCAATATCCGTGGACCTAATATCCCTGGCCCTAATATCCCTGGCCCTAATATCCCTGGCCCTAATATCCCTGGACCTAATATCCCTGGCCCTAATATCCCTGGCCCTAATATCCCTGGCCCTAATATCCCTGGCCCTAATATCACTGGCCATAATATCCCTGGCCCTAATATCCCTGGCCCTAATATCCCTGGCATTAATATCCCTGGCCCTAATATCCCTGGCCCTAATATCCCTGGCCCTAATATCCCTGGCCCTAATATCCCTGGACATAATATGCCTTTCCCTAATATCTCTAGCCATTATATCCCTGGCCCTAATATCCCTGACCGTAATATCCGTGGCCCTAATATCCCTGGCCCTAATATCTCTGGCCCTAATATCCCTGGCCCTAATATCCCTGGCCCTAATATCCGTGGCCCTAATATCCCTGGCCCAAATATCCCTGGCCCTAATATCCCTGGCCCTAATATCCCTGACCCTAATATCCCTGGCCCTAATATCCCTGGCCCTAATATCCCTTGCCCTAATATCCCTGGCGCCTAATATCCCTGGCCATAATATCCCTGGCACTAATATCCCTGTCCCTAATAATGCTGGCCCTAATCTCCCTGGCCCTAATATCCCTGGCCCTAATATCCCTGGCCCTAATATCCCTGGCCCTAATATCCCTGGCCCTAATATCCCTGGCCCTAATATCCCTGGCCCTAATATTCCTGGCCCTGATATCCCTGGTCCTAATATCCCTGGCCCTAATATCCCTGGCCCTAATATCCCTGGACCTAATATCCCTGGCCCTAATATCCCTGGCCCTAATATCCCTGGCCCTAATATCCCTTGCCCTAAAATCCATGGCCCTAATATCCCTGGCCCTAATATCCCTGGCCCTAATATCCCTGGCCCTAATATCCCTGGCCCTAATATCCCTGGCCCTAATATCCCTGGCCCTAATATCCCTGACCCTAATATCCCTGGCCCTAATAACCCTGGCCCTAATATCCCTGGCCCTAATATCCCTGGCCTTAATATCCCTGGCCCTAATATCCCTGGCCCTAATATCCCTGGCCCTAATAACCCTGGCCCTAATATCCCTGGCCATAATATGCCTGGCCCTAATATCCCTGGCCATTATATCCCTGGCCCTAATATCCCTGACCGTAATATCCCTGGCCCTAATATCCCTGGCCCTAATATCTCTGGCCCTAATATCCCTGGCCCTAATATCCCTGGCCCTAATATCCGTGGTCCTAATATCCCTGGCCCAAATATCCCTGGCCCTAATATCCATGGCCCTAATATCCCTGACCCTAATATCCCTGGCCCTAATATCCCTGGCCCTAATATCCCTGGCCCTAATATCCCTGGACCTAATATCCCTGGCCCTAATATCCCTGGCCCTATAATATCCCTGGCCCTAATATCCCTGGCCCTAATATCACTGGCCATAATATCCCTGGCCCTAATATCCCTGGCCCTAATATCCCTGGCATTAATATCCCTGGCCCTAATATCCCTGGCCCTAATATCCCTGGCCCTAATATCCCTGGCCCTAATATCCCTGGACATAATATGCCTTTCCCTAATATCTCTAGCCATTATATCCCTGGCCCTAATATCCCTGACCGTAATATCCGTGGCCCTAATAACCCTGGCCCTAATATCTCTGGCCCTAATATCCCTGGCCCTAATATCCCTGGCCCTAATATCCGTGGCCCTAATATCCCTGGCCCAAATATCCCTGGCCCTAATATCCCTGGCCCTAATCTCCCTGACCCTAATATCCCTGGCCCTAATATCCCTGGCCCTAATATCCCTTGCCCTAATATCCCTAGCGCCTAATATCCCTGGCCATAATATCCCTGGCACTAATATCCCTGTCCCTAATAATGCTGGCCCCAATCTCCCTGGCCCTAGTATCCCTGGCCCTAATATCCCTGGCCCTAATATCCCTGGCCCTAATATCCGTGGTCCTAATATCCCTGGCCCAAATATCCCTGGCCCTAATATCCATGGCCCTAATATCCCTGACCCTAATATCCCTGGCCCTAATATCCCTGGCCCTAATATCCCTCGCCCTAATATCTCTGGCCGCAATATCCGTGGACCTAATATCCCTGGCCCTAATATCCCTGGCCCTAATATCCCTGGCCCTAATATCCCTGGACCTAATATCCCTGGCCCTAATATCCCTGGCCCTAATATCCCTGGCCCTAATATCCCTGGCCCTAATATCACTGGCCATAATATCCCTGGCCCTAATATCCCTGGCCCTAATATCCCTGGCATTAATATACCTGGCCCTAATATCCCTGGCCCTAATATCCCTGGCCCTAATATCCCTGGCCCTAATATCCCTGGACATAATATGCCTTTCCCTAATATCTCTAGCCATTATATCCCTGGCCCTAATATCCCTGACCGTAATATCCGTGGCCCTAATATCCCTGGCCCTAATATCTCTGGCCCTAATATCCCTGGCCCTAATATCCCTGGCCCTAATATCCGTGGCCCTAATATCCCTGGCCCAAATATCCCTGGCCCTAATATCCCTGGCCCTAATATCCCTGACCCTAATATCCCTGGCCCTAATATCCCTGGCCCTAATATCCCTTGCCCTAATATCCCTGGCGCCTAATATCCCTGGCCATAATATCCCTGGCACTAATATCCCTGTCCCTAATAATGCTGGCCCTAATCTCCCTGGCCCTAATATCCCTGGCCCTAATATCCCTGGCCCTAATATCCCTGGCCCTAATATCCCTGGCCCTAATATCCCTGGCCCTAATATCCCTGGCCCTAATATTCCTGGCCCTGATATCCCTGGTCCTAATATCCCTGGCCCTAATATCCCTGGCCCTAATATCCCTGGACCTAATATCCCTGGCCCTAATATCCCTGGCCCTAATATCCCTGGCCCTAATATCCCTTGCCCTAAAATCCATGGCCCTAATATCCCTGGCCCTAATATCCCTGGCCCTAATATCCCTGGCCCTAATATCCCTGGCCCTAATATCCCTGGCCCTAATATCCCTGGCCCTAATATCCCTGACCCTAATATCCCTGGCCCTAATAACCCTGGCCCTAATATCCCTGGCCCTAATATCCCTGGCCTTAATATCCCTGGCCCTAATATCCCTGGCCCTAATATCCCTGGCCCTAATAACCCTGGCCCTAATATCCCTGGCCATATAATGCCTGGCCCTAATATCCCTGGCCATTATATCCCTGGCCCTAATATCCCTGACCGTAATATCCCTGGCGCTAATATCCCTGGCCCTAATATCTCTGGCCCTAATATCCCTGGCCCTAATATCCCTGGCCCTAATATCCGTGGTCCTAATATCCCTGGCCCAAATATCCCTGGCCCTAATATCCATGGCCCTAATATCCCTGACCCTAATATCCCTGGCCCTAATATCCCTGGCCCTAATATCCCTGGCCCTAATATCCCTGGACCTAATATCCCTGGCCCTAATATCCCTGGCCCTAATATCCCTGGCCCTAATATCCCTGGCCCTAATATCACTGGCCATAATATCCCTGGCCCTAATATCCCTGGCCCTAATATCCCTGGCATTAATATCCCTGGCCCTAATATCCCTGGCCCTAATATCCCTGGCCCTAATATCCCTGGCCCTAATATCCCTGGACATAATATGCCTTTCCCTAATATCTCTAGCCATTATATCCCTGGCCCTAATATCCCTGACCGTAATATCCGTGGCCCTAATATCCCTGGCCCTAATATCTCTGGCCCTAATATCCCTGGCCCTAATATCCCTGGCCCTAATATCCGTGGCCCTAATATCCCTGGCCCAAATATCCCTGGCCCTAATATCCCTGGCCCTAATCTCCCTGACCCTAATATCCCTGGCCCTAATATCCCTGGCCCTAATATCCCTTGCCCTAATATCCCTAGCGCCTAATATCCCTGGCCATAATATCTCTGGCACTAATATCCCTGTCCCTAATAATGCTGGCCCCAATCTCCCTGGCCCTAGTATCCCTGGCCCTAATATCCCTGGCCCTAATATCCCTGGCCCTAATATCCCTGGCCCTAATATCCCTGGCCCTAATATCCCTGGCCCTAATATTCCTGGCCCTGATATCCCTGGTCCTAATATCCCTGGCCCTAATATCCCTGGCCCTAATATCCCTGGACCTAATATCCCTGGCCCTAATATCCCTGGCCCTAATATCCCTGGCCCTAATATCCCTTGCCCTAAAATCCCTGGCCCTAATATCCCTGGCCCTAATATCCCTGGCCCTAATATCCCTGGCCCTAATATCCCTGGCCCTAATATCCCTGGCCCTAATATCCCTGGCCCTAATATCCCTGGCCCTAATATCCCTGGCCCTAATAACCCTGGCCCTAATATCCCTGGCCCTAATATCCCTGGCCCTAATATCCCTGGCCATAATATGCCTGGCCCTAATATCCCTGGCCATTATATCCCTGGCCCTAATATCCCTGACCGTAATATCCCTGGCCCTAATATCCCTGGCCCTAATATCTCTGGCCCTAATATCCCTGGCCCTAATATCCCTGGTCCTAATATCCGTGGCCCTAATATCCCTGGCCCAAATATCCCTGGCCCTAATATCCCTGGCCCTAATATCCCTGGCCCTAATATCCCTGGCCCTAATATCCCTGGCCCTAATATCCCTGGCCCTAATATCCCTGGCCCTAATATACCTGGTCCTAATATCCCTGGCCCTAATATGCCTGGCTCTAATATCCCTGGCCCTAATATCCCTGGCCCTAATATCCCTGGCCCTAATATCGCTGGCCCTAATATCCCTGGCCCTAATATCCCTGGCCCTAATATCCCTGGCCCTAATATCCCTGGCCCTAATATCCATGGCCCTAATATCCCTGGCCCTAATATCCCTGGACCTAATATCCCTGGCCCTACTATCCCTGGACCTAATATCGCTGGCCCTAATAACCCTGGCACTAATATCCCTGGCCCTAATATCCCTGGCCCTAATATCCCTTGCCCTAAAATCCCTGGCCCTAATATCCCTGGCCCTAATATCCCTGGCCCTAATATCCCTGGCCATAATATCCCTGGCCCCAATATCCCTGGCCCTAATATCCCTGGCCCTAATATCCCTGGCCTTAATAACCCTGGCCCTAATAACCCTGGCCCTAATATCCCTGGCCCTAATATCCCTGGCCCTAATATCCCTGGCCCTAATATCCCTGGCCCTAATATCCCTGGCCTTAATAACCCTGGCCCTAATAACCCTGGCCCTAATATCCCTGGCCCTAATATCCCTGGCCCTAATATCTCTGGCCCTAATATCCCTGGCCCTAATATCCCTGGCCGTAATGTCCGTGGACCTGATATCCCTGGCCGTAATATCCCTGGCCCTAATATCCCTGGCCCTAATATCCCTGGACCTAATATTTCTGGCCCTAATATCCCTGGCCCTAATATCCTTGGCCCTAATATCCCTGGCCCTAATATCGCTGGCCATAATATCCCTGGCCCTAATATCCCTGGCCCTAATATCCCTGGCCTTAATATCCCTGGCCCTAATATCCCTGGCTCTAATATCCCTGGCCCTAATATCCCTGGCCCTAATATCCCTGGCCATAATATGCCTGGCCCTAATATCCCTGGCCATTATATCCCTGGCCCTAATATCCCTGACTGTAATATCCCTGGCCCTAATATCCCTGGCCCTAATATCTCTGGCCCTAATATCCCTGGCCCTAATATCCCTGGCCCTAATATCCGTGGTCCTAATATCCCTGGCCCAAATATCCCTGGCCCTAATATCCATGGCCCTAATATCCCTGACCCTAATATCCCTGGCCCTAATATCCCTGGCCCTAATATCCCTCGCCCTAATATCTCTGGCCGCAATATCCGTGGACCTAATATCCCTGGCCCTAATATCCCTGGCCCTAATATCCCTGGCCCTAATATCCCTGGACCTAATATCCCTGGCCCTAATATCCCTGGCCCTAATATCCCTGGCCCTAATATCCCTGGCCCTAATATCACTGGCCATAATATCCCTGGCCCTAATATCCCTGGCCCTAATATCCCTGGCATTAATATCCCTGGCCCTAATATCCCTGGCCCTAATATCCCTGGCCCTAATATCCCTGGCCCTAATATCCCTGGACATAATATGCCTTTCCCTAATATCTCTAGCCATTATATCCCTGGCCCTAATATCCCTGACCGTAATATCCGTGGCCCTAATATCCCTGGCCCTAATATCTCTGGCCCTAATATCCCTGGCCCTAATATCCCTGGCCCTAATATCCGTGGCCCTAATATCCCTGGCCCAAATATCCCTGGCCCTAATATCCCTGGCCCTAATATCCCTGACCCTAATATCCCTGGCCCTAATATCCCTGGCCCTAATATCCCTTGCCCTAATATCCCTGGCGCCTAATATCCCTGGCCATAATATCCCTGGCACTAATATCCCTGTCCCTAATAATGCTGGCCCTAATCTCCCTGGCCCTAATATCCCTGGCCCTAATATCCCTGGCCCTAATATCCCTGGCCCTAATATCCCTGGCCCTAATATCCCTGGCCCTAATATCCCTGGCCCTAATATTCCTGGCCCTGATATCCCTGGTCCTAATATCCCTGGCCCTAATATCCCTGGCCCTAATATCCCTGGACCTAATATCCCTGGCCCTAATATCCCTGGCCCTAATATCCCTGGCCCTAATATCCCTTGCCCTAAAATCCATGGCCCTAATATCCCTGGCCCTAATATCCCTGGCCCTAATATCCCTGGCCCTAATATCCCTGGCCCTAATATCCCTGGCCCTAATATCCCTGGCCCTAATATCCCTGACCCTAATATCCCTGGCCCTAATAACCCTGGCCCTAATATCCCTGGCCCTAATATCCCTGGCCCTAATATCCCTGGTCCTAATATCCCTGGCCCTAATATCCGTGGACCTAACATCCCTGGCCCTAATATCCCTGGCCCTAATATCCCTGTCCCTAATATCCCTTGCCCTAAAATCCCTGGCCCTAATATCACTGGGCCTAATATCCCTGGCCCTAATATCCCTGCCCCTAATATCCCTGGCCCTAATATCCCTGGCCCTAATATCCCTGGCCCTAATATCCCTGGCCCTAATATCCCTGGCCCTAATATCCCTGGCCCTAATATCCCTGGCCCTAATATCCCTGGCCCTAATATCCCTGGCCCTAATATCCCTGGCCCTAATATCCCTGGCCCTAATATCCCTGGCCCTAATATCCCTGGCCCTAAAATCCCTGGCCCTAATATCCCTGGCCCTAATATCCCTGGCCCTCATATCCCTGGCCCTCATATCCCTAGCCATAATATCCCTGGCCATAATATCCCTGGCCCTAATATCCCTGGCCCTAAAATCCCTGGCCCTAATATCCCTGGCGCTAATATCCCTGGCCCTAATATCCCTGGCCCTGATATCCCTGGCCCTGATATCCCTGGCCCTAATATCCCTGGCCCTAATATCCCTGGCCCTAATATCCCTGGCCCTAAAATCCCTGGCCCTAATATCCCTGGCCCTAATATTCCTGGCCCTAATATCCCTGGCCCTAATATCCTTGGCCCTAATATCCCTGGCCCCAATATCCCTGGCCCTAATATCCCTGGCCCTAATATCCCTGGCCATAATATCCCTGGCCCTAATATCCCTGGCCCTTATATCCCTGGTCCTAATATCCCTGGCCCTAATATACCTGGCCCTAATATCCCAGGCTTAATATCCCTTCCATAATATCCCTGGCCATAATATCCCTGGCCCTAATATCCCTGGCCCTAATAACCCTGGCCCTAATATCCCTGGCCCTAATATCCCTGGCCCTAATATCTCTGGCCCTAATATCCCTGGCCCTAATATCCCTGGCCGTAATATCCGTGGACCTGATATCCCTGGCCATAATATCCCTGGCCCTAATATCCCTGGCCCTAATATCCCTGGCCATAATATCTCTGGCCCTAATATCCTTGGCCTTAATATCCCTGGCCCTAATATACCTGGCCCTAATATCCCTGGCCCTAATATCCCTGGCCCTAATATCCCTGGCCATAATATGCCTGGCCCTAATATCCCTGGCCATTATATCCCTGGCCCTAATATCCCTGACCATAATATCCCTGGCCCTAATATCCCTGGCCCTAATATCTCTGGCCCTAATATCCCTGGCCCTAATATCCCTGGTCCTAATATCCGTGGCCCTAATATCCCTGGCCCAAATATCCCTGGCCCTAATATCCCTGGCCCTAATATCCCTGGCCCTAATATCCCTGGCCCTAATATCCCTGGCCCTAATATCCCTGGCCCTAATATCCCTGGCCCTAATATACCTGGTCCTAATATCCCTGGCCCTAATATGCCTGGCTCTAATATCCCTGGCCCTAATATCCCTGGCCCTAATATCCCTGGCCCTAATATCGCTGGCCCTAATATCCCTGGCCCTAATATCCCTGGCCCTAATATCCCTGGCCTTAATATCCCTGGCCCTAATATCCCTGGCCCTAATATCCCTGGCCCTAATAACCCTGGCCCTAATATCCCTGGCCATAATATGCCTGGCCCTAATATCCCTGGCCATTATATCCCTGGCCCTAATATCCCTGACCGTAATATCCCTGGCCCTAATATCCCTGGCCCTAATATCTCTGGCCCTAATATCCCTGGCCCTAATATCCCTGGCCCTAATATCCGTGGTCCTAATATCCCTGGCCCAAATATCCCTGGCCCTAATATCCATGGCCCTAATATCCCTGACCCTAATATCCCTGGCCCTAATATCCCTGGCCCTAATATCCCTGGCCCTAATATCCCTGGACCTAATATCCCTGGCCCTAATATCCCTGGCCCTATAATATCCCTGGCCCTAATATCCCTGGCCCTAATATCACTGGCCATAATATCCCTGGCCCTAATATCCCTGGCCCTAATATCCCTGGCATTAATATCCCTGGCCCTAATATCCCTGGCCCTAATATCCCTGGCCCTAATATCCCTGGCCCTAATATCCCTGGACATGATATGCCTTTCCCTAATATCTCTAGCCATTATATCCCTGGCCCTAATATCCCTGACCGTAATATCCGTGGCCCTAATAACCCTGGCCCTAATATCTCTGGCCCTAATATCCCTGGCCCTAATATCCCTGGCCCTAATATCCGTGGCCCTAATATCCCTGGCCCAAATATCCCTGGCCCTAATATCCCTGGCCCTAATCTCCCTGACCCTAATATCCCTGGCCCTAATATCCCTGGCCCTAATATCCCTTGCCCTAATATCCCTAGCGCCTAATATCCCTGGCCATAATATCCCTGGCACTAATATCCCTGTCCCTAATAATGCTGGCCCCAATCTCCCTGGCCCTAGTATCCCTGGCCCTAATATCCCTGGCCCTAATATCCCTGGCCCTAATATCCGTGGTCCTAATATCCCTGGCCCAAATATCCCTGGCCCTAATATCCATGGCCCTAATATCCCTGACCCTAATATCCCTGGCCCTAATATCCCTGGCCCTAATATCCCTCGCCCTAATATCTCTGGCCGCAATATCCGTGGACCTAATATCCCTGGCCCTAATATCCCTGGCCCTAATATCCCTGGCCCTAATATCCCTGGACCTAATATCCCTGGCCCTAATATCCCTGGCCCTAATATCCCTGGCCCTAATATCCCTGGCCCTAATATCACTGGCCATAATATCCCTGGCCCTAATATCCCTGGCCCTAATATCCCTGGCATTAATATCCCTGGCCCTAATATCCCTGGCCCTAATATCCCTGGCCCTAATATCCCTGGCCCTAATATCCCTGGACATAATATGCCTTTCCCTAATATCTCTAGCCATTATATCCCTGGCCCTAATATCCCTGACCGTAATATCCGTGGCCCTAATATCCCTGGCCCTAATATCTCTGGCCCTAATATCCCTGGCCCTAATATCCCTGGCCCTAATATCCGTGGCCCTAATATCCCTGACCCAAATATCCCTGGCCCTAATATCCCTGGCCCTAATATCCCTGACCCTAATATCCCTGGCCCTAATATCCCTGGCCCTAATATCCCTTGCCCTAATATCCCTGGCGCCTAATATCCCTGGCCATAATATCCCTGGCACTAATATCCCTGTCCCTAATAATGCTGGCCCTAATCTCCCTGGCCCTAATATCCCTGGCCCTAATATCCCTGGCCCTAATATCCCTGGCCCTAATATCCCTGGCCCTAATATCCCTGGCCCTAATATCCCTGGCCCTAATATTCCTGGCCCTGATATCCCTGGTCCTAATATCCCTGGCCCTAATATCCCTGGCCCTAATATCCCTGGACCTAATATCCCTGGCCCTAATATCCCTGGCCCTAATATCCCTGGCCCTAATATCCCTTGCCCTAAAATCCATGGCCCTAATATCCCTGGCCCTAATATCCCTGGCCCTAATATCCCTGGCCCTAATATCCCTGGCCCTAATATCCCTGGCCCTAATATCCCTGGCCCTAATATCCCTGACCCTAATATCCCTGGCCCTAATAACCCTGGCCCTAATATCCCTGGCCCTAATATCCCTGGCCTTAATATCCCTGGCCCTAATATCCCTGGCCCTAATATCCCTGGCCCTAATAACCCTGGCCCTAATATCCCTGGCCATATAATGCCTGGCCCTAATATCCCTGGCCATTATATCCCTGGCCCTAATATCCCTGACCGTAATATCCCTGGCCCTAATATCCCTGGCCCTAATATCTCTGGCCCTAATATCCCTGGCCCTAATATCCCTGGCCCTAATATCCGTGGTCCTAATATCCCTGGCCCAAATATCCCTGGCCCTAATATCCATGGCCCTAATATCCCTGACCCTAATATCCCTGGCCCTAATATCCCTGGCCCTAATATCCCTGGCCCTAATATCCCTGGACCTAATATCCCTGGCCCTAATATCCCTGGCCCTAATATCCCTGGCCCTAATATCCCTGGCCCTAATATCACTGGCCATAATATCCCTGGCCCTAATATCCCTGGCCCTAATATCCCTGGCATTAATATCCCTGGCCCTAATATCCCTGGCCCTAATATCCCTGGCCCTAATATCCCTGGCCCTAATATCCCTGGACATAATATGCCTTTCCCTAATATCTCTAGCCATTATATCCCTGGCCCTAATATCCCTGACCGTAATATCCGTGGCCCTAATATCCCTGGCCCTAATATCTCTGGCCCTAATATCCCTGGCCCTAATATCCCTGGCCCTAATATCCGTGGCCCTAATATCCCTGGCCCAAATATCCCTGGCCCTAATATCCCTGGCCCTAATCTCCCTGACCCTAATATCCCTGGCCCTAATATCCCTGGCCCTAATATCCCTTGCCCTAATATCCCTAGCGCCTAATATCCCTGGCCATAATATCCCTGGCACTAATATCCCTGTCCCTAATAATGCTGGCCCCAATCTCCCTGGCCCTAGTATCCCTGGCCCTAATATCCCTGGCCCTAATATCCCTGGCCCTAATATCCCTGGCCCTAATATCCCTGGCCCTAATATCCCTGGCCCTAATATTCCTGGCCCTGATATCCCTGGTCCTAATATCCCTGGCCCTAATATCCCTGGCCCTAATATCCCTGGACCTAATATCCCTGGCCCTAATATCCCTGGCCCTAATATCCCTGGCCCTAATATCCCTTGCCCTAAAATCCCTGGCCCTAATATCCCTGGCCCTAATATCCCTGGCCCTAATATCCCTGGCCCTAATATCCCTGGCCCTAATATCCCTGGCCCTAATATCCCTGGCCCTAATATCCCTGGCCCTAATATCCCTGGCCCTAATAACCCTGGCCCTAATATCCCTGGCCCTAATATCCCTGGCCCTAATATCCCTGGCCATAATATGCCTGGCCCTAATATCCCTGGCCATTATATCCCTGGCCCTAATATCCCTGACCGTAATATCCCTGGCCCTAATATCCCTGGCCCTAATATCTCTGGCCCTAATATCCCTGGCCCTAATATCCCTGGTCCTAATATCCGTGGCCCTAATATCCCTGGCCCAAATATCCCTGGCCCTAATATCCCTGGCCCTAATATCCCTGGCCCTAATATCCCTGGCCCTAATATCCCTGGCCCTAATATCCCTGGCCCTAATATCCCTGGCCCTAATATACCTGGTCCTAATATCCCTGGCCCTAATATGCCTGGCTCTAATATCCCTGGCCCTAATATCCCTGGCCCTAATATCCCTGGCCCTAATATCGCTGGCCCTAATATCCCTGGCCCTAATATCCCTGGCCCTAATATCCCTGGCCCTAATATCCCTGGCCCTAATATCCATGGCCCTAATATCCCTGGCCCTAATATCCCTGGACCTAATATCCCTGGCCCTACTATCCCTGGACCTAATATCGCTGGCCCTAATAACCCTGGCACTAATATCCCTGGCCCTAATATCCCTGGCCCTAATATCCCTTGCCCTAAAATCCCTGGCCCTAATATCCCTGGCCCTAATATCCCTGGCCCTAATATCCCTGGCCATAATATCCCTGGCCCCAATATCCCTGGCCCTAATATCCCTGGCCCTAATATCCCTGGCCTTAATAACCCTGGCCCTAATAACCCTGGCCCTAATATCCCTGGCCCTAATATCCCTGGCCCTAATATCCCTGGCCCTAATATCCCTGGCCCTAATATCCCTGGCCTTAATAACCCTGGCCCTAATAACCCTGGCCCTAATATCCCTGGCCCTAATATCCCTGGCCCTAATATCTCTGGCCCTAATATCCCTGGCCCTAATATCCCTGGCCGTAATGTCCGTGGACCTGATATCCCTGGCCGTAATATCCCTGGCCCTAATATCCCTGGCCCTAATATCCCTGGACCTAATATATCTGGCCCTAATATCCCTGGCCCTAATATCCTTGGCCCTAATATCCCTGGCCCTAATATCGCTGGCCATAATATCCCTGGCCCTAATATCCCTGGCCCTAATATCCCTGGCCTTAATATCCCTGGCCCTAATATCCCTGGCTCTAATATCCCTGGCCCTAATATCCCTGGCCCTAATATCCCTGGCCATAATATGCCTGGCCCTAATATCCCTGGCCATTATATCCCTGGCCCTAATATCCCTGACTGTAATATCCCTGGCCCTAATATCCCTGGCCCTAATATCTCTGGCCCTAATATCCCTGGCCCTAATATCCCTGGCCCTAATATCCGTGGTCCTAATATCCCTGGCCCAAATATCCCTGGCCCTAATATCCATGGCCCTAATATCCCTGACCCTAATATCCCTGGCCCTAATATCCCTGGCCCTAATATCCCTCGCCCTAATATCTCTGGCCGCAATATCCGTGGACCTAATATCCCTGGCCCTAATATCCCTGGCCCTAATATCCCTGGCCCTAATATCCCTGGACCTAATATCCCTGGCCCTAATATCCCTGGCCCTAATATCCCTGGCCCTAATATCCCTGGCCCTAATATCACTGGCCATAATATCCCTGGCCCTAATATCCCTGGCCCTAATATCCCTGGCATTAATATCCCTGGCCCTAATATCCCTGGCCCTAATATCCCTGGCCCTAATATCCCTGGCCCTAATATCCCTGGACATAATATGCCTTTCCCTAATATCTCTAGCCATTATATCCCTGGCCCTAATATCCCTGACCGTAATATCCGTGGCCCTAATATCCCTGGCCCTAATATCTCTGGCCCTAATATCCCTGGCCCTAATATCCCTGGCCCTAATATCCGTGGCCCTAATATCCCTGGCCCAAATATCCCTGGCCCTAATATCCCTGGCCCTAATATCCCTGACCCTAATATCCCTGGCCCTAATATCCCTGGCCCTAATATCCCTTGCCCTAATATCCCTGGCGCCTAATATCCCTGGCCATAATATCCCTGGCACTAATATCCCTGTCCCTAATAATGCTGGCCCTAATCTCCCTGGCCCTAATATCCCTGGCCCTAATATCCCTGGCCCTAATATCCCTGGCCCTAATATCCCTGGCCCTAATATCCCTGGCCCTAATATCCCTGGCCCTAATATTCCTGGCCCTGATATCCCTGGTCCTAATATCCCTGGCCCTAATATCCCTGGCCCTAATATCCCTGGACCTAATATCCCTGGCCCTAATATCCCTGGCCCTAATATCCCTGGCCCTAATATCCCTTGCCCTAAAATCCATGGCCCTAATATCCCTGGCCCTAATATCCCTGGCCCTAATATCCCTGGCCCTAATATCCCTGGCCCTAATATCCCTGGCCCTAATATCCCTGGCCCTAATATCCCTGACCCTAATATCCCTGGCCCTAATAACCCTGGCCCTAATATCCCTGGCCCTAATATCCCTGGCCCTAATATCCCTGGTCCTAATATCCCTGGCCCTAATATCCGTGGACCTAACATCCCTGGCCCTAATATCCCTGGCCCTAATATCCCTGTCCCTAATATCCCTTGCCCTAAAATCCCTGGCCCTAATATCACTGGGCCTAATATCCCTGGCCCTAATATCCCTGGCCCTGATATCCCTGGCCCTGATATCCCTGGCCCTAATATCCCTGGCCCTAATATCCCTGGCCCTAATATCCCTGGCCCTAAAATCCCTGGCCCTAATATCCCTGGCCCTAATATTCCTGGCCCTAATATCCCTGGCCCTAATATCCTTGGCCCTAATATCCCTGGCCCCAATATCCCTGGCCCTAATATCCCTGGCCCTAATATCCCTGGCCATAATATCCCTGGCCCTAATATCCCTGGCCCTTATATCCCTGGTCCTAATATCCCTGGCCCTAATATACCTGGCCCTAATATCCCAGGCTTAATATCCCTTCCATAATATCCCTGGCCATAATATCCCTGGCCCTAATATCCCTGGCCCTAATAACCCTGGCCCTAATATCCCTGGCCCTAATATCCCTGGCCCTAATATCTCTGGCCCTAATATCCCTGGCCCTAATATCCCTGGCCGTAATATCCGTGGACCTGATATCCCTGGCCATAATATCCCTGGCCCTAATATCCCTGGCCCTAATATCCCTGGCCATAATATCTCTGGCCCTAATATCCTTGGCCTTAATATCCCTGGCCTTAATATACCTGGCCCTAATATCCCTGGCCCTAATATCCCTGGCCCTAATATCCCTGGCCATAATATGCCTGGCCCTAATATCCCTGGCCATTATATCCCTGGCCCTAATATCCCTGACCATAATATCCCTGGCCCTAATATCCCTGGCCCTAATATCTCTGGCCCTAATATCCCTGGCCCTAATATCCCTGGTCCTAATATCCGTGGCCCTAATATCCCTGGCCCAAATATCCCTGGCCCTAATATCCCTGGCCCTAATATCCCTGGCCCTAATATCCCTGGCCCTAATATCCCTGGCCCTAATATCCCTGGCCCTAATATCCCTGGCCCTAATATACCTGGTCCTAATATCCCTGGCCCTAATATGCCTGGCTCTAATATCCCTGGCCCTAATATCCCTGGCCCTAATATCCCTGGCCCTAATATCGCTGGCCCTAATATCCCTGGCCCTAATATCCCTGGCCCTAATATCCCTGGCCTTAATATCCCTGGCCCTAATATCCCTGGCCCTAATATCCCTGGCCCTAATAACCCTGGCCCTAATATCCCTGGCCATAATATGCCTGGCCCTAATATCCCTGGCCATTATATCCCTGGCCCTAATATCCCTGACCGTAATATCCCTGGCCCTAATATCCCTGGCCCTAATATCTCTGGCCCTAATATCCCTGGCCCTAATATCCCTGGCCCTAATATCCGTGGTCCTAATATCCCTGGCCCAAATATCCCTGGCCCTAATATCCATGGCCCTAATATCCCTGACCCTAATATCCCTGGCCCTAATATCCCTGGCCCTAATATCCCTGGCCCTAATATCCCTGGACCTAATATCCCTGGCCCTAATATCCCTGGCCCTATAATATCCCTGGCCCTAATATCCCTGGCCCTAATATCACTGGCCATAATATCCCTGGCCCTAATATCCCTGGCCCTAATATCCCTGGCATTAATATCCCTGGCCCTAATATCCCTGGCCCTAATATCCCTGGCCCTAATATCCCTGGCCCTAATATCCCTGGACATGATATGCCTTTCCCTAATATCTCTAGCCATTATATCCCTGGCCCTAATATCCCTGACCGTAATATCCGTGGCCCTAATAACCCTGGCCCTAATATCTCTGGCCCTAATATCCCTGGCCCTAATATCCCTGGCCCTAATATCCGTGGCCCTAATATCCCTGGCCCAAATATCCCTGGCCCTAATATCCCTGGCCCTAATCTCCCTGACCCTAATATCCCTGGCCCTAATATCCCTGGCCCTAATATCCCTTGCCCTAATATCCCTAGCGCCTAATATCCCTGGCCATAATATCCCTGGCACTAATATCCCTGTCCCTAATAATGCTGGCCCCAATCTCCCTGGCCCTAGTATCCCTGGCCCTAATATCCCTGGCCCTAATATCCCTGGCCCTAATATCCGTGGTCCTAATATCCCTGGCCCAAATATCCCTGGCCCTAATATCCATGGCCCTAATATCCCTGACCCTAATATCCCTGGCCCTAATATCCCTGGCCCTAATATCCCTCGCCCTAATATCTCTGGCCGCAATATCCGTGGACCTAATATCCCTGGCCCTAATATCCCTGGCCCTAATATCCCTGGCCCTAATATCCCTGGACCTAATATCCCTGGCCCTAATATCCCTGGCCCTAATATCCCTGGCCCTAATATCCCTGGCCCTAATATCACTGGCCATAATATCCCTGGCCCTAATATCCCTGGCCCTAATATCCCTGGCATTAATATCCCTGGCCCTAATATCCCTGGCCCTAATATCCCTGGCCCTAATATCCCTGGCCCTAATATCCCTGGACATAATATGCCTTTCCCTAATATCTCTAGCCATTATATCCCTGGCCCTAATATCCCTGACCGTAATATCCGTGGCCCTAATATCCCTGGCCCTAATATCTCTGGCCCTAATATCCCTGGCCCTAATATCCCTGGCCCTAATATCCGTGGCCCTAATATCCCTGACCCAAATATCCCTGGCCCTAATATCCCTGGCCCTAATATCCCTGACCCTAATATCCCTGGCCCTAATATCCCTGGCCCTAATATCCCTTGCCCTAATATCCCTGGCGCCTAATATCCCTGGCCATAATATCCCTGGCACTAATATCCCTGTCCCTAATAATGCTGGCCCTAATCTCCCTGGCCCTAATATCCCTGGCCCTAATATCCCTGGCCCTAATATCCCTGGCCCTAATATCCCTGGCCCTAATATCCCTGGCCCTAATATCCCTGGCCCTAATATTCCTGGCCCTGATATCCCTGGTCCTAATATCCCTGGCCCTAATATCCCTGGCCCTAATATCCCTGGACCTAATATCCCTGGCCCTAATATCCCTGGCCCTAATATCCCTGGCCCTAATATCCCTTGCCCTAAAATTTATGGCCCTAATATCCCTGGCCCTAATATCCCTGGCCCTAATATCCCTGGCCCTAATATCCCTGGCCCTAATATCCCTGGCCCTAATATCCCTGGCCCTAATATCCCTGACCCTAATATCCCTGGCCCTAATAACCCTGGCCCTAATATCCCTGGCCCTAATATCCCTGGCCTTAATATCCCTGGCCCTAATATCCCTGGCCCTAATATCCCTGGCCCTAATAACCCTGGCCCTAATATCCCTGGCCATATAATGCCTGGCCCTAATATCCCTGGCCATTATATCCCTGGCCCTAATATCCCTGACCGTAATATCCCTGGCCCTAATATCCCTGGCCCTAATATCTCTGGCCCTAATATCCCTGGCCCTAATATCCCTGGCCCTAATATCCGTGGTCCTAATATCCCTGGCCCAAATATCCCTGGCCCTAATATCCATGGCCCTAATATCCCTGACCCTAATATCCCTGGCCCTAATATCCCTGGCCCTAATATCCCTGGCCCTAATATCCCTGGACCTAATATCCCTGGCCCTAATATCCCTGGCCCTAATATCCCTGGCCCTAATATCCCTGGCCCTAATATCACTGGCCATAATATCCCTGGCCCTAATATCCCTGGCCCTAATATCCCTGGCATTAATATCCCTGGCCCTAATATCCCTGGCCCTAATATCCCTGGCCCTAATATCCCTGGCCCTAATATCCCTGGACATAATATGCCTTTCCCTAATATCTCTAGCCATTATATCCCTGGCCCTAATATCCCTGACCGTAATATCCGTGGCCCTAATATCCCTGGCCCTAATATCTCTGGCCCTAATATCCCTGGCCCTAATATCCCTGGCCCTAATATCCGTGGCCCTAATATCCCTGGCCCAAATATCCCTGGCCCTAATATCCCTGGCCCTAATCTCCCTGACCCTAATATCCCTGGCCCTAATATCCCTGGCCCTAATATCCCTTGCCCTAATATCCCTAGCGCCTAATATCCCTGGCCATAATATCCCTGGCACTAATATCCCTGTCCCTAATAATGCTGGCCCCAATCTCCCTGGCCCTAGTATCCCTGGCCCTAATATCCCTGGCCCTAATATCCCTGGCCCTAATATCCCTGGCCCTAATATCCCTGGCCCTAATATCCCTGGCCCTAATATTCCTGGCCCTGATATCCCTGGTCCTAATATCCCTGGCCCTAATATCCCTGGCCCTAATATCCCTGGACCTAATATCCCTGGCCCTAATATCCCTGGCCCTAATATCCCTGGCCCTAATATCCCTTGCCCTAAAATCCCTGGCCCTAATATCCCTGGCCCTAATATCCCTGGCCCTAATATCCCTGGCCCTAATATCCCTGGCCCTAATATCCCTGGCCCTAATATCCCTGGCCCTAATATCCCTGGCCCTAATATCCCTGGCCCTAATAACCCTGGCCCTAATATCCCTGGCCCTAATATCCCTGGCCCTAATATCCCTGGCCATAATATGCCTGGCCCTAATATCCCTGGCCATTATATCCCTGGCCCTAATATCCCTGACCGTAATATCCCTGGCCCTAATATCCCTGGCCCTAATATCTCTGGCCCTAATATCCCTGGCCCTAATATCCCTGGTCCTAATATCCGTGGCCCTAATATCCCTGGCCCAAATATCCCTGGCCCTAATATCCCTGGCCCTAATATCCCTGGCCCTAATATCCCTGGCCCTAATATCCCTGGCCCTAATATCCCTGGCCCTAATATCCCTGGCCCTAATATACCTGGTCCTAATATCCCTGGCCCTAATATGCCTGGCTCTAATATCCCTGGCCCTAATATCCCTGGCCCTAATATCCCTGGCCCTAATATCGCTGGCCCTAATATCCCTGGCCCTAATATCCCTGGCCCTAATATCCCTGGCCCTAATATCCCTGGCCCTAATATCCATGGCCCTAATATCCCTGGCCCTAATATCCCTGGACCTAATATCCCTGGCCCTACTATCCCTGGACCTAATATCGCTGGCCCTAATAACCCTGGCACTAATATCCCTGGCCCTAATATCCCTGGCCCTAATATCCCTTGCCCTAAAATCCCTGGCCCTAATATCCCTGGCCCTAATATCCCTGGCCCTAATATCCCTGGCCATAATATCCCTGGCCCCAATATCCCTGGCCCTAATATCCCTGGCCCTAATATCCCTGGCCTTAATAACCCTGGCCCTAATAACCCTGGCCCTAATATCCCTGGCCCTAATATCCCTGGCCCTAATATCCCTGGCCCTAATATCCCTGGCCCTAATATCCCTGGCCTTAATAACCCTGGCCCTAATAACCCTGGCCCTAATATCCCTGGCCCTAATATCCCTGGCCCTAATATCTCTGGCCCTAATATCCCTGGCCCTAATATCCCTGGCCGTAATGTCCGTGGACCTGATATCCCTGGCCGTAATATCCCTGGCCCTAATATCCCTGGCCCTAATATCCCTGGACCTAATATTTCTGGCCCTAATATCCCTGGCCCTAATATCCTTGGCCCTAATATCCCTGGCCCTAATATCGCTGGCCATAATATCCCTGGCCCTAATATCCCTGGCCCTAATATCCCTGGCCTTAATATCCCTGGCCCTAATATCCCTGGCTCTAATATCCCTGGCCCTAATATCCCTGGCCCTAATATCCCTGGCCATAATATGCCTGGCCCTAATATCCCTGGCCATTATATCCCTGGCCCTAATATCCCTGACTGTAATATCCCTGGCCCTAATATCCCTGGCCCTAATATCTCTGGCCCTAATATCCCTGGCCCTAATATCCCTGGCCCTAATATCCGTGGTCCTAATATCCCTGGCCCAAATATCCCTGGCCCTAATATCCATGGCCCTAATATCCCTGACCCTAATATCCATGGCCCTAATATCCCTGACCCTAATATCCCTGGCCCTAATATCCCTCGCCCTAATATCTCTGGCCGCAATATCCCTGGCCCTAATATCCCTGGCCCTAATATCCCTGGCCCTAATATCCCTGGACCTAATATCCCTGGCCCTAATATCCCTGGCCCTAATATCCCTGGCCCTAATATCCCTGGCCCTAATATCACTGGCCATAATATCCCTGGCCCTAATATCCCTGGCCCTAATATCCCTGGCATTAATATCCCTGGCCCTAATATCCCTGGCCCTAATATCCCTGGCCCTAATATCCCTGGCCCTAATATCCCTGGACATAATATGCCTTTCCCTAATATCTCTAGCCATTATATCCCTGGCCCTAATATCCCTGACCGTAATATCCGTGGCCCTAATATCCCTGGCCCTAATATCTCTGGCCCTAATATCCCTGGCCCTAATATCCCTGGCCCTAATATCCGTGGCCCTAATATCCCTGGCCCAAATATCCCTGGCCCTAATATCCCTGGCCCTAATATCCCTGACCCTAATATCCCTGGCCCTAATATCCCTGGCCCTAATATCCCTTGCCCTAATATCCCTGGCGCCTAATATCCCTGGCCATAATATCCCTGGCACTAATATCCCTGTCCCTAATAATGCTGGCCCTAATCTCCCTGGCCCTAATATCCCTGGCCCTAATATCCCTGGCCCTAATATCCCTGGCCCTAATATCCCTGGCCCTAATATCCCTGGCCCTAATATCCCTGGCCCTAATATTCCTGGCCCTGATATCCCTGGTCCTAATATCCCTGGCCCTAATATCCCTGGCCCTAATATCCCTGGACCTAATATCCCTGGCCCTAATATCCCTGGCCCTAATATCCCTGGCCCTAATATCCCTTGCCCTAAAATCCATGGCCCTAATATCCCTGGCCCTAATATCCCTGGCCCTAATATCCCTGGCCCTAATATCCCTGGCCCTAATATCCCTGGCCCTAATATCCCTGGCCCTAATATCCCTGACCCTAATATCCCTGGCCCTAATAACCCTGGCCCTAATATCCCTGGCCCTAATATCCCTGGCCCTAATATCCCTGGTCCTAATATCCCTGGCCCTAATATCCGTGGACCTAACATCCCTGGCCCTAATATCCCTGGCCCTAATATCCCTGTCCCTAATATCCCTTGCCCTAAAATCCCTGGCCCTAATATCACTGGGCCTAATATCCCTGGCCCTAATATCCCTGCCCCTAATATCCCTGGCCCTAATATCCCTGGCCCTAATATCCCTGGCCCTAATATCCCTGGCCCTAATATCCCTGGCCCTAATATCCCTGGCCCTAATATCCCTGGCCCTAATATCCCTGGCCCTAATATCCCTGGCCCTAATATCCCTGGCCCTAATATCCCTGGCCCTAATATCCCTGGCCCTAATATCCCTGGCCCTAAAATCCCTGGCCCTAATATCCCTGGCCCTAATATCCCTGGCCCTCATATCCCTGGCCCTCATATCCCTAGCCATAATATCCCTGGCCATAATATCCCTGGCCCTAATATCCCTGGCCCTAAAATCCCTGGCCCTAATATCCCTGGCGCTAATATCCCTGGCCCTAATATCCCTGGCCCTGATATCCCTGGCCCTGATATCCCTGGCCCTAATATCCCTGGCCCTAATATCCCTGGCCCTAATATCCCTGGCCCTAAAATCCCTGGCCCTAATATCCCTGGCCCTAATATTCCTGGCCCTAATATCCCTGGCCCTAATATCCTTGGCCCTAATATCCCTGGCCCCAATATCCCTGGCCCTAATATCCCTGGCCCTAATATCCCTGGCCATAATATCCCTGGCCCTAATATCCCTGGCCCTTATATCCCTGGTCCTAATATCCCTGGCCCTAATATACCTGGCCCTAATATCCCAGGCTTAATATCCCTTCCATAATATCCCTGGCCATAATATCCCTGGCCCTAATATCCCTGGCCCTAATAACCCTGGCCCTAATATCCCTGGCCCTAATATCCCTGGCCCTAATATCTCTGGCCCTAATATCCCTGGCCCTAATATCCCTGGCCGTAATATCCGTGGACCTGATATCCCTGGCCATAATATCCCTGGCCCTAATATCCCTGGCCCTAATATCCCTGGCCATAATATATCTGGCCCTAATATCCTTGGCCTTAATATCCCTGGCCCTAATATACCTGGCCCTAATATCCCTGGCCCTAATATCCCTGGCCCTAATATCCCTGGCCATAATATGCCTGGCCCTAATATCCCTGGCCATTATATCCCTGGCCCTAATATCCCTGACCATAATATCCCTGGCCCTAATATCCCTGGCCCTAATATCTCTGGCCCTAATATCCCTGGCCCTAATATCCCTGGTCCTAATATCCGTGGCCCTAATATCCCTGGCCCAAATATCCCTGGCCCTAATATCCCTGGCCCTAATATCCCTGGCCCTAATATCCCTGGCCCTAATATCCCTGGCCCTAATATCCCTGGCCCTAATATCCCTGGCCCTAATATACCTGGTCCTAATATCCCTGGCCCTAATATGCCTGGCTATAATATCCCTGGCCCTAATATCCCTGGCCCTAATATCCCTGGCACTAATATCGCTGGCCCTAATATCCCTGGCCCTAATATCCCTGGCCCTAATATCCCTGGCCCTAATATCCCTGGCCCTAATATCCATGGCCCTAATATCCCTGGCCCTAATATCCCTGGACCTAATATCCCTGGCCCTACTATCCCTGGACCTAATATCCCTGGCCCTAATAACCCTGGCACTAATATCCCTGGCCCTAATATCCCTGGCCCTAATATCCCTTGCCCTAAAATCCCTGGCCCTAATATCCCTGGCCCTAATATCCCTGGCCCTAATATCCCTGGCCATAATATCCCTGGCCCCAATATCCCTGGCCCTAATATCCCTGGCCCTAATATCCCTGGCCCTAATATCCCTGGCCCTAATATCCCTGGCCTTAATAACCCTGGCCCTAATAACCCTGGCCCTAATATCCCTGGCCCTAATATCCCTGGCCCTAATATCCCTGGCCCTAATATCCCTGGCCCTAATAACCCTGGCCGTAATATCCGTGGACCTAATATCCCTGGCCCTAATATCCCTGGCCCTAATATCCCTGGCCCTAATATCCCTGGCCCTAATATCCCTGGCCCTAATATCCCTGGCCCTAATATCCCTGGCCCTAATATCCCTGGCCCTAATATCGCTGGCCATAACATCCCTGGCCCTAATAACCCTGGCCCTAATATCCCTGGCCTTAATATCCCTGGCCCTAATATCCCTGGCCCTAATATCCCTGGCCCTAATATCCCTGGCCATAATATGCCTGGCCCTAATATCCCTGGCCATTATATCCCTGGCCCTAATATCCCTGACCATAATATCCCTGGCCCTAAAATCCCTTGCCCTAAAATCCCTGGCCCTAATATCACTGGGCCTAATATCCCTGGCCCTAATATCCCTGGCCTTAAAATCCCTGGCCCTAATATCCCTGGCCCTAATATCGCTGGCCCTAATATCTCTGCCCCTAATATCCCTGGCCCTAATATCCCTGGCCCTAATATCCCTGGCCCTAATATCCCTTGCCCTAATATCCCTGGCCATAATATCCCTGGCCCTAATATCCCTGGCCCTAACATCCCTGGCCCTAACATCCCTGGCCCTAATATCCCTGGCCCTAATATCCCTGGCCCTAATATCCCTGGCCCTAATATCCTGGCCCTAATATCCCTGGCCCTAATATCCATGACCCTAATATCCCTGGCCCTAATATCCCTGGCCCTAATATCCCTCGCCCTAATATCTCTGGCCGTAATATCCGTGGACCTAATATCCCTGGCCCTAATATCCCTGGCCCTAATATCCGTGGCCCTAATATCCCTGGCCCTAATATCCCTGGACCTAATATCCCTGGCCCTAATATCCCTGGCCCTAATATCGCTGGCCATAATATCCCTGGCCCTAATATCCCTGGCCCTAATATCCCTGGCATTAATATCCCTTGCCCTAATATCCCTGGCCCTAATATCCCTGGCCCTAATATCCCTGGCCCTAATATCCCTGGCCATAATATGCCTGGCCCTAATATCCCTAGCCATTATATCCCTGGCCCTAATATCCCTGACCATAATATCCCTGGCCCTAATATCCCTGGCCCTAATATCTCTGGCCCTAATATCCCTGGCCCTAATATCCCTGGCCCTAATATCCGTGGCCCTAATATCCCTGGCCATTATATCCCTGGCCCTAATATCCCTGACCGTAATATCCCTGGCCCTAATATCCCTGGCCCTAATATCTCTGGCCCTAATATCCCTGGCCCTAATATCCCTGGCCCTAATATCCGTAGCCCTAATATCCCTGGCCCAAATATCCCTGGCCCTAATATCCCTGGCCCTAATATCCCTGACCCTAATATCCCTGGCCCTAATATCCCTGGCCCTAATATCCCTGGCCCTAATATCCCTGGCCCTAATAACCCTGGCCCTAATATCCCTGGCCCTAATATCCCTGGCCCTAATATCCCTGGCCCTAATATCCCTGGCCCTAATATCCCTGGACCTAACATCCCTGGCCCTAATATCCCTGGCCCTAATATCCCTGGCCCTAAAATCCCTTGCCCTAAAATCCCTGGCCCTAATATCACTGGGCCTAATATCCCTGGCCCTAATATCCCTGGCCCTAATATCCCTGGCCCTAATATCCCTGGCCCTAATATCCCTGGCCCTAATAACCCTGGCCCTAATATCGCTGGCCCTAATATCCCCGGCCCTAATATCCCTGGCCTTAATATCCCTGGCCCTAATATCCCTGGCCCTAATATCGCTGGCCCTAATATCTCTGCCCCTAATATCCCTGGCCCTAATATCCCTGGCCCTAATATCCCTGGCCCTAATATCCCTTGCCCTAATATCCCTGGCCATAATATCCCTGGCCCTAATATCCCTGGCCCTAACATCCCTGGCCCTAACATCCCTGGCCCTAATATCCCTGGCCCTAATATCCCTGGCCCTAATATCCCTGGCCCTAATATCCCTGGCCCTAATATCCCTGGCCCTAATATCCATGACCCTAATATCCCTGGCCCTAATATCCCTGGCCCTAATATCCCTCGCCCTAATATTTCTGGCCGTAATATCCGTGGACCTAATATCCCTGGCCCTAATATCCCTGGCCCTAATATCCCTGGCCCTAATATCCCTGGCCCTAATATCCCTGGACCTAATATCCCTGGCCCTAATATCCCTGGCCCTAACATCCCTGGCCCTAACATCCCTGGCCCTAATATCCCTGGCCCTAATATCCCTGGCCCTAATATCCCTGGCCCTAATATCCCTGGCCCTAATATCCCTGGCCCTAATATCCATGACCCTAATATCCCTGGCCCTAATATCCCTGGCCCTAATATCCCTCGCCCTAATATTTCTGGCCGTAATATCCGTGGACCTAATATCCCTGGCCCTAATATCCCTGGCCCTAATATCCCTGGCCCTAATATCCCTGGCCCTAATATCCCTGGACCTAATATCCCTGGCCCTAATATCCCTGGCCCTAACATCGCTGGCCATAATATCCCTGGCCCTAATATCCCTGGCCCTAATATCCCTGGCATTAATATCCCTTGCCCTAATATCCCTGGCCCTAATATCCCTGGCCCTAATATCCCTGGCCCTAATATCCCTGGCCATAATATGCCTGGCCCTAATATCCCTAGCCATTATATCCCTGGCCCTAATATCCCTGACCATAATATCCCTGGCCCTAATATCCCTGGCCCTAATATCTCTGGCCCTAATATCCCTGGCCCTAATATCCCTGGCCCTAATATCCGTGGACCTAATATCCCTGGCCCAAATATCCCTGGCCCTAATATCCCTGGCCCTAATATCCCTGACACTAATATCCCTGGCCCTAATATCCTTGGCCCTAATATCCCTTGCCCTAATATCCCTGGCCCTAATATCCCTGGCCATAATATCCCTGGCACTAATATCCCTGTCCCTAATAATGCTGGCCCTAATCTCCCTGGCCCTAATATCCCTGGCCCTAATATCCCTGGCCCTAATATCCCTGGCCCTAATATCCCTGGCCCTAATATCCCTGGCCCTAATATCCCTGGCCCTAATATCCCTGACCCTAATATCCCTGGCTCTAATATCCCTGGCCCTAATATCCCTCGCCCTAATATCTCTGGCCGTAATATCCGTGGACCTAATATCCCTGGCCCTAATATCCCTGGCCCTAATATCCCTGGCCCTAATATCCCTGGCCCTAATATCCCTGGACCTACTATCCCTGGCCCTAATATCCCTGGCCCTAATATCCATGGCCCTAATATCCCTGGCCCTAATATCCCTGGACCTAATATCCCTGGCCCTAATATCCCTGGACCTAATATCCCTGGCCCTCATATCCCTGGCACTAATATCCCTGGCCCTAATATCCCTGGCCCTAATATCCCTTGCCCTAAAATCCCTGGCCCTAATATCCATGGCCCTAATATCCCTGGCCCTAATATCCCTGGCCCTAATATCCCTGGCCCTAATATCCCTGGCCCTAATATCCCTGGCCCTTATATCCCTGGCCCTAATATCCCTGGCCCTAATATACCTGGCCCTAATATCCCAGGCTTATTATCCCTTCCATAATATCCCTGGCCATAATATCCCTGGCCCTAATATCCCTGGCCCTAATATCCCTGGCCCTAATATCCCTGGATATAATATCCCTGGCCCTAATATCCCTGGCCCTAATATCCCTGGCCCTAATATCCCTGGCCCTAATATCCCTGGCCCTAATATCCCTGGCCCTAATATCGCTGGCCCTAATATCCCTGGCCCTAATATCCCTGGCCCTAATATCCCTGGCCCTAATATCCCTGGCCCTAATATCCATGGCCCTAATATCTCTGGCCCTAATATCAGTGGACCTAATATCCCTGGCCCTAATATCCCTGGACCTAATATCCCTGGCCCTAATATCCCTGGCACTAATATCCCTGGCCCTAATATCCCTGGCCCTAATATCCCTTACCCTGAAATCCCTGGCCCTAATATCCCTGGCCCTAATATCGCTGGCACTAATATCCCTGGCCCTAATATCCCTGGCCCTAATATCCCTTACCCTAAAATCCCTGGCCCTAAAATCCCTGGCCCTAATATCCCTGGCCCTAATATCCCTTACCCTAAAATCCCTGGCCCTAATATCCCTGGCCCTAATAACCCTGGCCCTAATATCCCTGGCCTTAATATCCCTGGCCCTAATATCCCTGGCCCTAATATCCCTGGCCCTAATATCCCTGGCCATAATATGCCTGGCCCTAATATCCCTGGCCATTATATCCCTGGCCCTAATATCCCTGACCGAAATATCCCTGGCCCTAATATCCCTGGCCCTAATATCTCTGGCCCTAATATCCCTGGCCCTAATATCCCTGGCCCTAATATCCGTAGCCCTAATATCCCTGGCCCAAATATCCCTGGCCCTAATATCCCTGGCCCTAATATCCCTGACCCTAATATCCCTGGCCCTAATATCCCTGGCCCTAATATCCCTGGCCCTAATATCCCTGGCCCTAATAACCCTGGCCCTAATATCCCTGGCCCTAATATCCCTGGCCCTAATATCCCTGGCCCTAATATCCCTGGCCCTAATATCCCTGGACCTAACATCCCTGGCCCTAATATCCCTGGCCCTAATATCCCTGGCCCTAAAATCCCTTGCCCTAAAATCCCTGGCCCTAATATCACTGGGCCTAATATCCCTGGCCCTAATATCCCTGGCCCTAATATCCCTGGCCCTAATATCCCTGGCCCTAATATCCCTGGCCCTAATAACCCTGGCCCTAATATCCCTGGCCCTAATATCCCTGGCCCTAATATCCCTGGCCCTAATATCCCTGGCCGTAATATCCCTGGCCCTAATATCCCTGGACCTAATATCCCTGGCCCTAATATCCCTGGCCCTAATATCCCTGGCCCTAATATCCCTGGCCCTAATATCCCCGGCCCTAATATCCCTGGCCTTAATATCCCTGGCCCTAATATCCCTGGCCCTATTATCGCTGGCCCTAATATCTCTGCCCCTAATATCCCTGGCCCTAATGTCCCTTGCCCTAATATCCCTGGCCCTAATATCCCTTGCCCTAATATCCCTGGCCATAATATCCCTGGCCCTAATATCCCTGGCCCTAATATCCCTGGCCCTAACATCCCTGGCCCTAATATCCCTGGCCCTAATATCCCTGGCCCTAATATCCCTGGCCCTAATATCCCTGGCCCTAATATCCCTGGCCCTAATATCCCTGGCCCTAATATCCATGACCCTAATATCCCTGGCCCTAATATCCCTGGCCCTAATATCCCTCGCCCTAATATCTCTGGCCGTAATATCCGTGGACCTAATATCCCTGGCCCTAATATCCCTGGCCCTAATATCCCTGGCCCTAATATCCCTGGCCCTAATATCCCTGGACCTAATATCCCTGGCCCTAATATCCCTGGCCCTAATATCGCTGGCCATAATATCCCTGGCCCTAATATCCCTGGCCCTAATATCCCTGGCCCTAATATCCCTGGCCCTAATATCCATGGCCCTAATATCTCTGGCCCTAATATCAGTGGACCTAATATCCCTGGCCCTAATATCCCTGGACCTAATATCCCTGGCCCTAATATCCCTGGCACTAATATCCCTGGCCCTAATATCCCTGGCCCTAATATCCCTTACCCTAAAATCCCTGGCCCTAATATCCCTGGCCCTAATATCCCTGGCACTAATATCCCTGGCCCTAATATCCCTGGCCCTAATATCCCTTACCCTAAAATCCCTGGCCCTAAAATCCCTGGCCCTAATATCCCTGGCCCTAATATCCCTTACCCTAAAATCCCTGGCCCTAATATCCCTGGCCCTAATAACCCTGGCCCTAATATCCCTGGCCTTAATATCCCTGGCCCTAATATCCCTGGCCCTAATATCCCTGGCCCTAATATCCCTGGCCATAATATGCCTGGCCCTAATATCCCTGGCCATTATATCCCTGGCCCTAATATCCCTGACCGAAATATCCCTGGCCCTAATATCCCTGGCCCTAATATCTCTGGCCCTAATATCCCTGGCCCTAATATCCCTGGCCCTAATATCCGTAGCCCTAATATCCCTGGCCCAAATATCCCTGGCCCTAATATCCCTGGCCCTAATATCCCTGACCCTAATATCCCTGGCCCTAATATCCCTGGCCCTAATATCCCTGGCCCTAATATCCCTGGCCCTAATAACCCTGGCCCTAATATCCCTGGCCCTAATATCCCTGGCCCTAATATCCCTGGCCCTAATATCCCTGGCCCTAATATCCCTGGACCTAACATCCCTGGCCCTAATATCCCTGGCCCTAATATCCCTGGCCCTAAAATCCCTTGCCCTAAAATCCCTGGCCCTAATATCACTGGGCCTAATATCCCTGGCCCTAATATCCCTGGCCCTAATATCCCTGGCCCTAATATCCCTGGCCCTAATATCCCTGGCCCTAATAACCCTGGCCCTAATATCCCTGGCCCTAATATCCCTGGCCCTAATATCCCTGGCCCTAATATCCCTGGCCGTAATATCCCTGGCCCTAATATCCCTGGACCTAACATCCCTAGCCCTAATATCCCTGGCCCTAATATCCCTGGCCCTAAAATCCCTTGCCCTAAAATCCCTGGCCCTAATATCACTGGGCCTAATATCCCTGGCCCTAATATCCCTGGCCCTAATATCCCTGGCCCTAATATCCCTGGCACTAATATCCCTGGCCCTAATAACCCTGGCCCTAATATCCCTGGCCCTAATATCCCTGGCCCTAATATCCCTGGCCCTAATATCCCTGGCCGTAATATCCCTGGCCCTAATATCCCTGGACCTAATATCCCTGGCCCTAATATCCCTGGCCCTAATATCCCTGGCCCTAATATCCTTGGCCCTAATATCCCCGGCCCTAATATCCCTGGCCTTAATATCCCTGGCCCTAATATCCCTGGCCCTAATATCGCTGGCCCTAATATCTCTGCCCCTAATATCCCTGGACCTAATATCCCTGGCCCTAATATCCCTGGCCCTAATATCCCTTGCCCTAATATCCCTGGCCATAATATCCCTGGCCCTAATATCCCTGGCCCTAATATCCCTGGCCCTAACATCCCTGGCCCTAACATCCCTGGCCCTAATATCCCTGGCCCTAATATCCCTGGCCCTAATATCCCTGGCCCTAATATCCCTGGCCCTAATATCCCTGGCCCTAATATCCATGACCCTAATATCCCTGGCCCTAATATCCCTGGCCCTAATATCCCTCGCCCTAATATCTCTGGCCGTAATATCCGTGGACCTAATATCCCTGGCCCTAATATCCCTGGCCCTAATATCCCTGGCCCTAATATCCCTGGCCCTAATATCCCTGGACCTAATATCCCTGGCCCTAATATCCCTGGCCCTAATATCGCTGGCCATAATATCCCTGGCCCTAATATCCCTGGCCCTAATATCCCTGGCATTAATATCCCTTGCCCTAATATCCCTGGCCCTAATATCCCTGGCCCTAATATCCCTGGCCCTAATATCCCTGGCCATAATATGCCTGGCCCTAATATCCCTAGCCATTATATCCCTGGCCCTAATATCCCTGACCATAATATCCCTGGCCCTAATATCCCTGGCCCTAATATCTCTGGCCCTAATATCCCTGGCCCTAATATCCCTGGCCCTAATATCCGTGGCCCTAATATCCCTGGCCCAAATATCCCTGGCCCTAATATCCCTGGCCCTAATATCCCTGACACTAATATCCCTGGCCCTAATATCCTTGGCCCTAATATCCCTTGCCCTAATATCCCTGGCCCTAATATCCCTGGCCATAATATCCCTGGCACTAATATCCCTGTCCCTAATAATGCTGGCCCTAATCTCCCTGGCCCTAATATCCCTGGCCCTAATATCCCTGACCCTAATATTCCTGGCTCTAATATCCCTGGCCCTAATATCCCTCGCCCTAATATCTCTGGCCGTAATATCCGTGGACCTAATATCCCTGGCCCTAATATCCCTGGCCCTAATATCCCTGGCCCTAATATCCCTGGCCCTAATATCCCTGGACCTAATATCCCTGGCCCTAATATCCCTGGCCCTAATATCCATGGCCCTAATATCCCTGGCCCTAATATCCCTGGACCTAATATCCCTGGCCCTAATATCCCTGGACCTAATATCCCTGGCCCTCATATCCCTGGCACTAATATCCCTGGCCCTAATATCCCTGGCCCTAATATCCCTTGCCCTAAAATCTCTGGCCCTAATATCCCTGGCCCTAATATCCCTGGCCCTAATATCCCTGGCCCTAATATCCCTGGCCCTAATATCCCTGGCCCTAATATCCCTGGCCCTTATATCCCTGGCCCTAATATCCCTGGCCCTAATATACCTGGCCCTAATATCCCAGGCTTATTATCCCTTCCATAATATCCCTGGCCATAATATCCCTGGCCCTAATATCCCTGGCCCTAATATCCCTGGCCCTAATATCCCTGGATATAATATCTTTGGCCCTACTATCCCTGGCCCTAATATCCCTGGCCCTAATATCCCTGGCCCTAATATCCCTGGCCCTAATATCCCTGGCCCTAATATCGCTGGCCCTAATATCCCTGGCCCTAATATCCCTGGCCCTAATATCCCTGGCCCTAATATCCCTGGCCCTAATATCCATGGCCCTAATATCTCTGGCCCTAATATCAGTGGACCTAATATCCCTGGCCCTAATATCCCTGGACCTAATATCCCTGGCCCTAATATCCCTGGCACTAATATCCCTGGCCCTAATATCCCTGGACCTAATATCCCTTACCCTAAAATCCCTGGCCCTAATATCCCTGGCCCTAATATCCCTGGCACTAATATCCCTGGCCCTAATATCCCTGGCCCTAATATCCCTTACCCTAAAATCCCTGGCCCTAAAATCCCTGGCCCTAATATCCCTGGCCCTAATATCCCTTACCCTAAAATCCCTGGCCCTAATATCCCTGGCCCTAATAACCCTGGCCCTAATATCCCTGGCCTTAATATCCCTGGCCCTAATATCCCTGGCCCTAATATTCCTGGCCCTAAAATCCCTGGCCATAATATGCCTGGCCCTAATATCCCTGGCCATTATATCCCTGGCCCTAATATCCCTGACCGAAATATCCCTGGCCCTAATATCCCTGGCCCTAATATCTCTGGCCCTAATATCCCTGGCCCTAATATCCCTGGCCCTAATATCCGTAGCCCTAATATCCCTGGCCCAAATATCCCTGGCCCTAATATCCCTGGCCCTAATATCCCTGACCCTAATATCCCTGGCCCTAATATCCCTGGCCCTAATATCCCTGGCCCTAATATCCCTGGCCCTAATAACCCTGGCCCTAATATCCCTGGCCCTAATATCCCTGGCCCTAATATCCCTGGCCCTAATATCCCTGGCCCTAATATCCCTGGACCTAACATCCCTGGCCCTAATATCCCTGGCCCTAATATCCCTGGCCCTAAAATACCTTGCCCTAAAATCCCTGGCCCTAATATCCCTGGCCCTAATATCCCTGGCCCTAATATCCCTGGCCCTAATATCCCTGGCCCTAATATCCCTGGCCCTAATAACCCTGGCCCTAATATCCCTGGCCCTAATATCCCTGGCCCTAATATCCCTGGCCCTAATATCCCTGGCCGTAATATCCCTGGCCCTAATATCCCTGGACCTAATATCCCTGGCCCTAATATCCCTGGCCCTAATATCCCTGGCCCTAATATCCCTGGCCCTAATATCCCCGGCCCTAATATCCCTGGCCTTAATATCCCTGGCCCTAATATCCCTGGCCCTAATATTGCTGGCCCTAATATCTCTGCCCCTAATATCCCTGGCCCTAATATCCCTGGCCCTAATATCCCTGGCCCTAATATCCCTTGCCCTAATATCCCTGGCCATAATATCCCTGGCCCTAATATCCCTGGCCCTAATATCCCTGGCCCTAACATCCCTGGCCCTAACATCCCTGGCCCTAATATCCCTGGCCCTAATATCCCTGGCCCTAATATCCCTGGCCCTAATATCCCTGGCCCTAATATCCCTGGCCATAATATCCATGACCCTAATATCCCTGGCCCTAATATCCCTGGCCCTAATATCCCTCGCCCTAATATCTCTGGCCGTAATATCCGTGGACCTAATATCCCTGGCCCTAATATCCCTGGCCCTAATATCCCTGGCCCTAATATCCCTGGCCCTAATATCCCTGGCCCTAATATCGCTGGCCCTAATATCCCTGGCCCTAATATCCCTGGCCCTAATATCCCTGGCCCTAATATCCCTGGCCCTAATATCCATGGCCCTAATATCTCTGGCCCTAATATCAGTGGACCTAATATCCCTGGCCCTAATATCCCTGGACCTAATATCCCTGGCCCTAATATCCCTGGCACTAATATCCCTGGCCCTAATATCCCTGGCCCTAATATCCCTTACCCTGAAATCCCTGGCCCTAATATCCCTGGCCCTAATATCGCTGGCACTAATATCCCTGGCCCTAATATCCCTGGCCCTAATATCCCTTACCCTAAAATCCCTGGCCCTAAAATCCCTGGCCCTAATATCCCTGGCCCTAATATCCCTTACCATAAAATCCCTGGCCCTAATATCCCTGGCCCTAATAACCCTGGCCCTAATATCCCTGGCCTTAATATCCCTGGCCCTAATATCCCTGGCCCTAATATCCCTGGCCCTAATATCCCTGGCCATAATATGCCTGGCCCTAATATCCCTGGCCATTATATCCCTGGCCCTAATATCCCTGACCGAAATATCCCTGGCCCTAATATCCCTGGCCCTAATATCTCTGGCCCTAATATCCCTGGCCCTAATATCCCTGGCCCTAATATCCGTAGCCCTAATATCCCTGGCCCAAATATCCCTGGCCCTAATATCCCTGGCCCTAATATCCCTGACCCTAATATCCCTGGCCATAATATCCCTGGCCCTAATATCCCTGGCCCTAATATCCCTGGCCCTAATAACCCTGGCCCTAATATCCCTGGCCCTAATATCCCTGGCCCTAATATCCCTGGCCCTAATATCCCTGGCCCTAATATCCCTGGACCTAACATCCCTGGCCCTAATATCCCTGGCCCTAATATCCCTGGCCCTAAAATCCCTTGCCCTAAAATCCCTGGCCCTAATATCACTGGGCCTAATATCCCTGGCCCTAATATCCCTGGCCCTAATATCCCTGGCCCTAATATCCCTGGCCCTAATAACCCTGGCCCTAATATCCCTGGCCCTAATATCCCTGGCCCTAATATCCCTGGCCCTAATATCCCTGGCCGTAATATCCCTGGCCCTAATATCCCTGGACCTAATATCCCTGGCCCTAATATCCCTGGCCCTAATATCCCTGGCCCTAATATCCCTGGCCCTAATATCCCCGGCCCTAATATCCCTGGCCTTAATATCCCTGGCCCTAATATCCCTGGCCCTATTATCGCTGGCCCTAATATCTCTGCCCCTAATATCCCTGGCCCTAATGTCCCTTGCCCTAATATCCCTGGCCCTAATATCCCTTGCCCTAATATCCCTGGCCATAATATCCCTGGCCCTAATATCCCTGGCCCTAATATCCCTGGCCCTAACATCCCTGGCCCTAACATCCCTGGCCCTAATATCCCTGGCCCTAATATCCCTGGCCCTAATATCCCTGGCCCTAATATCCCTGGCCCTAATATCCCTGGCCCTAATATCCATGACCCTAATATCCCTGGCCCTAATATCCCTGGCCCTAATATCCCTCGCCCTAATATCTCTGGCCGTAATATCCGTGGACCTAATATCCCTGGCCCTAATATCCCTGGCCCTAATATCCCTGGCCCTAATATCCCTGGCCCTAATATCCCTGGACCTAATATCCCTGGCCCTAATATCCCTGGCCCTAATATCGCTGGCCATAATATCCCTGGCCCTAATATCCCTGGCCCTAATATCCCTGGCCCTAATATCCCTGGCCCTAATATCCATGGCCCTAATATCTCTGGCCCTAATATCAGTGGACCTAATATCCCTGGCCCTAATATCCCTGGACCTAATATCCCTGGCCCTAATATCCCTGGCACTAATATCCCTGGCCCTAATATCCCTGGCCCTAATATCCCTTACCCTAAAATCCCTGGCCCTAATATCCCTGGCCCTAATATCCCTGGCACTAATATCCCTGGCCCTAATATCCCTGGCCCTAATATCCCTTACCCTAAAATCCCTGGCCCTAAAATCCCTGGCCCTAATATCCCTGGCCCTAATATCCCTTACCCTAAAATCCCTGGCCCTAATATCCCTGGCCCTAATAACCCTGGCCCTAATATCCCTGGCCTTAATATCCCTGGCCCTAATATCCCTGGCCCTAATATCCCTGGCCCTAATATCCCTGGCCATAATATGCCTGGCCCTAATATCCCTGGCCATTATATCCCTGGCCCTAATATCCCTGACCGAAATATCCCTGGCCCTAATATCCCTGGCCCTAATATCTCTGGCCCTAATATCCCTGGCCCTAATATCCCTGGCCCTAATATCCGTAGCCCTAATATCCCTGGCCCAAATATCCCTGGCCCTAATATCCCTGGCCCTAATATCCCTGACCCTAATATCCCTGGCCCTAATATCCCTGGCCCTAATATCCCTGGCCCTAATATCCCTGGCCCTAATAACCCTGGCCCTAATATCCCTGGCCCTAATATCCCTGGCCCTAATATCCCTGGCCCTAATATCCCTGGCCCTAATATCCCTGGACCTAACATCCCTGGCCCTAATATCCCTGGCCCTAATATCCCTGGCCCTAAAATCCCTTGCCCTAAAATCCCTGGCCCTAATATCACTGGGCCTAATATCCCTGGCCCTAATATCCCTGGCCCTAATATCCCTGGCCCTAATATCCCTGGCCCTAATATCCCTGGCCCTAATAACCCTGGCCCTAATATCCCTGGCCCTAATATCCCTGGCCCTAATATCCCTGGCCCTAATATCCCTGGCCGTAATATCCCTGGCCCTAATATCCCTGGACCTAATATCCCTGGCCATAATATGCCTGGCCCTAATATCCCTGGCCATTATATCCCTGGCCCTAATATCCCTGACCGAAATATCCCTGGCCCTAATATCCCTGGCCCTAATATCTCTGGCCCTAATATCCCTGGCCCTAATATCCCTGGCCCTAATATCCGTAGCCCTAATATCCCTGGCCCAAATATCCCTGGCCCTAATATCCCTGGCCCTAATATCCCTGACCCTAATATCCCTGGCCCTAATATCCCTGGCCCTAATATCCCTGGCCCTAATATCCCTGGCCCTAATAACCCTGGCCCTAATATCCCTGGCCCTAATATCCCTGGCCCTAATATCCCTGGCCCTAATATCCCTGGCCCTAATATCCCTGGACCTAACATCCCTGGCCCTAATATCCCTGGCCCTAATATCCCTGGCCCTAAAATCCCTTGCCCTAAAATCCCTGGCCCTAATATCACTGGGCCTAATATCCCTGGCCCTAATATCCCTGGCCCTAATATCCCTGGCCCTAATATCCCTGGCCCTAATATCCCTGGCCCTAATAACCCTGGCCCTAATATCCCTGGCCCTAATATCCCTGGCCCTAATATCCCTGGCCCTAATATCCCTGGCCGTAATATCCCTGGCCCTAATATCCCTGGACCTAATATCCCTGGCCCTAATATCCCTGGCCCTAATATCCCTGGCCCTAATATCCTTGGCCCTAATATCCCCGGCCCTAATATCCCTGGCCTTAATATCCCTGGCCCTAATATCCCTGGCCCTAATATCGCTGGCCCTAATATCTCTGCCCCTAATATCCCTGGACCTAATATCCCTGGCCCTAATATCCCTGGCCCTAATATCCCTTGCCCTAATATCCCTGGCCATAATATCCCTGGCCCTAATATCCCTGGCCCTAATATCCCTGGCCCTAACATCCCTGGCCCTAACATCCCTGGCCCTAATATCCCTGGCCCTAATATCCCTGGCCCTAATATCCCTGGCCCTAATATCCCTGGCCCTAATATCCCTGGCCCTAATATCCCTGGCCCTAATATCGCTGGCCCTAATATCTCTGCCCCTAATATCCCTGGACCTAATATCCCTGGCCCTAATATCCCTGGCCCTAATATCCCTTGCCCTAATATCCCTGGCCATAATATCCCTGGCCCTAATATCCCTGGCCCTAATATCCCTGGCCCTAACATCCCTGGCCCTAACATCCCTGGCCCTAATATCCCTGGCCCTAATATCCCTGGCCCTAATATCCCTGGCCCTAATATCCCTGGCCCTAATATCCCTGGCCCTAATATCCCTGGCCCTAATATCCCTGGCCCTAATATCCCTGGCCCTAATATCCCTGGACCTAATATCCCTGGCCCTAATATCCCTGGCCCTAATATCGCTGGCCATAATATCCCTGGCCCTAATATCCCTGGCCCTAATATCCCTGGCATTAATATCCCTTGCCCTAATATCCCTGGCCCTAATATCCCTGGCCCTAATATCCCTGGCCCTAATATCCCTGGCCATAATATGCCTGGCCCTAATATCCCTAGCCATTATATCCCTGGCCCTAATATCCCTGACCATAATATCCCTGGCCCTAATATCCCTGGCCCTAATATCTCTGGCCCTAATATCCCTGGCCCTAATATCCCTGGCCCTAATATCCGTGGCCCTAATATCCCTGGCCCAAATATCCCTGGCCCTAATATCCCTGGCCCTAATATCCCTGACACTAATATCCCTGGCCCTAATAACCTTGGCCCTAATATCCCTTGCCCTAATATCCCTGGCCCTAATATCCCTGGCCATAATATCCCTGGCACTAATATCCCTGTCCCTAATAATGCTGGCCCTAATCTCCCTGGCCCTAATATCCCTGGCCCTAATATCCCTGACCCTAATATTCCTGGCTCTAATATCCCTGGCCCTAATATCCCTCGCCCTAATATCTCTGGCCGTAATATCCGTGGACCTAATATCCCTGGCCCTAATATCCCTGGCCCTAATATCCCTGGCCCTAATATCCCTGGCCCTAATATCCCTGGACCTAATATCCCTGGCCCTAATATCCCTGGCCCTAATATCCATGGCCCTAATATCCCTGGCCCTAATATCCCTGGACCTAATATCCCTGGCCCTAATATCCCTGGACCTAATATCCCTGGCCCTCATATCCCTGGCACTAATATCCCTGGCCCTAATATCCCTGGCCCTAATATCCCTTGCCCTAAAATCTCTGGCCCTAATATCCCTGGCCCTAATATCCCTGGCCCTAATATCCCTGGCCCTAATATCCCTGGCCCTAATATCCCTGGCCCTAATATCCCTGGCCCTTATATCCCTGGCCCTAATATCCCTGGCCCTAATATACCTGGCCCTAATATCCCAGGCTTATTATCCCTTCCATAATATCCCTGGCCATAATATCCCTGGCCCTAATATCCCTGGCCCTAATATCCCTGGCCCTAATATCCCTGGATATAATATCTTTGGCCCTACTATCCCTGGCCCTAATATCCCTGGCCCTAATATCCCTGGCCCTAATATCCCTGGCCCTAATATCCCTGGCCCTAATATCGCTGGCCCTAATATCCCTGGCCCTAATATCCCTGGCCCTAATATCCCTGGCCCTAATATCCCTGGCCCTAATATCCATGGCCGTAATATCTCTGGCCCTAATATCAGTGGACCTAATATCCCTGGCCCTAATATCCCTGGACCTAATATCCCTGGCCCTAATATCCCTGGCACTAATATCCCTGGCCCTAATATCCCTGGACCTAATATCCCTTACCCTAAAATCCCTGGCCCTAATATCCCTGGCCCTAATATCCCTGGCACTAATATCCCTGGCCCTAATATCCCTGGCCCTAATATCCCTTACCCTAAAATCCCTGGCCCTAAAATCCCTGGCCCTAATATCCCTGGCCCTAATATCCCTTACCCTAAAATCCCTGGCCCTAATATCCCTGGCCCTAATAACCCTGGCCCTAATATCCCTGGCCTTAATATCCCTGGCCCTAATATCCCTGGCCCTAATATCCCTGGCCCTAAAATCCCTGGCCATAATATGCCTGGCCCTAATATCCCTGGCCATTATATCCCTGGCCCTAATATCCCTGACCGAAATATCCCTGGCCCTAATATCCCTGGCCCTAATATCTCTGGCCCTAATATCCCTGGCCCTAATATCCCTGGCCCTAATATCCGTAGCCCTAATATCCCTGGCCCAAATATCCCTGGCCCTAATATCCCTGGCCCTAATATCCCTGGCCCTAATATCCCTGGCCCTAATATCCCTGGCCCTAATAACCCTGGCCCTAATATCCCTGGCCCTAATATCCCTGGCCCTAATATCCCTGGCCCTAATATCCCTGGCCCTAATATCCCTGGACCTAACATCCCTGGCCCTAATATCCCTGGCCCTAATATCCCTGGCCCTAAAATCCCTTGCCCTAAAATCCCTGGCCCTAATATCACTGGGCCTAATATCCCTGGCCCTAATATCCCTGGCCCTAATATCCCTGGCCCTAATATCCCTGGCCCTAATATCCCTGGCCCTAATATCCCTGGCCCTAATATCCCTGGCCCTAATATCCCTGGCCCTAATATCCCTGGCCGTAATATCCCTGGGCCTAATATCCCTGGCCCTAATATCCCTGGCCCTAATATCCCTGGCCCTAATATCCCTGGCCCTAATATCCCCGGCCCTAATATCCCTGGCCTTAATATCCCTGGCCCTAATATCCCTGGCCCTAATATTGCTGGCCCTAATATCTCTGCCCCTAATATCCCTGGCCCTAATATCCCTGGCCCTAATATCCCTGGCCCTAATATCCCTTGCCCTAATATCCCTGGCCATAATATCCCTGGCCCTAATATCCCTGGCCCTAATATCCCTGGCCCTAACATCCCTGGCCCTAACATCCCTGGCCCTAATATCCCTGGCCCTAATATCCCTGGCCCTAATATCCCTGGCCCTAATATCCCTGGCCCTAATATCCCTGGCCATAATATCCATGACCCTAATATCCCTGGCCCTAATATCCCTGGCCCTAATATCCCTCGCCCTAATATCTCTGGCCGTAATATCCGTGGACCTAATATCCCTGGCCCTAATATCCCTGGCCCTAATATCCCTGGCCCTAATATCCCTGGCCATAATATCCCTGGACCTAATATCCCTGGCCCTAATATCCCTGGCCCTAATATCGCTGGCCATAATATCCCTGGCCCTAATATCCCTGGCCCTAATATCCCTGGCATTAATATCCCTTGCCCTAATATCCCTGGCCCTAATATCCCTGGCCCTAATATCCCTGGCCCTAATATCCCTGGCCATAATATGCCTGGCCCTAATATCCCTAGCCATTATATCCCTGTCCCTAATATCCCTGACCATAATATCCCTGGCCCTAATATCCCTGGCCCTAATATCTCTGGCCCTAATATCCCTGGCCCTAATATCCCTGGCCCTAATATCCGTGGCCCTAATATCCCTGGCCCAAATATCCCTGGCCCTAATATCCCTGGCCCTAATATCCCTGACACTAATATCCCTGGCCCTAATATCCTTGGCCCTAATATCCCTTGCCCTAATATCCCTGGCCCTAATATCCGTGGCCATAATATCCCTGGCACTAATATCCCTGTCCCTAATAATGCTGGCCCTAATCTCCCTGGCCCTAATATCCCTGGCCCTAATATCCCTGGCCATAATATCCCTGGCCCTAATATCCCTGGCCCTAATATCCCTGGCCCTAATATCCCTGGCCCTAATATCCCTGACCCTAATATCCCTGGCTCTAATATCCCTGGCCCTAATATCCCTCGCCCTAATATCTCTGGCCGTAATATCCGTGGACCTAATATCCCTGGCCCTAATATCCCTGGCCCTAATATCCCTGGCCCTAATATCCCTGGCCCTAATATCCCTGGACCTAATATCCCTGGCCCTAATATCCCTGGCCCTAATATCCATGGCCCTAATATCCCTGGCCCTAATATCCCTGGACCTAATATCCCTGGCCCTAATATCCCTGGACCTAATATCCCTGGCCCTCATATCCCTGGCACTAATATCCCTGGCCCTAATATCCCTGGCCCTAATATCCCTTGCCCTAAAATCCCTGGCCCTAATATCCCTGGCCCTAATATCCCTGGCCCTAATATCCCTGGCCCTAATATCCCTGGCCCTAATATCCCTGGCCCTAATATCCCTGGCCCTTATATCCCTGGCCCTAATATCCCTGGCCCTAATATACCTGGCCCTAATATCCCAGGCTTTTTATCCCTTCCATAATATCCCTGGCCATAATATCCCTGGCCCTAATATCCCTGGCCCTAATATCCCTGGCCCTAATATCCCTGGATATAATATCCCTGGCCCTAATATTCCTGGCCCTAATATCCCTGGCCCTAATATCCCTGGCCCTAATATCCCTGGCCCTAATATCCCTGGCCCTAATATCGCTGGCCCTAATATCCCTGGCCCTAATATCCCTGGCCCTAATATCCCTGGCCCTAATATCCCTGGCCCTAATATCCATGGCCCTAATATCTCTGGCCCTAATATCAGTGGACCTAATATCCCTGGCCCTAATATCCCTGGACCTAATATCCCTGGCCCTAATATCCCTGGCACTAATATCCCTGGCCCTAATATCCCTGGCCCTAATATCCCTTACCCTAAAATCCCTGGCGCTAATATCCCTGGCCCTAATATCCCTGGCCCAAATATCCCTGGCCCTAATATCCCTGGCCCTAATGTCCCTGGCCCTAATATCCCTGTCCCTAATATCCCTGGCCCTAACATCCCTGGCCCTAATATCCCTGGCCTTAATAACCCTGGCCCTAATAACCCTGGCCCTAATATCCCTGGCCCTAATATCCCTGGCCCTAATATCTCTGGCCCTAATATCCCTGGCCGTAATATCCGTGGACCTAATATCCCTGGCCCTAATATCCCTGGCCCTAATATCCCTGGCCCTAATATCCCTGGCCCTAATATTTCTGGCCCTAATATCCCTGGCCCTAATATCCCTGGCCCTAATATCCCTGGCCCTAATATTGCTGGCCATAATATCCCTGGCCCTAATATCCCTGGCCCTAATATCCCTGGCCTTAATATCCCTGGCCCTAATATCCCTGGCCCTAATATCCCTGGCCCTAATATCCCTGGCCCTAATATCCCTGGCCATAATATTCCTGGCCCTAATATCCCTGGCCATTATATCCCTGGCCCTAATATCCCTGACCGTAATATCCCTGGCCCTAATATCCCTGGCCCTAATATCTCTGGCCCTAATTTTCCTGGCCCTAATATCCCTGGCCCTAATATCCGTGGCCCTAATATCCCTGGCCCAAATATCCCTGGCCCTAATATCCCTGGCCCTAATATCCCTGACCCTAATATCCCTGGCCCTAATATCCCTGGCCCTAATATCCCTCGCCCTAATATCTCTGGCCATAATATCCGTGGACCTAATATCCCTGGCCCTAATATCCCTGGCCCTAATATCCCTGGCCCTAATATCCCTGGCCCTAATATCCCTGGACCTAATATCCCTGGCCCTAATATCCCTGGCCTTAATAACCCTGGCCCTAATAACCCTGGCCCTAATATCCCTGGCCCTAATATCCCTGGCCCTAATATCTCTGGCCCTAATATCCCTGGCCCTAATATCCCTGGCCGTAATATCCGTGGACCTAATATCCCTGGCCCTAATATCCCTGGCCCTAATATCCCTGGCCCTAATATCCCTGGCCCTAATATTTCTGGCCCTAATATCCCTGGCCCTAATATCCCTGGCCCTAATATTGCTGGCCATAATATCCCTGGCCCTAATATCCCTGGCCCTAATATCCCTGGCCTTAATATCCCTGGCCCTAATATCCCTGGCCCTAATATCCCTGGCCCTAATATCCCTGGCCCTAATATCCCTGGCCATAATATGCCTGGCCCTAATATCCCTGGATATTATATCCCTGGCCCTAATATCCCTGACCGTAATATCCCTGGCCCTAATATCCCTGGCCCTAATATCTTTGGCCCTAATTTCCCTGGCCCTAATATCCCTGGCCCTAATATCCGTGGCCCTAATATCCCTGGCCCAAATATCCCTGGCCCTAATATCCCTGGCCCTAATATCCCTGACCCTAATATCCCTGGCCCTAATATCCCTGGCCCTAATATCCCTCACCCTAATATCTCTGGCCGTAATATCCGTGGACCTAATATCCCTGGCCCTAATATCCCTGGCCCTAATATCCCTGGCCCTAATATCCCTGGCCCTAATATCCCTGGACCTAATATCCCTGGCCCTAATATCCCTGGCCCTAATATCCAGGGCCCTAATATCCCTGGCACTAATATCCCTGGACCTAATATCCCTGGCCCTAATATCCCAGGACCTAATATCCCTGGCCCTAATATCCCTGGCACTAATATCCCTGGCCCTAAAATCCCTGGCCCTAATATCCCTTGCCCTAAAATCCCTGGCCCTAATATCCCTGGCCCCAATATCCCTGGCCCTAATATCCCTGGCCCTAATATCCCTGGCCCTAATATCCCTGGCCCTAATATCCCTGGCCCTAATATCCCTGGCCCTAATATCCCTGGCCTTAATAACCCTGGCCCTAATAACCCTGGCCCTAATATCCCTGGCCCTAATATCCCTGGCCCTAATATCTCTGGCCCTAATATCCCTGGCCCTAATATCCCTGGCCGTAATATCCGTGGACGTAATATCCCTGGCCCTAATATCCCTGGCCCTAATATCCCTGGCCCTAATATCTCTGGCCCTAATATTTCTGGCCCTAATATCCCTGGCCCTAATATCCCTGGCCCTAATATCCCTGGCCCTAATATCGCTGGCCATAATATCCCTGGCCCTAATATCCCTGGCCCTAATATCCCTGGCCTTAATATCCCTGGCCCTAATATCCCTGGCCCTAATATCCCTGGCCCTAATATCCCTGGCCCTAATATCCCTGGCCATAATATGCCTGGCCTTAATATCCCTGGCCATTATATCCCTGGCCCTAATATCCCTGACCGTAATATCCCTGGCCCTAATATCCCTGGCCCTAATATCTCTGGCCCTAATATCCCTGGCCCTAATATCCCTGGCCCTAATATCCGTGGCCCTAATATCCCTGGCCCAAATATCCCTGGCCCTAATATCCCTGGCCCTAATATCCATGACCCTAATATCCCTGGCCCTAATATCCCTGGCCCTAATATCCCTCGCCCTAATATCTCTGGCCGTAATATCCGTGGACCTAATATCCCTGGCCCTAATATCCCTGGCCCTAATATCCCTGGCCCTAATATCCCTGGCCCTAATATCCCTGGACCTAATATCCCTGGCCCTAATATCCCTGGCCCTAATATCCATGGCCCTAATATCCCTGGCCCTAATATCCCTGGACCTAATATCCCTGGCCCTAACATCCCTGGACCTAATATCCATGGCCCTAATATCCCTGGCACTAATATCCCTGGCCCTAATATCCCTGGCCCATAATATCCCTTGCCCTAATATCCCTGGCCCTAATATCCCTGGCCCTAATATCCCTGGCCCTAATATCCCTGGCCCTAATATCCCTGGCCTTAATAACCCTGGCCCTAATAACCCTGGCCCTAATATCCCTGGCCCTAATATCCCTGGCCCTAATATCTCTGGCCCTAATATCCCTGGCCCTAATATCCCTGGCCGTAATATCCGTGGAACTGATATCCCTGGCCCTAATATCCCTGGCCCTAATATCCCTGGCCCTAATATCCCTGGCCCTAATATCCCTGGCCCTAATATTTCTGGCCCTAATATCCCTGGCCCTAATATCCTTGGCCCTAATATCCCTGGCCCTAATATCGCTGGCCATAATATCCCTGGCCCTAATATCCCTGGCCCTAATATCCCTGGCCTTAATATCCCTGGCCCTAATATCCCTGGCCCTAATATCCCTGGCCCTAATATCCCTGGCCCTAATATCCTTGGCCAAAATATGCCTGGCCCTAATATCCCTGGCCATTATATCCCTGGCCCTAATATCCCTGACCGTAATATCCCTGGCCCTAATATCCCTGGCCCTAATATCTCTGGCCCTAATATCCCTGGCCCTAATATCCCTGGCCCTAATATCCGTGGCCCTAATATCCCTGGCCCTAATATCCCTGGCCCTAATATCCCTGGCCCTAATATTTCTGGCCCTAATATCCCTGGCCCTAATATCCCTGGCCCTAATATCCCTGGCCCTAATATCGCTGGCCATAATATCCCTGGCCCTAATATCCCTGGCCCTAATATCCCTGGCCTTAATATCCCTGGCCCTAATATCCCTGGCCCTAATATCCCTGGCCCTAATATCCCTGGCCCTAATATCCCTGGCCCTAATATCCCTGGCCCTAATATTTCTGGCCCTAATATCCCTGGCCCTAATATCCCTGGCCCTAATATCCCTGGCCCTAATATCGCTGGCCATAATATCCCTGGCCCTAATATCCCTGGCCCTAATATCCCTGGCCTTAATATCCCTGGCCCTAATATCCCTGGCCCTAATATCCCTGGCCCTAATATCCCTGGCCCTAATATCCCTGGCCATAATATGCCTGGCCCTAATATCCCTGGCCATTATATCCCTGGCCCTAATATCCCTGACCGTAATATCCCTGGCCCTAATATCCCTGGCCCTAATATCTCTGGCCCTAATATCCCTGGCCCTAATATCCCTGGCCCTAATATCCGTGGCCCTAATATCCCTGGCCCAAATATCCCTGGCCCTAATATCCCTGGCCCTAATATCCATGACCCTAATATCCCTGGCCCTAATATCCCTGGCCCTAATATCCCTCGCCCTAATATCTCTGGCCGTAATATCCGTGGACCTAATATCCCTGGCCCTAATATCCCTGGACCTAATATCCCTGGCCCTAACATCCCTGGACCTAATATCCATGGCCCTAATATCCCTGGCACTAATATCCCTGGCCCTAATATCCCTGGCCCTAATATCCCTTGCCCTAAAATCCCTGGCCCTAATATCCTTGGCCCTAATATCCCTGGCCCATAATATCCCTTGCCCTAATATCCCTGGCCCTAATATCCCTGGCCCTAATATCCCTGGCCCTTATATCCCTGGCCCTAATATCCCTGGCCTTAATAACCCTGGCCCTAATAACCCTGGCCCTAATATCCCTGGCCCTAATATCCCTGGCCCTAATATCTCTGGCCCTAATATCCCTGGCCCTAATATCCCTGGCCGTAATATCCGTGGAACTGATATCCCTGGCCCTAATATCCCTGGCCCTAATATCCCTGGCCCTAATATCCCTGGCCCTAATATCCCTGGCCCTAATATTTCTGGCCCTAATATCCCTGGCCCTAATATCCTTGGCCCTAATATCCCTGGCCCTAATATCGCTGGCCATAATATCCCTGGCCCTAATATCCCTGGCCCTAATATCCCTGGCCTTAATATCCCTGGCCCTAATATCCCTGGCCCTAATATCCCTGGCCCTAATATCCCTGGCCCTAATATCCCTGGCCATAATATGCCTGGCCCTAATATCCCTGGCCATTATATCCCTGGCCCTAATATCCCTGACCGTAATATCCCTGGCCCTAATATCCCTGGCCCTAATATCTCTGGCCCTAATATCCCTGGCCCTAATATCCCTGGCCCTAATATCCGTGGCCCTAATATCCCTGGCCCAAATATCCCTGGCCCTAATATCCATGGCCCTAATATTCCTGACCCTAATATCCCTGGCCCTAATATCCCTGGCCCTAATATCCCTCGCCCTAATATCTCTGGCCGTAATATCCGTGGACCTAATATCCCTGGCCCTAATATCCCTGGCCCTAACATCCCTGGACCTAATATCCATGGCCCTAATATCCCTGGCACTAATATCCCTGGCCCTAATATCCCTGGCCCTAATATCCCTTGCCCTAAAATCCCTGGCCCTAATATCCTTGGCCCTAATATCCCTGGCCCATAATATCCCTTGCCCTAATATCCCTGGCCCTAATATCCCTGGCCCTAATATCCCTGGCCCTAATATCCCTGGCCCTAATATCCCTGGCCTTAATAACCCTGGCCCTAATAACCCTGGCCCTAATATCCCTGGCCCTAATATCCCTGGCCCTAATATCTCTGGCCCTAATATCCCTGGCCCTAATATCCCTGGCCGTAATATCCGTGGAACTGATATCCCTGGCCCTAATATCCCTGGCCCTAATATCCCTGGCCCTAATATCCCTGCCCTAATATCCCTGGCCCTAATATTTCTGGCCCTAATATCCCTGGCCCTAATATCCTTGGCCCTAATATCCCTGGCCCTAATATCGCTGGCCATAATATCCCTGGCCCTAATATCCCTGGCCCTAATATCCCTGGCCTTAATATCCCTGGCCCTAATATCCCTGGCCCTAATATCCCTGGCCCTAATATCCCTGGCCCTAATATCCCTGGCCATAATATGCCTGGCCCTAATATCCCTGGCCATTATATCCCTGGCCCTAATATCCCTGACCGTAATATCCCTGGCCCTAATATCCCTGGCCCTAATATCTCTGGCCCTAATATCCCTGGCCCTAATATCCCTGGCCCTAATATCCGTGGCCCTAATATCCCTGGCCCAAATATCCCTGGCCCTAATATCCATGGCCCTAATATTCCTGACCCTAATATCCCTGGCCCTAATATCCCTGGCCCTAATATCCCTCGCCCTAATATCTCTGGCCGTAATATCCGTGGACCTAATATCCCTGGCCCTAATATCCCTGGCCCTAATATCCCTGGCCCTAATATCCCTGGCCCTAATATCCCTGGCCCTAATATCCCTGGCCCTAATATCCCTGGCCCTAATATCCCTGGCCCTAATATCCCTGGCCCTAATATCCCTGGCCCTAATATCCCTGGCCCTAATATCCCTGGCCCTAATATCCCTGGCCCTAATATCCCTGGCCCTAATATCCCTGGCCCTAATATCTCTGGCCCTAATATCCCTGGCCCTAATATCCGTGGACCTAACATCCCTGGCCCTAATATCCCTGGCCCTAATATCCCTGTCCCTAATATCCCTTGCCCTAATATCCCTGGCCTTAATATCCCTGGCCCTAATATCCGTGGCCCTAATATCCCTGGCGCAAATATCCCTGGCCCTAATATCCCTGGCCCTAATATCCCTGGCCCTAATATCCCTGGCCCTAATATCCCTGGCCCTAATATCCCTTGCCCTAATATCCCTGGCCCTAATATCCCTGGCCCTAATATCCCTGCACTAATATCCCTGTCACTAATAATGCTGGCCCTAATCTCCCTGGCCCTAATATCCCTGGCCCTAATATCCCTGGCCCTAATATCCCTGGCCCTAATATCCCTGGCCCTAATATCCCTGGCCCTAATATTCCTGGCCCTAATATCCCTGGCCCTAATATCCCTGGCCCTAATATCACTGGCCCTAATATCCCTGGACCTAATATCCCTGGCCCTAATATCCCTGGCCCTAATATCCCTGGCCCTAATATCCCTTGCCCTAAAATCCCTGGCCCTAATATCCCTGGCCCTAATATCCCTGGCCCTAATATCCCTGGCCCTAATATCCCTGGCCCTAATATCCCTGGCCCTAATATCCCTGGCCCTAATATCCCTGGCCCTAATATCCCTGGCCCTAATATCCCTGGCCCTAATATTCCTGGCCCTGATATCCCTGGTCCTAATATCCCTGGCCCTAATATCCCTGGCCCTAATATCCCTGGACCTAATATCCCTGGCCCTAATATCCCTGGCCCTAATATCCCTGGCCCTAATATCCCTTGCCCTAAAATCCCTGGCCCTAATATCCCTGGCCCTAATATCCCTGGCCCTAATATCCCTGGCCCTAATATCCCTGGCCCTAATATCCCTGGCCCTAATATCCCTGGCCCTAATATCCCTGGCCCAAATATCCCTGGCCCTAATATCCATGGCCCTAATATCCCTGACCCTAATATCCCTGGCCCTAATATCCCTGGCCCTAATATCCCTCGCCCTAATATCTCTGGCCGTAATATCCGTGGACCTAATATCCCTGGCCCTAATATCCCTGGCCCTAATATCCCTGGCCCTAATATCCCTGGCCCTAATATCCCTGGACCTAATATCCCTGGCCCTAATATCCCTGGCCCTAATATCCCTGGCCCTAATATCCCTGGCCCTAATATCACTGGCCATAATATCCCTGGCCCTAATATCCCTGGCCCTAATATCCCCAGCATTAATATCCCTGGCCCTAATATCCCTGGCCCTAATATCCCTGGCCCTAATATCCCTGGCCCTAATATCCCTGGCCATAATATGCCTTTCCCTAATATCTCTAGCCATTATATCCCTGGCCCTAATATCCCTGACCGTAATATCCGTGGCCCTAATATCCCTGGCCCTAATATCTCTGGCCCTAATATCCCTGGCCCTAATATCCCTGGCCCTAATATCCGTGGACCTAATATCCCTGGCCCAAATATCCCTGGCCCTAATATCCCTGGCCCTAATATCCCTGACCTTAATATCCCTGGCCCTAATATCCCTGGCCCTAATATCCCTTGCCCTAATATCCCTGGCGCCTAATATCCCTGGCCATAATATCCCTGGCACTAATATCCCTGTCCCTAATAATGCTGGCCCTAATCTCCCTGGCCCTAATATCCCTGGCCCTAATATCCCTGGCCCTAATATCCCTGGCCCTAATATCCCTGGCCCTAATATCCCTGGCCCTAATATCCCTGGCCCTAATATTCCTGGCCCTGATATTCCTGGTACTAATATCCCTGGCCCTAATATCCCTGGCCCTAATATCCCTGGACCTAATATCCCTGGCCCTAATATCCCTGGCCCTAATATCCCTGGCCCTAATATCCCTTGCCCTAATATCCCTGGCCCTAATATCCCTGGCCCTAATATCCCTGGCCCTAATATCCCTGGCCCTAATATCCCTGGACCTAATATCCCTGGCCCTAATATCCCTGGCCCTAATATCCCTGGCCCTAATATCCCTGGCCCTAATATTCCTGGCCCTGATATCCCTGGTCCTAATATCCCTGGCCCTAATATCCCTGGCCCTAATATCCCTGGACCTAATATCCCTGGCCCTAATATCCCTGGCCCTAATATCCCTGGCCCTAATATCCCTTGCCCTAAAATCCCTGGCCCTAATATCCCTGGCCCTAATATCCCTGGCCCTAATATCCCTGGCCCTAATATCCCTGGCCCTAATATCCCTGGCCCTAATATCCCTGGCCCTAATAACCCTGGCCCTAATATCCCTGGCCCTAATATCCCTGGCCCTAATATCCCTGGCCCTAATATCCCTGGCCCTAATATCCGTGGACCTAACATCCCTGGCCCTAATATCCCTGGCCCTAATATCCCTGTCCCTAATATCCCTTGCCCTAAAATCCCTGGCCCTAATATCACTGGGCCTAATATCCCTGGCCCTAATATCCCTGGCCCTAATATCCCTGGCCCTAATATCCCTGGCCCTAATATCCCTGGCCCTAATATCCCTGGCCCTAATATCCCTGGCCCTAATATCCCTGGCCCTAATATCCCTGGCCCTAATATCCCTGGCCCTAATATCCCTGGCCCTAATATCCCTGGACCTAATATCCATGGCCCTAATATCCCTGACCCTAATATCCCTGGCCCTAATATCCCTGGCCCTAATATCCCTCGCCCTAATATCTCTGGCCGTAATATCCGTGGACCTAATATCCCTGGCCCTAATATCCCTGGCCCTAATATCCCTGGCCCTAATATCCCTGGCCCTAATATCCCTGGCCCTAATATGGCTGGCCCTAATATCCCTGGCCCTAATATCCCTGGCCCTAATATCACTGGCCATAATATCCCTGGCCCTAATATCCCTGGCCCTAATATCCCTGGCATTAATATCCCTGGCCCTAATATCCCTGGCCCTAATATCCCTGGCCCTAATATCCCTGGCCCTAATATCCCTGGCCATAATATGCCTTTCCCTAATAACTCTAGCCATTATATCCCTGGCCCTAATATCCCTGACCGTAATATCCGTGGCCCTAATATCCCTGGCCCTAATATCTCTGGCCCTAATATCCCTGGCCCTAATATCCCTGGCCCTAATATCCGTGGCCCTAATATCCCTGGCCCAAATATCCCTGGCCCTAATATCCCTGGCCCTAATATCCCTGACCTTAATATCCCTGGCCCTAATATCCCTGGCCCTAATATCCCTTGCCCTAATATCCCTGGCGCCTAATATCCCTGGCCATAATATCCCTGGCACTAATATCCCTGTCCCTAATAATGCTGGCCCTAATCTCCCTGGCCCTAATATCCCTGGCCCTAATATCCCTGGCCCTAATATCCCTGGCCCTAATATCCCTGGCCCTAATATCCCTGGCCCTAATATCCCTGGCCCTAATATTCCTGGCCCTGATATCCCTTGCCCTAAAATCCCTGGCCCTAATATCACTGGGCCTAATATCCCTGGCCCTAATATCCCTGGCCCTAATATCCCTGGCCCTAATATCCCTGGCCCTAATATCCCTGGCCCTAATATCCCTGGCCCTAATATCCCTGGCCCTAATATCCCTGGCCCTAATATCCCTGGCCCTAATATCCCTGGCCCTAATATCCCTGGCCCTGATATCCCTGGACCTAATATCCATGGCCCTAATATCCCTGACCCTAATATCCCTGGCCCTAATATCCCTGGCCCTAATATCCCTCGCCCTAATATCTCTGGCCGTAATATCCGTGGACCTAATATCCCTGGCCCTAATATCCCTGGCCCTAATATCCCTGGCCCTAATATCCCTGGCCCTAATATCCCTGGCCCTAATATGGCTGGCCCTAATATCCCTGGCCCTAATATCCCTGGCCCTAATATCACTGGCCATAATATCCCTGGCCCTAATATCCCTGGCCCTAATATCCCTGGCATTAATATCCCTGGCCCTAATATCCCTGGCCCTAATATCCCTGGCCCTAATATCCCTGGCCCTAATATCCCTGGCCATAATATGCCTTTCCCTAATATCTCTAGCCATTATATCCCTGGCCCTAATATCCCTGACCGTAATATCCGTGGCCCTAATATCCCTGGCCCTAATATCTCTGGCCCTAATATCCCTGGCCCTAATATCCCTGGCCCTAATATCCGTGGCCCTAATATCCCTGGCCCAAATATCCCTGGCCCTAATATCCCTGGCCCTAATATCCCTGACCTTAATATCCCTGGCCCTAATATCCCTGGCCCTAATATCCCTTGCCCTAATATCCCTGGCGCCTAATATCCCTGGCCATAATATCCCTGGCACTAATATCCCTGTCCCTAATAATGCTGGCCCTAATCTCCCTGGCCCTAATATCCCTGGCCCTAATATCCCTGGCCCTAATATCCCTGGCCCTAATATCCCTGGCCCTAATATCCCTGGCCTTAATATCCCTGGCCCTAATATTCCTGGCCCTGATATCCCTGGTCCTAATATCCCTGGCCCTAATATCCCTGGCCCTAATATCCCTGGACCTAATATCCCTGGCCCTAATATCCCTGGCCCTAATATCCCTGGCCCTAATATCCCTTGCCCTAAAATCCCTGGCCCTAATATCCCTGGCCCTAATATCCCTGGCCCTAATATCCCTGGCCCTAATATCCCTGGCCCTAATATCCCTGGCCCTAATATCCCTGGCCCTAATATCCCTGGCCCTAATATCCCTGGCCCTAATATCCCTGGCCCTAATATTCCTGGCCCTGATATCCCTGGTCCTAATATCCCTGGCCCTAATATCCCTGGCCCTAATATCCCTGGACCTAATATCCCTGGCCCTAATATCGCTGGCCCTAATATCCCTGGCCCTAATTTCCCTTGCCCTAAAATCCCTGGCCCTAATATCCCTGGCCCTAATATCCCTGGCCCTAATATCCCTGGCCCTAATATCCCTGGCCCTAATATCCCTGGCCCTAATATCCCTGGCCCTAATATCCCTGGCCCAAATATCCCTGGCCCTAATATCCATGGCCCTAATATCCCTGACCCTAATATCCCTGGCCCTAATATCCCTGGCCCTAATATCCCTGGCCCTAATATCCCTGGCCCTAATATCCCTGGCCCTAATATTCCTGGCCCTGATATCCCTGGTCCTAATATCCCTGGCCCTAATATCCCTGGCCCTAATATCCCTGGCCCTAATATCCCTGGACCTAATATCCCTGGCCCTAATATCCCTGGCCCTAATATCCCTGGCCCTAATATCGCTGGCCCTAATATCCCTGGCCCTAATATCCCTGGCCCTAATATCCCTGGCCCTAATATCCCTGACCCTAATATCCCTGGCCCTAATATTCCTGGCCCTGATATCCCTGGTCCTAATATCCCTGGCCCTAATATCCCTGGCCCTAATATCCCTGGACCTAATATCCCTGGCCCTAATATCCCTGGCCCTAATATCCCTGGCCCTAATATCCCTTGCCCTAAAATCCCTGGCCCTAATATCCCTGGCCCTAATATCCCTGGCCCTAATATCCCTGGCCCTAATATCCCTGGCCCTAATATCCCTGGCCCTAATATCCCTGGCCCTAATATCCCTGGCCCTAATATCCCTGGCCCAAATATCCCTGGCCCTAATATCCATGGCCCTAATATCCCTGACCCTAATGTCCCTGGCCCTAATATCCCTGGCCCTAATATCCCTCGCCCTAATATCTCTGGCCGTAATATCCGTGGACCTAATATCCCTGGCCCTAATATCCCTGGCCCTAATATCCCTGGCCCTAATATCCCTGGCCCTAATATCCCTGGACCTAATATCCCTGGCCCTAATATCCCTGGCCCTAATATCCCTGGCCCTAATATCCCTGGCCCTAATATCCCTGGCCCTAATATCCCTGGCCCAAATATCCCTGGCCCTAATATCCATGGCCCTAATATCCCTGACCCTAATATCCCTGGCCCTAATATCCCTGGCCCTAATATCCCTCGCCCTAATATCTCTGGCCGTAATATCCGTGGACCTAATATCCCTGGCCCTAATATCCCTGGCCCTAATATCCCTGGCCCTAATATCCCTGGCCCTAATATCCCTGGACCTAATATCCCTGGCCCTAATATCCCTGGCCCTAATATCCCTGGCCCTAATATCCCTGGCCCTAATATCACTGGCCATAATATCCCTGGCCCTAATATCCCTGGCCCTAATATCCCCGGCATTAATATCCCTGGCCCTAATATCCCTGGCCCTAATATCCCTGGCCCTAATATCCCTGGCCCTAATATCCCTGGCCCTAATATCCCTGGCCCTAATATCCCTGGCCCTAATATTCCTGGCCCTGATATCCCTGGTCCTAATATCCCTGGCCCTAATATCCCTGGCCCTAATATCCCTGGACCTAATATCCCTGGCCCTAATATCCCTGGCCCTAATATCCCTGGCCCTAATATCCCTTGCCCTAATATCCCTGGCCCTAATATCCCTGGCCCTAATATCCCTGGCCCTAATATCCCTGGCCCTAATATCCCTGGCCCTAATATCCCTGGCCCTAATATCCCTGGCCCTAATATCCCTGGCCCTAATATCCCTGGCCCTAATATTCCTGGCCCTGATATCCCTGGTCCTAATATCCCTGGCCCTAATATCCCTGGCCCTAATATCCCTGGACCTAATATCCCTGGCCCTAATATCCCTGGCCCTAATATCCCTGGCCCTAATATCCCTTGCCCTAAAATCCCTGGCCCTAATATCCCTGGCCCTAATATCCCTGGCCCTAATATCCCTGGCCCTAATATCCCTGGCCCTAATATCCCTGGCCCTAATATCCCTGGCCCTAATATCCCTGGCCCTAATAACCCTGGCCCTAATATCCCTGGCCCTAATAACCCTGGCCCTAATATCCCTGGCCCTAATATCCCTGGCCCTAATATCCCTGGCCCTAATATCCCTGGCCCTAATATCCGTGGACCTAACATCCCTGGCCCTAATATCCCTGGCCCTAATATCCCAGTCCCTAATATCCCTTGCCCTAAAATCCCTGGCCCTAATATCACTGGGCCTAATATCCCTGGCCCTAATATCCCTGGCCCTAATATCCCTGGCCCTAATATCCCTGGCCCTAATATCCCTGGCCCTAATATCCCTGGCCCTAATATCCCTGGCCCTAATATCCCTGGCCCTAATATCCCTGGCCCTAATATCCCTGGCCCTAATATCCCTGGCCCTAATATCCCTGGACCTAATATCCATGGCCCTAATATCCCTGACCCTAATATCCCTGGCCCTAATATCCCTGGCCCTAATATCCCTCGCCCTAATATCTCTGGCCGTAATATCCGTGGACCTAATATCCCTGGCCCTAATATCCCTGGCCCTAATATCCCTGGCCCTAATATCCCTGGCCCTAATATCCCTGGCCCTAATATGGCTGGCCCTAATATCCCTGGCCCTAATATCCCTGGCCCTAATATCACTGGCCATAATATCCCTGGCCCTAATATCCCTGGCCCTAATATCCCTGGCATTAATATCACTGGCCCTAATATCCCTGGCCCTAATATCCCTGGCCCTAATATCCCTGGCCCTAATATCCCTGGCCATAATATGCCTTTCCCTAATATCTCTAGCCATTATATCCCTGGCCCTAATATCCCTGACCGTAATATCCGTGGCCCTAATATCCCTGGCCCTAATATCTCTGGCCCTAATATCCCTGGCCCTAATATCCCTGGCCCTAATATCCGTGGCCCTAATATCCCTGGCCCAAATATCCCTGGCCCTAATATCCCTGGCCCTAATATCCCTGACCTTAATATCCCTGGCCCTAATATCCCTGGCCCTAATATCCCTTGCCCTAATATCCCTGGCGCCTAATATCCCTGGCCATAATATCCCTGGCACTAATATCCCTGTCCCTAATAATGCTGGCCCTAATCTCCCTGGCCCTAATATCCCTGGCCCTAATATCCCTGGCCCTAATATCCCTGGCCCTAATATCCCTGGCCCTAATATCCCTGGCCCTAATATTCCTGGCGCTGATATCCCTGGTCCTAATATCCCTGGCCCTAATATCCCTGGCCCTAATATCCCTGGACCTAATATCCCTGGCCCTAATATCCCTGGCCCTAATATCCCTGGCCCTAATATCCCTTGCCCTAAAATCCCTGGCCCTAATATCCCTGGCCCTAATATCCCTGGCCCTAATATCCCTGGCCCTAATATCCCTGGCCCTAATATCTCTGGCCCTAATATCCCTGGCCCTAATATCCCTGGCCCTAATATCCCTGGCCCTAATATCCCTGGCCCTAATATTCCTGGCCCTGATATCCCTGGTCCTAATATCCCTGGCCCTAATATCCCTGGCCCTAATATCCCTGGACCTAATATCCCTGGCCCTAATATCCCTGGCCCTAATATCCCTGGCCCTAATATCCCTGGCCCTAATATCCCTGGCCCTAATATCCCTGGCCCTAATATCCCTGGCCCTAATATCCCTGGCCCTAATATTCCTGGCCCTGATATCCCTGGTCCTAATATCCCTGGCCCTAATATCCCTGGCCCTAATATCCCTGGACCTAATATCCCTGGCCCTAATATCCCTGGCCCTAATATCCCTGGCCCTAATATCCCTTGCCCTAAAATCCCTGGCCCTAATATCCCTGGCCCTAATATCCCTGGCCCTAATATCCCTGGCCCTAATATCCCTGGCCCTAATATCCCTGGCCCTAATATCCCTGGCCCTAATATCCCTGGCCCAAATATCCCTGGCCCTAATATCCATGGCCCTAATATCCCTGACCCTAATATCCCTGGCCCTAATATCCCTGGCCTTAATATCCCTGGCCCTAATATCCCTGGCCCTAATATCCCTGGCCCTAATATTCCTGGCCCTGATATCCCTGGTCCTAATATCCCTGGCCCTAATATCCCTGGCCCTAATATCCCTGGCCCTAATATCCCTGGACCTAATATCCCTGGCCCTAATATCCCTGGCCCTAATATCCCTGGCCCTAATATCGCTGGCCCTAATATCCCTGGCCCTAATATCCCTGGCCCTAATATCCCTGGCCCTAATATCCCTGGCCCTAATATCCCTGGCCCTAATATTCCTGGCCCTGATATCCCTGGTCCTAATATCCCTGGCCCTAATATCCCTGGCCCTAATATCCCTGGACCTAATATCCCTGGCCCTAATATCCCTGGCCCTAATATCCCTGGCCCTAATATCCCTTGCCCTAATATCCCTGGCCCTAATATCCCTGGCCCTAATATCCCTGGCCCTAATATCCCTGGCCCTAATATCCCTGGCCCTAATATGGCTGGCCCTAATATCCCTGGCCCTAATATCCCTGGCCCTAATATCACTGGCCATAATATCCCTGGCCCTAATATCCCTGGCCCTAATATCCCTGGCATTAATATCACTGGCCCTAATATCCCTGGCCCTAATATCCCTGGCCCTAATATCCCTGGCCCTAATATCCCTGGCCATAATATGCCTTTCCCTAATATCTCTAGCCATTATATCCCTGGCCCTAATATCCCTGACCGTAATATCCGTGGCCCTAATATCCCTGGCCCTAATATCTCTGGCCCTAATATCCCTGGCCCTAATATCCCTGGCCCTAATATCCGTGGCCCTAATATCCCTGGCCCAAATATCCCTGGCCCTAATATCCCTGGCCCTAATATCCCTGACCTTAATATCCCTGGCCCTAATATCCCTGGCCCTAATATCCCTTGCCCTAATATCCCTGGCGCCTAATATCCCTGGCCATAATATCCCTGGCACTAATATCCCTGTCCCTAATAATGCTGGCCCTAATCTCCCTGGCCCTAATATCCCTGGCCCTAATATCCCTGGCCCTAATATCCCTGGCCCTAATATCCCTGGCCCTAATATCCCTGGCCCTAATATTCCTGGCGCTGATATCCCTGGTCCTAATATCCCTGGCCCTAATATCCCTGGCCCTAATATCCCTGGACCTAATATCCCTGGCCCTAATATCCCTGGCCCTAATATCCCTGGCCCTAATATCCCTTGCCCTAAAATCCCTGGCCCTAATATCCCTGGCCCTAATATCCCTGGCCCTAATATCCCTGGCCCTAATATCCCTGGCCCTAATATCCCTGGCCCTAATATCCCTGGCCCTAATATCCCTGGCCCTAATATCCCTGGCCCTAATATCCCTGGCCCTAATATTCCTGGCCCTGATATCCCTGGTCCTAATATCCCTGGCCCTAATATCCCTGGCCCTAATATCCCTGGACCTAATATCCCTGGCCCTAATATCCCTGGCCCTAATATCCCTGGCCCTAATATCCCTTGCCCTAAAATCCCTGGCCCTAATATCCCTGGCCCTAATATCCCTGGCCCTAATATCCCTGGCCCTAATATCCCTGGCCCTAATATCCCTGGCCCTAATATCCCTGGCCCTAATATCCCTGGCCCAAATATCCCTGGCCCTAATATCCATGGCCCTAATATCCCTGACCCTAATATCCCTGGCCCTAATATCCCTGGCCTTAATATCCCTGGCCCTAATATCCCTGGCCCTAATATCCCTGGCCCTAATATTCCTGGCCCTGATATCCCTGGTCCTAATATCCCTGGCCCTAATATCCCTGGCCCTAATATCCCTGGCCCTAATATCCCTGGACCTAATATCCCTGGCCCTAATATCCCTGGCCCTAATATCCCTGGCCCTAATATCGCTGGCCCTAATATCCCTGGCCCTAATATCCCTGGCCCTAATATCCCTGGCCCTAATATCCCTGGCCCTAATATCCCTGGCCCTAATATTCCTGGCCCTGATATCCCTGGTCCTAATATCCCTGGCCCTAATATCCCTGGCCCTAATATCCCTGGACCTAATATCCCTGGCCCTAATATCCCTGGCCCTAATATCCCTGGCCCTAATATCCCTTGCCCTAAAATCCCTGGCCCTAATATCCCTGGCCCTAATATCCCTGGCCCTAATATCCCTGGCCCTAATATCCCTGGCCCTAATATCCCTGGCCCTAATATCCCTGGCCCTAATATCCCTGGCCCTAATATCCCTGGCCCAAATATCCCTGGCCCTAATATCCATGGCCCTATTATCCCTGACCCTAATATCCCTGGCCCTAATATCCCTGGCCCTAATATCCCTCGCCCTAATATCTCTGGCCGTAATATCCGTGGACCTAATATCCCTGGCCCTAATATCCCTGGCCCTAATATCCCTGGCCCTAATATCCCTGGCCATAATATCCCTGGACCTAATATCCCTGGCCCTAATATCCCTGGCCCTAATATCCCTGGCCCTAATATCCCTGGCCCTAATATCACTGGCCATAATATCCCTGGCCCTAATATCCCTGGCCCTAATATCCACGGCATTAATATCCCTGGCCCTAATATCCCTGGCCCTAATATCCCTGGCCCTAATATCCCTGGCCATAATATGCCTTTCCCTAATATCTCTAGCCATTATATCCCTGGCCCTAATATCCCTGACCGTAATATCCGTGGCCCTAATATCCCTGGCCCTAATATCTCTGGCCCTAATATCCCTGGCCCTAATATCCCTGGCCCTAATATCCGTGGCCCTAATATCCCTGGCCCAAATATCCCTGGCCCTAATATCCCTGGCCCTAATATCCCTGACCTTAATATCCCTGGCCCTAATATCCCTGGCCCTAATATCCCTTGCCCTAATATCCCTGGCGCCTAATATCCCTGGCCATAATATCCCTGGCACTAATATCCCTGTCCCTAATAATGCTGGCCCTAATCTCCCTGGCCCTAATATCCCTGGCCCTAATATCCCTGGCCCTAATATCCCTGGCCCTAATATCCCTGGCCCTAATATCCCTGGCCCTAATATCCCTGGCCCTAATATTCCTGGCCCTGATATCCCTGGTCCTAATATCCCTGGCCCTAATATCCCTGGCCCTAATATCCCTGGACCTAATATCCCTGGCCCTAATATCCCTGGCCCTAATATCCCTGGCCCTAATATCCCTTGCCCTAAAATCCCTGGCCCTAATATCCCTGGCCCTAATATCCCTGGCCCTAATATCCCTGGCCCTAATATCCCTGGCCCTAATATCCCTGGCCCTAATATCCCTGGCCCTAATATCCCTGGCCCTAATATCCCTGGCCCTAATATCCCTGGCCCTAATATTCCTGGCCCTGATATCCCTGGTCCTAATATCCCTGGCCCTAATATCCCTGGCCCTAATATCCCTGGACCTAATATCCCTGGCCCTAATATCCCTGGCCCTAATATCCCTGGCCCTAATATCCCTTGCCCTAAAATCCCTGGCCCTAATATCCCTGGCCCTAATATCCCTGGCCCTAATATCCCTGGCCCTAATATCCCTGGCCCTAATATCCCTGGCCCTAATATCCCTGGCCCTAATATCCCTGGCCCTAATATCCCTGGCCCTAATATCCCTGGCCCTAATAACCCTGGCCCTAATATCCCTGGCCCTAATATCCCTGGCCCTAATATCCCTGGCCCTAATATCCCTGGCCCTAATATCCATGGACCTAACATCCCTGGCCCTAATATCCCTGGCCCTAATATCCCTGTCCCTAATATCCCTTGCCCTAAAATCCCTGGCCCTAATATCACTGGGCCTAATATCCCTGGCCCTAATATCCCTGGCCCTAATATCCCTGGCCCTAATATCCCTGGCCCTAATATCCTGGCCCTAATATCCCTGGCCCTAATATCCCTGGCCCTAATATCCCTGGCCCTAATATCCCTGGCCCTAATATCCCTGGCCCTAATATCCCTGGCCCTAATATCCCTGGACCTAATATCCATGGCCCTAATATCCCTGACCCTAATATCCCTGGCCCTAATATCTCTGGCCCTAATATCCCTCGCCCTAATATCTCTGGCCGTAATATCCGTGGACCTAATATCCCTGGCCCTAATATCCCTGGCCCTAATATCCCTGGCCCTAATATCCCTGGCCCTAATATCCCTGGCCCTAATATCCCTGGCCCTAATATCCCTGGCCCTAATATCCCTGGCCCTAATATCCCTGGCCCTAATATCACTGGCCATAATATCCCTGGCCCTAATATCCCTGGCCATAATATCCCTGGCATTAATATCCCTGGCCCTAATATCCCTGGCCCTAATATCCCTGGCCCTAATATCCCTGGCCCTAATATCCCTGGCCATAATATGCCTTTCCCTAATATCTCTAGCCATTATATCCCTGGCCCTAATATCCCTGACCGTAATATCCGTGGCCCTAATATCCCTGGCCCTAATATCTCTGGCCCTAATATCCCTGGCCCTAATATCCCTGGCCCTAATATCCGTGGCCCTAATATCCCTGGCCCAAATATCCCTGGCCCTAATATCCCTGGCCCTAATATCCCTGACCTTAATATCCCTGGCCCTAATATCCCTGGCCCTAATATCCCTTGCCCTAATATCCCTGGCGCCTAATATCCCTGGCCATAATATCCCTGGCACTAATATCCCTGTCCCTAATAATGCTGGCCCTAATCTCCCTGGCCCTAATATCCCTGGCCCTAATATCCCTGGCCCTAATATCCCTGGCCCTAATATCCCTGGCCCTAATATCCCTGGCCTTAATATCCCTGGCCCTAATATTCCTGGCCCTAATATCCCTGGCCCTAATATCCCTGGACCTAATATCCCTGGCCCTAATATCCCTGGCCCTAATATCCCTGGCCCTAATATCCCTGGCCCTAATATCCCTGGCCCTAATATCCCTGGCCCTAATATCCCTGGCCCAAATATCCCTGGCCCTAATATCCATGGCCCTAATATCCCTGACCCTAATATCCCTGGCCCTAATATCCCTGGCCCTAATATCCCTCGCTCTAATATCTCTGGCCGTAATATCCGTGGACCTAATATCCCTGGCCCTAATATCCCTGGCCCTAATATCCCTGGCCCTAATATCCCTGGCCCTAATATCCCTGGACCTAATATCCCTGGCCCTAATATCCCTGGCCCTAATATCCCTGGCCCTAATATCCCTGGCCCTAATATCACTGGCCATAATATCCCTGGCCCTAATATCCCTGGCCCTAATATCCCCGGCATTAATATCCCTGGCCCTAATATCCCTGGCCCTAATATCCCTGGCCCTAATATCCCTGGCCCTAATATCCCTGGCCCTAATATCCCTGGCCCTAATATCCCTGGCCCTAATATTCCTGGCCCTGATATCCCTGGTCCTAATATCCCTGGCCCTAATATCCCTGGCCCTAATATCCCTGGACCTAATATCCCTGGCCCTAATATCCCTGGCCCTAATATCCCTGGCCCTAATATCCCTTGCCCTAATATCCCTGGCCCTAATATCCCTGGCCCTAATATCCCTGGCCCTAATATCCCTGGCCCTAATATCCCTGGCCCTAATATCCCTGGCCCTAATATCCCTGGCCCTAATATCCCTGGCCCTAATATCCCTGGCCCTAATATTCCTGGCCCTGATATCCCTGGTCCTAATATCCCTGGCCCTAATATCCCTGGCCCTAATATCCCTGGACCTAATATCCCTGGCCCTAATATCCCTGGCCCTAATATCCCTGGCCCTAATATCCCTTGCCCTAAAATCCCTGGCCCTAATATCCCTGGCCCTAATATCCCTGGCCCTAATATCCCTGGCCCTAATATCCCTGGCCCTAATATCCCTGGCCCTAATATCCCTGGCCCTAATATCCCTGGCCCTAATAACCCTGGCCCTAATATCCCTGGCCCTAATAACCCTGGCCCTAATATCCCTGGCCCTAATATCCCTGGCCCTAATATCCCTGGCCCTAATATCCCTGGCCCTAATATCCGTGGACCTAACATCCCTGGCCCTAATATCCCTGGCCCTAATATCCCAGTCCCTAATATCCCTTGCCCTAAAATCCCTGGCCCTAATATCACTGGGCCTAATATCCCTGGCCCTAATATCCCTGGCCCTAATATCCCTGGCCCTAATATCCCTGGCCCTAATATCCCTGGCCCTAATATCCCTGGCCCTAATATCCCTGGCCCTAATATCCCTGGCCCTAATATCCCTGGCCCTAATATCCCTGGCCCTAATATCCCTGGCCCTAATATCCCTGGACCTAATATCCATGGCCCTAATATCCCTGACCCTAATATCCCTGGCCCTAATATCCCTGGCCCTAATATCCCTCGCCCTAATATCTCTGGCCGTAATATCCGTGGACCTAATATCCCTGGCCCTAATATCCCTGGCCCTAATATCCCTGGCCCTAATATCCCTGGCCCTAATATCCCTGGCCCTAATATGGCTGGCCCTAATATCCCTGGCCCTAATATCCCTGGCCCTAATATCACTGGCCATAATATCCCTGGCCCTAATATCCCTGGCCCTAATATCCCTGGCATTAATATCACTGGCCCTAATATCCCTGGCCCTAATATCCCTGGCCCTAATATCCCTGGCCCTAATATCCCTGGCCATAATATGCCTTTCCCTAATATCTCTAGCCATTATATCCCTGGCCCTAATATCCCTGACCGTAATATCCGTGGCCCTAATATCCCTGGCCCTAATATCTCTGGCCCTAATATCCCTGGCCCTAATATCCCTGGCCCTAATATCCGTGGCCCTAATATCCCTGGCCCAAATATCCCTGGCCCTAATATCCCTGGCCCTAATATCCCTGACCTTAATATCCCTGGCCCTAATATCCCTGGCCCTAATATCCCTTGCCCTAATATCCCTGGCGCCTAATATCCCTGGCCATAATATCCCTGGCACTAATATCCCTGTCCCTAATAATGCTGGCCCTAATCTCCCTGGCCCTAATATCCCTGGCCCTAATATCCCTGGCCCTAATATCCCTGGCCCTAATATCCCTGGCCCTAATATCCCTGGCCCTAATATTCCTGGCGCTGATATCCCTGGTCCTAATATCCCTGGCCCTAATATCCCTGGCCCTAATATCCCTGGACCTAATATCCCTGGCCCTAATATCCCTGGCCCTAATATCCCTGGCCCTAATATCCCTTGCCCTAAAATCCCTGGCCCTAATATCCCTGGCCCTAATATCCCTGGCCCTAATATCCCTGGCCCTAATATCCCTGGCCCTAATATCCCTGGCCCTAATATCCCTGGCCCTAATATCCCTGGCCCTAATATCCCTGGCCCTAATATCCCTGGCCCTAATATTCCTGGCCCTGATATCCCTGGTCCTAATATCCCTGGCCCTAATATCCCTGGCCCTAATATCCCTGGACCTAATATCCCTGGCCCTAATATCCCTGGCCCTAATATCCCTGGCCCTAATATCCCTTGCCCTAAAATCCCTGGCCCTAATATCCCTGGCCCTAATATCCCTGGCCCTAATATCCCTGGCCCTAATATCCCTGGCCCTAATATCCCTGGCCCTAATATCCCTGGCCCTAATATCCCTGGCCCAAATATCCCTGGCCCTAATATCCATGGCCCTAATATCCCTGACCCTAATATCCCTGGCCCTAATATCCCTGGCCTTAATATCCCTGGCCCTAATATCCCTGGCCCTAATATCCCTGGCCCTAATATTCCTGGCCCTGATATCCCTGGTCCTAATATCCCTGGCCCTAATATCCCTGGCCCTAATATCCCTGGCCCTAATATCCCTGGACCTAATATCCCTGGCCCTAATATCCCTGGCCCTAATATCCCTGGCCCTAATATCGCTGGCCCTAATATCCCTGGCCCTAATATCCCTGGCCCTAATATCCCTGGCCCTAATATCCCTGGCCCTAATATCCCTGGCCCTAATATTCCTGGCCCTGATATCCCTGGTCCTAATATCCCTGGCCCTAATATCCCTGGCCCTAATATCCCTGGACCTAATATCCCTGGCCCTAATATCCCTGGCCCTAATATCCCTGGCCCTAATATCCCTTGCCCTAAAATCCCTGGCCCTAATATCCCTGGCCCTAATATCCCTGGCCCTAATATCCCTGGCCCTAATATCCCTGGCCCTAATATCCCTGGCCCTAATATCCCTGGCCCTAATATCCCTGGCCCTAATATCCCTGGCCCAAATATCCCTGGCCCTAATATCCATGGCCCTAATATCCCTGACCCTAATATCCCTGGCCCTAATATCCCTGGCCCTAATATCCCTCGCCCTAATATCTCTGGCCGTAATATCCGTGGACCTAATATCCCTGGCCCTAATATCCCTGGCCCTAATATCCCTGGCCCTAATATCCCTGGCCATAATATCCCTGGACCTAATATCCCTGGCCCTAATATCCCTGGCCCTAATATCCCTGGCCCTAATATCCCTGGCCCTAATATCACTGGCCATAATATCCCTGGCCCTAATATCCCTGGCCCTAATATCCACGGCATTAATATCCCTGGCCCTAATATCCCTGGCCCTAATATCCCTGGCCCTAATATCCCTGGCCATAATATGCCTTTCCCTAATATCTCTAGCCATTATATCCCTGGCCCTAATATCCCTGACCGTAATATCCGTGGCCCTAATATCCCTGGCCCTAATATCTCTGGCCCTAATATCCCTGGCCCTAATATCCCTGGCCCTAATATCCGTGGCCCTAATATCCCTGGCCCAAATATCCCTGGCCCTAATATCCCTGGCCCTAATATCCCTGACCTTAATATCCCTGGCCCTAATATCCCTGGCCCTAATATCCCTTGCCCTAATATCCCTGGCGCCTAATATCCCTGGCCATAATATCCCTGGCACTAATATCCCTGTCCCTAATAATGCTGGCCCTAATCTCCCTGGCCCTAATATCCCTGGCCCTAATATCCCTGGCCCTAATATCCCTGGCCCTAATATCCCTGGCCCTAATATCCCTGGCCCTAATATCCCTGGCCCTAATATTCCTGGCCCTGATATCCCTGGTCCTAATATCCCTGGCCCTAATATCCCTGGCCCTAATATCCCTGGACCTAATATCCCTGGCCCTAATATCCCTGGCCCTAATATCCCTGGCCCTAATATCCCTTGCCCTAAAATCCCTGGCCCTAATATCCCTGGCCCTAATATCCCTGGCCCTAATATCCCTGGCCCTAATATCCCTGGCCCTAATATCCCTGGCCCTAATATCCCTGGCCCTAATATCCCTGGCCCTAATATCCCTGGCCCTAATATCCCTGGCCCTAATATTCCTGGCCCTGATATCCCTGGTCCTAATATCCCTGGCCCTAATATCCCTGGCCCTAATATCCCTGGACCTAATATCCCTGGCCCTAATATCCCTGGCCCTAATATCCCTGGCCCTAATATCCCTTGCCCTAAAATCCCTGGCCCTAATATCCCTGGCCCTAATATCCCTGGCCCTAATATCCCTGGCCCTAATATCCCTGGCCCTAATATCCCTGGCCCTAATATCCCTGGCCCTAATATCCCTGGCCCTAATATCCCTGGCCCTAATATCCCTGGCCCTAATAACCCTGGCCCTAATATCCCTGGCCCTAATATCCCTGGCCCTAATATCCCTGGCCCTAATATCCCTGGCCCTAATATCCATGGACCTAACATCCCTGGCCCTAATATCCCTGGCCCTAATATCCCTGTCCCTAATATCCCTTGCCCTAAAATCCCTGGCCCTAATATCACTGGGCCTAATATCCCTGGCCCTAATATCCCTGGCCCTAATATCCCTGGCCCTAATATCCCTGGCCCTAATATCCCTGGCCCTAATATCCCTGGCCCTAATATCCCTGGCCCTAATATCCCTGGCCCTAATATCCCTGGCCCTAATATCCCTGGCCCTAATATCCCTGGACCTAATATCCATGGCCCTAATATCCCTGACCCTAATATCCCTGGCCCTAATATCTCTGGCCCTAATATCCCTCGCCCTAATATCTCTGGCCGTAATATCCGTGGACCTAATATCCCTGGCCCTAATATCCCTGGCCCTAATATCCCTGGCCCTAATATCCCTGGCCCTAATATCCCTGGCCCTAATATCCCTGGCCCTAATATCCCTGGCCCTAATATCCCTGGCCCTAATATCCCTGGCCCTAATATCACTGGCCATAATATCCCTGGCCCTAATATCCCTGGCCATAATATCCCTGGCATTAATATCCCTGGCCCTAATATCCCTGGCCCTAATATCCCTGGCCCTAATATCCCTGGCCCTAATATCCCTGGCCATAATATGCCTTTCCCTAATATCTCTAGCCATTATATCCCTGGCCCTAATATCCCTGACCGTAATATCCGTGGCCCTAATATCCCTGGCCCTAATATCTCTGGCCCTAATATCCCTGGCCCTAATATCCCTGGCCCTAATATCCGTGGCCCTAATATCCCTGGCCCAAATATCCCTGGCCCTAATATCCCTGGCCCTAATATCCCTGACCTTAATATCCCTGGCCCTAATATCCCTGGCCCTAATATCCCTTGCCCTAATATCCCTGGCGCCTAATATCCCTGGCCATAATATCCCTGGCACTAATATCCCTGTCCCTAATAATGCTGGCCCTAATCTCCCTGGCCCTAATATCCCTGGCCCTAATATCCCTGGCCCTAATATCCCTGGCCCTAATATCCCTGGCCCTAATATCCCTGGCCCTAATATCCCTGGCCCTAATATTCCTGGCCCTGATATCCCTGGTCCTAATATCCCTGGCCCTAATATCCCTGGCCCTAATATCCCTGGACCTAATATCCCTGGCCCTAATATCCCTGGCCCTAATATCCCTGGCCCTAATATCCCTTGCCCTAAAATCCCTGGCCCTAATATCCCTGGCCCTAATATCCCTGGCCCTAATATCCCTGGCCCTAATATCCCTGGCCCTAATATCCCTGGCCCTAATATCCCTGGCCCTAATATCCCTGGCCCTAATATCCCTGGCCCTAATATCCCTGGCCCTAATATTCCTGGCCCTGATATCCCTGGTCCTAATATCCCTGGCCCTAATATCCCTGGCCCTAATATCCCTGGACCTAATATCCGTGGCCCTAATATCCCTGGCCCTAATATCCCTGGCCCTAATATCCCTTGCCCTAAAATCCCTGGCCCTAATATCCCTGGCCCTAATATCCCTGGCCCTAATATCCCTGGCCCTAATATCCCTGGCCCTAATATCCCTGGCCCTAATATCCCTGGCCCTAATATCCCTGGCCCAAATATCCCTGGCCCTAATATCCATGGCCCTAATATCCCTGACCCTAATATCCCTGGCCCTAATATCCCTGGCCCTAATATCCCTGGCCCTAATATCCCTGGCCCTAATATCCCTGGCCCTAATATCCCTAGCCCTAATATCCCTGGCCCTAATATCCCTGGCCCTAATATCCCTGGCCCTAATATCCCTGGCCCTAATATCCGTGGACCTAACATCCCTGGCCCTAATATCCCTGGCCCTAATATCCCTGGCCCTAATATCCCTTGCCCTAAAATCCCTGGCCCTAATATCACTGGGCCTAATATCCCTGGCCCTAATATCCCTGGCCCTAATATCCCTGGCCCTAATATCCCTGGCCCTAATATCCCTGGCCCTAATATCCCTGGCCCTAATATCCCTGGCCCTAATATCCCTGGCCCTAATATCCCTGGCCCTAATATCCCTGGCCCTAATATCCCTGGCCCTAATATCCCTGGACCTAATATCCATGGCCCTAATATCCCTGACCCTAATATCCCTGGCCCTAATATCCCTGGCCCTAATATCCCTCGCCCTAATATCTCTGGCCGTAATATCCGTGGACCTAATATCCCTGGCCCTAATATCCCTGGCCCTAATATCCCTGGCCCTAATATCCCTGGCCCTAATATCCCTGGCCCTAATATCCCTGGCCCTAATATCCCTGGCCCTAATATCCCTGGCCCTAATATCCCTGGCCCTAATATCACTGGCCATAATATCCCTGGCCCTAATATCCCTGGCCCTAATATCCCTGGCATTAATATCCCTGGCCCTAATATCCCTGGCCCTAATATCCCTGGCCCTAATATCCCTGGCCCTAATATCCCTGGCCATAATATGCCTTTCCCTAATATCTCTAGCCATTATATCCCTGGCCCTAATATCCCTGACCGTAATATCCGTGGCCCTAATATCCCTGGCCCTAATATCTCTGGCCCTAATATCCCTGGCCCTAATATCCCTGGCCCTAATATCCGTGGCCCTAATATCCCTGGCCCAAATATCCCTGGCCCTAATATCCCTGGCCCTAATATCCCTGACCTTAATATCCCTGGCCCTAATATCCCTGGCCCTAATATCCCTTGCCCTAATATCCCTGGCGCCTAATATCCCTGGCCATAATATCCCTGGCACTAATATCCCTGTCCCTAATAATGCTGGCCCTAATATCCCTGGCCCTAATATCCCTGGCCCTAATATCCCTGGCCCTAATATCCCTGGCCCTAATATCCCTGGACCTAATATCCCTGGCCCTAATATTCCTGGCCCTGATATCCCTGGTCCTAATATCCCTGGCCCTAATATCCCTGGCCCTAATATCCCTGGACCTAATATCCCTGGCCCTAATATCCCTGGCCCTAATATCCCTGGCCCTAATATCCCTTGCCCTAAAATCCCTGGCCCTAATATCCCTGGCCCTAATATCCCTGGCCCTAATATCCCTGGCCCTAATATCCCTGGCCCTAATATCCCTGGCCCTAATATCCCTGGCCCTAATATCCCTGGCCCTAATATCCCTGGCCCTAATATCCCTGGCCCTAATATTCCTGGCCCTAATATCCCTGGCCCTAATATCCCTTGCCCTAAAATCCCTGGCCCTAATATCCCTGGCCCTAATATCCCTGGCCCTAATATCCCTGGCCCTAATATCCCTGGCCCTAATATCCCTGGCCCTAATATCCCTGGCCCTAATATCCCTGGCCCTAATATCCCTGGCCCTAATATCCCTGGCCCTAATATTCCTGGCCCTGATATCCCTGGTCCTAATATCCCTGGCCCTAATATCCCTGGCCCTTATATCCCTGGACCTAATATCCCTGGCCCTAATATCCCTTGCCCTAATATCCCTGGCCCTAATATCCCTGGCCCTAATATCCCTGGCCCTAATATCCCTGGCCCTAATATCCCTGGCCCTAATATCACTGGCCATAATATCCCTGGCCCTAATATCCCTGGCCCTAATATCCCTGGCATTAATATCCCTGGCCCTAATATCCCTGGCCCTAATATCCCTGGCCCTAATATCCCTGGCCCTAATATCCCTGGCCATAATATGCCTTTCCCTAATATCTCTAGCCATTATATCCCTGGCCCTAATATCCCTGACCGTAATATCCGTGGCCCTAATATCCCTGGCCCTAATATCTCTGGCCCTAATATCCCTGGCCCTAATATCCCTGGCCCTAATATCCGTGGCCCTAATATCCCTGGCCCAAATATCCCTGGCCCTAATATCCCTGGCCCTAATATCCCTGACCTTAATATCCCTGGCCCTAATATCCCTGGCCCTAATATCCCTTGCCCTAATATCCCTGGCGCCTAATATCCCTGGCCATAATATCCCTGGCACTAATATCCCTGTCCCTAATAATGCTGGCCCTAATATCCCTGGCCCTAATATCCCTGGCCCTAATATCCCTGGCCCTAATATCCCTGGCCCTAATATCCCTGGACCTAATATCCCTGGCCCTAATATTCCTGGCCCTGATATCCCTGGTCCTAATATCCCTGGCCCTAATATCCCTGGCCCTAATATCCCTGGACCTAATATCCCTGGCCCTAATATCCCTGGCCCTAATATCCCTGGCCCTAATATCCCTTGCCCTAAAATCCCTGGCCCTAATATCCCTGGCCCTAATATCCCTGGCCCTAATATCCCTGGCCCTAATATCCCTGGCCCTAATATCCCTGGCCCTAATATCCCTGGCCCTAATATCCCTGGCCCTAATATCCCTGGCCCTAATATCCCTGGCCCTAATATTCCTGGCCCTGATATCCCTGGTCCTAATATCCCTGGCCCTAATATCCCTGGCCCTTATATCCCTGGCCCTAATATCCCTGGCCCTAATATCCCTTGCCCTAAAATCCCTGGCCCTAATATCCCTGGCCCTAATATCCCTGGCCCTAATATCCCTGGCCCTAATATCCTTGGCCCTAATATCCCTGGCCCTAATATCCCTGGCCCAAATATCCCTGGCCCTAATATCCATGGCCCTAATATCCCTGACCCTAATATCCCTGGCCCTAATATCCCTGGCCCTAATATCCCTCGCCCTAATATCTCTGGCCGTAATATCCGTGGACCTAATATCCCTGGCCCTAATATCCTTGGCCCATATATCCCTGGCCCTAATATCCCTGGCCCTAATATCCCTGGACCTAATATCCCTGGCCCTAATATCCCTGGCCCTAATATCCCTGGCCCTAATATCCCTGGCCCTAATATCACTGGCCATAATATCCCTGGCCCTAATATCCCTGGCCCTAATATCCCTGGCATTAATATCCCTGGCCCTAATATCCCTGGCCCTAATATCCCTGGCCCTAATATCCCTGGCCCTAATATCCCTGGCCATAATATGCCTTTCCCTAATATCTCTAGCCATTATATCCCTGGCCCTAATATCCCTGACCGTAATATCCGTGGCCCTAATATCCCTGGCCCTAATATCTCTGGCCCTAATATCCCTGGCCCTAATATCCCTGGCCCTAATATCCGTGGCCCTAATATCCCTGGCCCAAATATCCCTGGCCCTAATATCCCTGGCCCTAATATCCCTGACCTTAATATCCCTGGCCCTAATATCCCTGGCCATAATATCCCTTGCCCTAATATCCCTGGCGCCTAATATCCCTGGCCATAATATCCCTGGCACTAATATCCCTGTCCCTAATAATGCTGGCCCTAATCTCCCTGGCCCTAATATCCCTGGCCCTAATATCCCTGGCCCTAATATCCCTGGCCCTAATATCCCTGGCCCTAATATCCCTGGCCCTAATATCCCTGGCCCTAATATTCCTGGCCCTGATATCCCTGGTCCTAATATCCCTGGCCCTAATATCCCTGGCCCTAATATCCCTGGACCTAATATCCCTGGCCCTAATATCCCTGGCCCTAATATCCCTTGCCCTAAAATCCCTGGCCCTAATATCCCTGGCCCTAATATCCCTGGCCCTAATATCCCTGGCCCTAATATCCCTGGCCCTAATATCCCTGGCCCTAATATCCCTGGCCCTAATATCCCTGGCCCTAATATCCCTGGCCCTAATATCCCTGGCCCTAATATCCCTGGCCCTAATATTCCTGGCCCTGATATCCCAGGTCCTAATATCCCTGGCCCTAATATCCCTGGCCCTAATATCCCTGGACCTAATATCCCTGGCCCTAATATCCCTGGCCCTAATATCCCTGGCCCTAATATCCCTTGCCCTAAAATCCCTGGCCCTAATATCCCTGGCCCTAATATCCCTGGCCCTAATATCCCTGGCCCTAATATCCCTGGCCCTAATATCCCTGGCCCTAATATCCCTGGCCCTAATATCCCTGGCCCTAATATCCCTGGCCCTAATATCCCTGGCCCTAATAACCCTGGCCCTAATATCCCTGGCCCTAATATCCCTGGCCCTAATATCCCTGGCCCTAATATCCCTGGCCCTAATATCCGTGGACCTAACATCCCTGGCCCTAATATCCCTGGCCCTAATATCCCTGGCCCTAATATCCCTTGCCCTAAAATCCCTGGCACTAATATCACTGGGCCTAATATCCCTGGCCCTAATATCCCTGGCCCTAATATCCCTGGCCCTAATATCCCTGGCCCTAATATCCCTGGCCCTAATATCCCTGGCCCTAATATCCCTGGCCCTAATATCCCTGGCCCTAATATCCCTGGCCCTAATATCCCTGGCCCTAATATCCCTGGACCTAATATCCATGGCCCTAATATCCCTGACCCTAATATCCCTGGCCCTAATATCCCTGGCCCTAATATCCCTCGCCCTAATATCTCTGGCCGTAATATCCCTGGCCCTAATATCCCTGGACCAAATATCCCTGGCCCTAATATCACTGGCCCTAATATCCCTGGCCCTAATATCCCTGGACCTAATATCCCTGGCCCTAATATCCCTGGCCCTAATATCCCTGGCCCTAATATCCCTGGCCCTAATATCACTGGCCATAATATCCCTGGCCCTAATATCCCTGGCCCTAATATCCCTGGCATTAATATCCCTGGCCCTAATATCCCTGACCCTAATATCCCTGGCCCTAATATCCCTGGCCCTAATATCCCTGGCCCTAATATCCCTGGCCCTAATATCTCTAGCCATTATATCCCTGGCCCTAATATCCCTGACCGTAATATCCCTGGCCCTAATAACCCTGGCCCTAATATCCCTGGCCCTAATATCCCTGGCCCTAATATCCCTGGCCCTAATATCCCTGGCCCTAATATCCGTGGACCTAACATCCCTGGCCCTAATATCCCTGGCCCTAATATCCCTGTCCCTAATATCCCTTGCCCTAAAATCCCTGGCCCTAATATCACTGGGCCTAATATCCCTGGCCCTAATATCCCTGGCCCTAATATCCCTGGCCCTAATATCCCTGGCCCTAATATCCCTGGCCCTAATATCCCTGGCCCTAATATCCCTGGCCCTAATATCCCTGGCCCTAATATCCCTGGCCCTAATATCCCTGGCCCTAATATCCCTGGACCTAATATCCCTGGCCCTAATATCTCTGGCCCTAATATCCCTGGCCCTAATATCCCTGGCCCTAATATCCCTGGCCCTAATATCCCTGGCCCTAATATCCCTGGCCTTAATATCCCTGGCCCTAATATCCCTGGCCCTAATATCCCTGGCCCTAATATCCCTGGCGCTAATATCCCTGGCCATAATATGCCTGGCCCTAATATCCCTGGCCATTATATCCCTGGCCCTAATATCCCTGACCGTAATATCCCTGGCCCTAATATCCCTGGCCCTAATATCTCTGGCCCTAATATCCCTGGCCCTAATATCCCTGGCCCTAATATCCGTGGCCCTAATATCCCTGGCCCAAATATCCCTGGCCCTAATATCCATGGCCCTAATATCCCTGACCCTAATATCCCTGGCCCTAATATCCCTGGCCCTAATATCCCTCGCCCTAATATCTCTGGCCGTAATATCCGTGGACCTAATATCCCTGGCCCTAATATCCCTGGCCCTAATATCCCTGGCCCTAATATCCCTGGCCCTAATATCCCTGGACCTAATATCCCTGGCCCTAATATCCCTGGCCCTAATATCCCTGGCCCTAATATCCATGGCCCTAATATCCCTGGCCCTAATATCAGTGGACCTAATATCCCTGGCCCTAATATCCCTGGACCTAATATCCCTGGCCCTAATATCCCTGGCACTAATATCCCTGGCCCTAATATCCCTGGCCCTAATATCCCTTACAATAAAATCCCTGGCCCTAATATCCCTGGCCCTAATATCCCTGGCCCAAATATCCCTGGCCCTAATATCCCTGGCCCTAATGTCCCTGGCCCTAATATCCCTGGCCCTAATATCCCTGGCCCTAATATCCCTGGCCCTAATATCCCTGGCCTTAATAACCCTGGCCCTAATAACCCTGGCCCTAATATCCCTGGCCCTAATATCCCTGGCCCTATTATCTCTGGCCCTAATATCCCTGGCCCTAATATCCCTGGCCGTAATATCCGTGGACCTAAAATCCCTGGCCCTAATATCCCTGGCCCTAATATCCCTGGCCCTAATATCCCTGGCCCTAATATTTCTGGCCCTAATATCCCTGGCCCTAATATCCCTGGCCCTAATATCCCTGGCCCTAATATTGCTGGCCATAATATTCCTGGCCCTAATATCCCTGGCCCTAATATCCCTGGCCTTAATATCCCTGGCCCTAATATCCCTGGCCCTAATATCCCTGGCCCTAATATCCCTGGCCCTAATATCCCTGGCCATAATATGCCTGGCCCTAATATCCCTGGCCATTATATCCCTGGCCCTAATATCCCTGACCGTAATATCCCTGGCCCTAATATCCCTGGCCCTAATATCTCTGGCCCTAATTTTCCTGGCCCTAATATCCCTGGCCCTAATATCCGTGGCCCTAATATCCCTGGCCCAAATATCCCTGGCCCTAATATCCCTGGCCCTAATATCCCTGACCCTAATATCCCTGGCCCTAATATCCCTGGACCTAATATCCCTCGCCCTAATATCTCTGGCCGTAATATCCGTGGACCTAATATCCCTGGCCCTAATATCCCTGGCCTTAATATCCCTGGCCCTAATATCCCTGGCCCTAATATCCCTGGACCTAATATCCCTGGCCCTAATATCCCTGGCCTTAATAACCCTGGCCCTAATAACCCTGGCCCTAATATCCCTGGCCCTAATATCCCTGGCCCTAATATCTCTGGCCCTAATATCCCTGGCCCTAATATCCCTGGCCGTAATATCCGTGGACCTAATATCCCTGGCCCTAATATCCCTGGCCCTAATATCCCTGGCCCTAATATCCCTGGCCCTAATATTTCTGGCCCTAATATCCCTGGCCCTAATATCCCTGGCCCTAATATCCCTGGCCCTAATATTGCTGGCCATAATATCTCTGGCCCTAATATCCCTGGCCCTAATATCCCTGGCCCTAATATCCCTGGCCATAATATGCCTGGCCCTAATATCCCTGGATATTATATCCCTGGCCCTAATATCCCTGACCGTAATATCCCTGGCCCTAATATCCCTGGCCCTAATATCTCTGGCCCTAATTTCCCTGGCCCTAATATCCCTGGCCCTAATATCCGTGGCCCTAATATCCCTGGCCCAAATATCCCTGGCCCTAATATCCCTGGCCCTAATATCCCTGACCCTAATATCCCTGGCCCTAATATCCCTGGCCCTAATATCCCTCGCCCTAATATCTCTGGCCGTAATATCCGTGGACCTAATATCCCTGGCCCTAATATCCCTGGCCCTAATATCCCTGGCCCTAATATCCCTGGCCCTAATATCCCTGGACCTAATATCCCTGGCCCTAATATCCCTGGCCCTAATATCCATGGCCCTAATATCCCTGGCACTAATATCCCTGGACCTAATATCCCTGGCCCTAATATCCCAGGACCTAATATCCCTGGCCCTAATATCCCTGGCACTAATATCCCTGGCCCTAATATCCCTGGCCCTAATATCCCTTGCCCTAAAATCCCTGGCCCTAATATCCCTGGCCCCAATATCCCTGGCCCTAATATCCCTGGCCCTAATATCCCTGGCCCTAATATCCCTGGCCCTAATATCCCTGGCCCTAATATCCTTGGCCTTAATAACCCTGGCCCTAATAACCCTGGCCCTAATATCCCTGGCCCTAATATCCCTGGCCCTAATATCTCTGGCCCTAATATCCCTGGCCCTAATATCCCTGGCCGTAATATCTGTGGACCTAATATCCCTGGCCCTAATATCCCTGGCCCTAATATCCCTGGCCCTAATATTTCTGGCCCTAATATCCCTGGCCCTAATATCCCTGGCCCTAATATCCCTGGCCCTAATATCGCTGGCCATAATATCCCTGGCCCTAATATCCCTGGCCCTAATATCCCTGGCCTTAATATCCTTGGCCCTAATATCCCTGGCCCTAATATCCCTGGCCCTAATATCCCTGGCCCTAATATCTCTGGCCATAATATGCCTGGCCCTATTATCCCTGGCCATTATATCCCTGGCCCTAATATCCCTGACCATAATATCCCTGGCCCTAATATCCCTGGCCCTAATATCTCTGGCCCTAATATCCCTGGCCCTAATATCCCTGGCCCTAATATCCCTGGCCCTAATATCCCTGGCCCTAATATCCCTGGACCTAATATCCCTGGCCCTAATATCCCTGGCCCTAATATCCCTGGCCCTAATATCCCTGGCCCTAATATCCATGGCCCTAATATCCCTGGCCCTAATATCAGTGGACCTAATATCCCTGGCCCTAATATCCCTGGACCTAATATCCCTGGCCCTAATATCCCTGGCACTAATATCCCTGGCCCTAATATCCCTGGCCCTAATATTCCTTACCCTAAAATCCCTGGCCCTAATATCCCTGGCCCTAATATCCCTGGCCCAAATATCCCTGGCCCTAATATCCCTGGCCCTAATGTCCCTGGCCCTAATATCCCTGGCCCTAATATCCCTGGCCCTAATATCCCTGGCCCTAATATCCCTGGCCTTAATAACCCTGGCCCTAATAACCCTGGCCCTAATATCCCTGGCCCTAATATCCCTGGCCCTATTATCTCTGGCCCTAATATCCCTGGCCCTAATATCCCTGGCCGTAATATCCGTGGACCTAATATCCCTGGCCCTAATATCCCTGGCCCTAATATCCCTGGCCCTAATATCCCTGGCCCTAATATTTCTGGCCCTAATATCCCTGGCCCTAATATCCCTGGCCCTAATATCCCTGGCCCTAATATTGCTGGCCATAATATCCCTGGCCCTAATATCCCTGGCCCTAATATCCCTGGCCTTAATATCCCTGGCCCTAATATCCCTGGCCCTAATATCCCTGGCCCTAATATCCCTGGCCCTAATATCCCTGGCCATAATATGCCTGGCCCTAATATCCCTGGCCATTATATCCCTGGCCCTAATATCCCTGACCGTAATATCCCTGGCCCTAATATCCCTGGCCCTAATATCTCTGGCCCTAATTTTCCTGGCCCTAATATCCCTGGCCCTAATATCCGTGGCCCTAATATCCCTGGCCCAAATATCCCTGGCCCTAATATCCCTGGCCCTAATATCCCTGACCCTAATATCCCTGGCCCTAATATCCCTGGCCCTAATATCCCTCGCCCTAATATCTCTGGCCGTAATATCCGTGGACCTAATATCCCTGGCCCTAATATCCCTGGCCCTAATATCCCTGGCCCTAATATCCCTGGACCTAATATCCCTGGCCCTAATATCCCTGGCCTTAATAACCCTGGCCCTAATAACCCTGGCCCTAATATCCCTGGCCGTAATATCCCTGGCCCTAATATCTCTGGCCCTAATATCCCTGGCCGTAATATCCCTGGCCGTAATATCCGTGGACCTAATATCCCTGGCCCTAATATCCCTGGCCCTAATATCCCTGGCCCTAATATCCCTGGCCCTAATATTTCTGGCCCTAATATCCCTGGCCCTAATATCCCTGGCCCTAATATCCCTGGCCCTAATATTGCTGGCCATAATATCTCTGGCCCTAATATCCCTGGCCCTAATATCCCTGGCCTTAATATCCCTGGCCCTAATATCCCTGGCCCTAATATCCCTGGCCCTAATATCCCTGGCCCTAATATCCCTGGCCATAATATGCCTGGCCCTAATATCCCTGGATATTATATCCGTGGCCCTAATATCCCTGACCGTAATATCCCTGGCCCTAATATCCCTGGCCCTAATATCTCTGGCCCTAATTTCCCTGGCCCTAATATCCCTGGCCCTAATATCCGTGGCCCTAATATCCCTGGCCCAAATATCCCTGGCCCTAATATCCCTGGCCCTAATATCCCTGACCCTAATATCCCTGGCCCTAATATCCCTGGCCCTAATATCCCTCGCCCTAATATCTCTGGCCATAATATCCGTGGACCTAATATCCCTGGCCCTAATATCCCTGGCCCTAATATCCCTGGCCCTAATATCCCTGGCCCTAATATCCCTGGACCTAATATCCCTGGCCCTAATATCCCTGGCCCTAATATCCATGGCCCTAATATCCCTGGCACTAATATCCCTGGACCTAATATCCCTGGCCCTAATATCCCAGGACCTAATATCCCTGGCCCTAATATCCCTGGCACTAATATCCCTGGCCCTAATATCCCTGGCCCTAATATCCCTTGCCCTTAAATCCCTGGCCCTAATATCCCTGGCCCCAATACCCCTGGCCCTAATATCCCTGGCCCTAATATCCCTGGCCCTAATATCCCTGGCCCTAATATCCCTGGCCCTAATATCCCTGGCCTTAATAACCCTGGCCCTAATAACCCTGGCCCTAATATCCCTGGCCCTAATATCCCTGGCCCTAATATCTCTGGCCCTAATATCCCTGGCCCTAATATCCCTGGCCGTAATATCTGTGGACCTAATATCCCTGGCCCTAATATCCCTGGCCCTAATATCCCTGGCCCTAATATCCCTGGCCCTAATATTTCTGGCCCTAATATCCCTGGCCCTAATAACCCTGGCCCTAATATCCCTGGCCCTAATATCGCTGGCCATAATATCCCTGGCCCTAATATCCCTGGCCCTAATATCCCTGGCCTTAATATCCTTGGCCCTAATATCCCTGGCCCTAATATCCCTGGCCCTAATATCCCTGGCCCTAATATCCCTGGCCATAATATGCCTGGCCCTAATATCCCTGGCCATTATATCCCTGGCCCTAATATCCCTGACCGTAATATCCCTGGCCCTAATATCCCTGGCCCTAATATCTCTGGCCCTAATATCCCTGGCCCTAATATCCCTGGCCCTAATATCCGTGGCCCTAATATCCCTGGCCCAAATATCCCTGGCCCTAATATTCCTGGCCCTAATATCCATGACCCTAATCTCCCTGGCCCTAATATCCCTGGCCCTAATATCCCTCGCCCTAATATCTCTGGCCGTAATATCTGTGGACCTAATATCCCTGGCCCTAATATCCCTGGCCCTAATATCCCTGGCCCTAATATCCCTGGCCCTAATATCCCTGGACCTAATATCCCTGGCCCTAATATCCCTGGCCCTAATATCCATGGCCCTAATATCCCTGGCCCTAATATCCCTGGCCCTAATATCCCTGGCCCTAATATCCCTGGCCCTAATATCCCTGGCCCTAATATCCCTGGCCCTAATATCCCTGGCCTTAATAACCCTGGCCCTAATAACCCTGGCCCTAATATCCCTGGCCCTAATATCCCTGGCCCTAATATCTCTGGCCCTAATATCCCTGGCCCTAATATCCCTGGCTGTAATATCCGTGGACCTGATATCCCTGGCCCTAATATCCCTGGCCCTAATATCCCTGGCCCTAATATCCCTGGCCCTAATATCCCTGGCCCTAATATTTCTGGCCCTAATATCCCTGGCCCTAATATCCTTGGCCCTAATATCCCTGGCCCTAATATCGCTGGCCATAATATCCCTGGCCCTAATATCCCTGGCCCTAATATCCCTGGCCCTAATATCCCTGGCCCTAATATCCCTGGCCCTAATATCCCTGGCCCTAATATCCCTGGCCCTAATATCCCTGGCCATAATATGCCTGGCCCTAATATCCCTGGCCATTATATCCCTGGCCCTAATATCCCTGACCGTAATATCCCTGGCCCTAATATCCCTGGCCCTATTATCTCTGGCCCTAATATCCCTGGCCCTAATATCCCTGGCCCTAATATCCGTGGCCCTAATATCCCTGGCCCAAATATCCCTGGCCCTAATATCCATAGCCCTAATATCCCTGACCCTAATATCCCTGGCCCTAATATCCCTGGCCCTAATATCCCTCGCCCTAATATCTCTGGCCGTAATATCCGTGGACCTAATATCCCTGGCCCTAATATCCCTGGCCCTAATATCCCTGGCCCTAATATCCCTGGCCCTAATATCCCTGGACCTAATATCCCTGGCCCTAATATCCCTGGCCCTAATATCCCTGGCCCTAATATCCCTGGCCCTAATATCACTGGCCATAATATCCCTGGCCCTAATATCCCTGGCCCTAATATCCCTGGCATTAATATCCCTGGCCCTAATATCCCTGGCCCTAATATCCCTGGCCCTAATATCCCCGGCCCTAATATCCCTGGCCATAATATCCCTGGCCTTAATAACCCTGGCCCTAATAACCCTGGCCCTAATATCCCTGGCCCTAATATCCCTGGCCCTAATATCTCTGGCCCTAATATCCCTGGCCCTAATATCCCTGGCTGTAATATCCGTGGACCTGATATCCCTGGCCCTAATATCCCTGGCCCTAATATCCCTGGCCCTAATATCCCTGGCCCTAATATCCCTGGCCCTAATATTTCTGGCCCTAATATCCCTGGCCCTAATATCCTTGGCCCTAATATCCCTGGCCCTAATATCGCTGGCCATAATATCCCTGGCCCTAATATCCCTGGCCCTAATATCCCTGGCCCTAATATCCCTGGCCCTAATATCCCTGGCCCTAATATCCCTGGCCCTAATATCCCTGGCCCTAATATCCCTGGCCATAATATGCCTGGCCCTAATATCCCTGGCCATTATATCCCTGGCCCTAATATCCCTGACCGTAATATCCCTGGCCCTAATATCCCTGGCCCTATTATCTCTGGCCCTAATATCCCTGGCCCTAATATCCCTGGCCCTAATATCCGTGGCCCTAATATCCCTGGCCCAAATATCCCTGGCCCTAATATCCATAGCCCTAATATCCCTGACCCTAATATCCCTGGCCCTAATATCCCTGGCCCTAATATCCCTCGCCCTAATATCTCTGGCCGTAATATCCGTGGACCTAATATCCCTGGCCCTAATATCCCTGGCCCTAATATCCCTGGCCCTAATATCCCTGGCCCTAATATCCCTGGACCTAATATCCCTGGCCCTAATATCCCTGGCCCTAATATCCCTGGCCCTAATATCCCTGGCCCTAATATTACTGGCCATAATATCCCTGGCCCTAATATCCCTGGCCCTAATATCCCTGGCATTAATATCCCTGGCCCTAATATCCCTGGCCCTAATATCCCTGGCCCTAATATCCCCGGCCCTAATATCCCTGGCCATAATATGCCTTTCCCTAATATCTCTAGCCATTATATCCCTGGCCCTAATATCCCTGACCGTAATATCCGTGGCCCTAATATCCCTGGCCCTAATATCTCTGGCCCTAATATCCCTGGCCCTAATATCCCTGGCCCTAATATCCGTGGCCCTAATATCCCTGGCCCAAATATCCCTGGCCCTAATATCCCTGGCCCTAATATCCCTGACCCTAATATCCCTGGCCCTAATATCCCTGGCCCTAATATCCCTTGCCCTAATATCCCTGGCGCCTAATATCCCTGGCCATAATATCCCTGGCACTAATATCCCTGTCCCTAATAATACTGGCCCTAATCTCCCTGGCCCTAATATCCCTGGCCCTAATATCCCTGGCCCTAATATCCCTGGCCCTAATATCCCTGGCCCTAATATCCCTGGACCTAATATCCCTGGCCCTAATATTCCTGGCCCTGATATCCCTGGTCCTAATATCCCTGGCCCTAATATCCCTGGCCCTAATATCCCTGGCCCTAATATCCCTGGCCCTAATATCCCTTGCCCTAAAATCCCTGGCCCTAATATCCCTGGCCCTAATATCCCTGGCCCTAATATCCCTGGCCCTAATATCCCTGGCCCTAATATCCCTGGCCCTAATATCCCTGGCCCTAATATCCCTGGCCCTAATATCCCTGGCCCTAATATCCCTGGCCCTAATATCCCTGGCCCTAATATTCCTGGCCCTGATATCCCTGGTCCTAATATCCCTGGCCCTAATATCCCTGGCCCTAATATCCCTGGACCTAATATCCCTGGCCCTAATATCCCTGGCCCTAATATCCCTGGCCCTAATATCCCTTGCCCTAAAATCCCTGGCCCTAATATCCCTGGCCCTAATATCCCTGGCCCTAATATCCCTGGCCCTAATATCCCTGGCCCTAATATCCCTGGCCCTAATATCCCTGGCCCTAATATCCCTGGCCCTAATATCCCTGGCCCTAATATCCCTGGCCCTAATAAGCCTGGCCCTAATATCCCTGGCCCTAATATCCCTGGCCCTAATATCCCTGGCCCTAATATCCCTGGCCCTAATATCCGTGGACCTAACATCCCTGGCCCTAATATCCCTGGCCCTAATATCCCTGTCCCTAATATCCCTTGCCCTAAAATCCCTGGCCCTAATATCCCTGGCCCTAATATCCCTGGCCCTAATATTTCTGGCCCTAATATCCCTGGCCCTAATATCCCTGGCCCTAATATCCCTGGCCCTAATATTGCTGGCCATAATATCTCTGGCCCTAATATCCCTGGCCCTAATATCCCTGGCCTTAATATCCCTGGCCCTAATATCCCTGGCCCTAATATCCCTGGCCCTAATATCCCTGGCCCTAATATCCCTGGCCATAATATGCCTGGCCCTAATATCCCTGGATATTATATCCGTGGCCCTAATATCCCTGACCGTAATATCCCTGGCCCTAATATCCCTGGCCCTAATATCTCTGGCCCTAATTTCCCTGGCCCTAATATCCCTGGCCCTAATATCCGTGGCCCTAATATCCCTGGCCCAAATATCCCTGGCCCTAATATCCCTGGCCCTAATATCCCTGACCCTAATATCCCTGGCCCTAATATCCCTGGCCCTAATATCCCTCGCCCTAATATCTCTGGCCATAATATCCGTGGACCTAATATCCCTGGCCCTAATATCCCTGGCCCTAATATCCCTGGCCCTAATATCCCTGGCCCTAATATCCCTGGACCTAATATCCCTGGCCCTAATATCCCTGGCCCTAATATCCATGGCCCTAATATCCCTGGCACTAATATCCCTGGACCTAATATCCCTGGCCCTAATATCCCAGGACCTAATATCCCTGGCCCTAATATCCCTGGCACTAATATCCCTGGCCCTAATATCCCTGGCCCTAATATCCCTTGCCCTTAAATCCCTGGCCCTAATATCCCTGGCCCCAATACCCCTGGCCCTAATATCCCTGGCCCTAATATCCCTGGCCCTAATATCCCTGGCCCTAATATCCCTGGCCCTAATATCCCTGGCCTTAATAACCCTGGCCCTAATAACCCTGGCCCTAATATCCCTGGCCCTAATATCCCTGGCCCTAATATCTCTGGCCCTAATATCCCTGGCCCTAATATCCCTGGCCGTAATATCTGTGGACCTAATATCCCTGGCCCTAATATCCCTGGCCCTAATATCCCTGGCCCTAATATCCCTGGCCCTAATATTTCTGGCCCTAATATCCCTGGCCCTAATAACCCTGGCCCTAATATCCCTGGCCCTAATATCGCTGGCCATAATATCCCTGGCCCTAATATCCCTGGCCCTAATATCCCTGGCCTTAATATCCTTGGCCCTAATATCCCTGGCCCTAATATCCCTGGCCCTAATATCCCTGGCCCTAATATCCCTGGCCATAATATGCCTGGCCCTAATATCCCTGGCCATTATATCCCTGGCCCTAATATCCCTGACCGTAATATCCCTGGCCCTAATATCCCTGGCCCTAATATCTCTGGCCCTAATATCCCTGGCCCTAATATCCCTGGCCCTAATATCCGTGGCCCTAATATCCCTGGCCCAAATATCCCTGGCCCTAATATTCCTGGCCCTAATATCCATGACCCTAATCTCCCTGGCCCTAATATCCCTGGCCCTAATATCCCTCGCCCTAATATCTCTGGCCGTAATATCTGTGGACCTAATATCCCTGGCCCTAATATCCCTGGCCCTAATATCCCTGGCCCTAATATCCCTGGCCCTAATATCCCTGGACCTAATATCCCTGGCCCTAATATCCCTGGCCCTAATATCCATGGCCCTAATATCCCTGGCCCTAATATCCCTGGCCCTAATATCCCTGGCCCTAATATCCCTGGCCCTAATATCCCTGGCCCTAATATCCCTGGCCCTAATATCCCTGGCCTTAATAACCCTGGCCCTAATAACCCTGGCCCTAATATCCCTGGCCCTAATATCCCTGGCCCTAATATCTCTGGCCCTAATATCCCTGGCCCTAATATCCCTGGCTGTAATATCCGTGGACCTGATATCCCTGGCCCTAATATCCCTGGCCCTAATATCCCTGGCCCTAATATCCCTGGCCCTAATATCCCTGGCCCTAATATTTCTGGCCCTAATATCCCTGGCCCTAATATCCTTGGCCCTAATATCCCTGGCCCTAATATCGCTGGCCATAATATCCCTGGCCCTAATATCCCTGGCCCTAATATCCCTGGCCCTAATATCCCTGGCCCTAATATCCCTGGCCCTAATATCCCTGGCCCTAATATCCCTGGCCCTAATATCCCTGGCCATAATATGCCTGGCCCTAATATCCCTGGCCATTATATCCCTGGCCCTAATATCCCTGACCGTAATATCCCTGGCCCTAATATCCCTGGCCCTATTATCTCTGGCCCTAATATCCCTGGCCCTAATATCCCTGGCCCTAATATCCGTGGCCCTAATATCCCTGGCCCAAATATCCCTGGCCCTAATATCCATAGCCCTAATATCCCTGACCCTAATATCCCTGGCCCTAATATCCCTGGCCCTAATATCCCTCGCCCTAATATCTCTGGCCGTAATATCCGTGGACCTAATATCCCTGGCCCTAATATCCCTGGCCCTAATATCCCTGGCCCTAATATCCCTGGCCCTAATATCCCTGGACCTAATATCCCTGGCCCTAATATCCCTGGCCCTAATATCCCTGGCCCTAATATCCCTGGCCCTAATATCACTGGCCATAATATCCCTGGCCCTAATATCCCTGGCCCTAATATCCCTGGCATTAATATCCCTGGCCCTAATATCCCTGGCCCTAATATCCCTGGCCCTAATATCCCCGGCCCTAATATCCCTGGCCATAATATGCCTTTCCCTAATATCTCTAGCCATTATATCCCTGGCCCTAATATCCCTGACCGTAATATCCGTGGCCCTAATATCCCTGGCCCTAATATCTCTGGCCCTAATATCCCTGGCCCTAATATCCCTGGCCCTAATATCCGTGGCCCTAATATCCCTGGCCCAAATATCCCTGGCCCTAATATCCCTGGCCCTAATATCCCTGACCCTAATATCCCTGGCCCTAATATCCCTGGCCCTAATATCCCTTGCCCTAATATCCCTGGCGCCTAATATCCCTGGCCATAATATCCCTGGCACTAATATCCCTGTCCCTAATAATACTGGCCCTAATCTCCCTGGCCCTAATATCCCTGGCCCTAATATCCCTGGCCCTAATATCCCTGGCCCTAATATCCCTGGCCCTAATATCCCTGGCCCTAATATCCCTGGCCCTAATATTCCTGGCCCTGATATCCCTGGTCCTAATATCCCTGGCCCTAATATCCCTGGCCCTAATATCCCTGGCCCTAATATCCCTGGCCCTAATATCCCTTGCCCTAAAATCCCTGGCCCTAATATCCCTGGCCCTAATATCCCTGGCCCTAATATCCCTGGCCCTAATATCCCTGGCCCTAATATCCCTGGCCCTAATATCCCTGGCCCTAATATCCCTGGCCCTAATATCCCTGGCCCTAATATCCCTGGCCCTAATATCCCTGGCCCTAATATTCCTGGCCCTGATATCCCTGGTCCTAATATCCCTGGCCCTAATATCCCTGGCCCTAATATCCCTGGACCTAATATCCCTGGCCCTAATATCCCTGGCCCTAATATCCCTGGCCCTAATATCCCTTGCCCTAAAATCCCTGGCCCTAATATCCCTGGCCCTAATATCCCTGGCCCTAATATCCCTGGCCCTAATATCCCTGGCCCTAATATCCCTGGCCCTAATATCCCTGGCCCTAATATCCCTGGCCCTAATATCCCTGGCCCTAATATCCCTGGCCCTAATAAGCCTGGCCCTAATATCCCTGGCCCTAATATCCCTGGCCCTAATATCCCTGGCCCTAATATCCCTGGCCCTAATATCCGTGGACCTAACATCCCTGGCCCTAATATCCCTGGCCCTAATATCCCTGTCCCTAATATCCCTTGCCCTAAAATCCCTGGCCCTAATATCACTGGGCCTAATATCCCTGGCCCTAATATCCCTGGCCCTAATATCCCTGGCCCTAATATCCCTGGCCCTAATATCCCTGGCCCTAATATCCCTGGCCCTAATATCCCTGGCCCTAATATCCCTGGCCCTAATATCCCTGGCCCTAATATCCATGGCCCTAATATCCCTGGCCCTAATATCCCTGGACCTAATATCCCTGGCCCTAATATCCCTGGCCCTAATATCCCTGGCCCTAATATCCCTGGCCCTAATATCCCTGGCCCTAATATCCCTGGCCCTAATATCCCTGGCCTTAATATCCCTGGCCCTAATATCCCTGGCCCTAATATCCCTGGCCCTAATATCCCTGGCCCTAATATCCCTGGCCATAATATGCCTGGCCCTAATATCCCTGGCCATTATATCCCTGGCCCTAATATCCCTGACCGTAATATCCCTGTCCCTAATATCCCTGGCCCTAATATCTCTTGCCCTAATATCCCTGGCCCTAATATCCCTGGCCCTAATATCCGTGGCCCTAATATCCCTGGCCCAAATATCCCTGGCCCTAATATCCATGGCCCTAATATCCCTGACCCTAATATCCCTGGCCCTAATATCCCTGGCCCTAATATCCCTCGCCCTAATATCTCTGGCCGTAATATCCGTGGACCTAATATCCCTGGCCCTAATATCCCTGGCCCTAATATCCCTGGCCCTAATATCACTGGCCATAATATCCCTGGCCCTAATATCCCTGGCCCTAATATCCCTGGCATTAATATCCCTGGCCCTAATATCCCTGGCCCTAATATCCCTGGCCCTAATATCCCCGGCCCTAATATCCCTGGCCATAATATGCTTTTCCCTAATATCTCTAGCCATTATATCCCTGGCCCTAATATCCCTGACCGTAATATCCGTTGCCCTAATATCCCTGGCCCTAATATCTCTGGCCCTAATATCCCTGGCCCTAATATCCCTGGCCCTAATATCCGTGGCCCTAATATCCCTGGCCCAAATATCCCTGGCCCTAATATCCCTGGCCCTAATATCCCTGACCCTAATATCCCTGGCCCTAATATCCCTGGCCCTAATATCCCTCGCCCTAATATCTCTGGCCGTAATATCTGTGGACCTAATATCCCTGGCCCTAATATCCCTGGCCCTAATATCCCTGGCCCTAATATCCCTGGCCCTAATATCCCTGGACCTAATATCCCTGGCCCTAATATCCCTGGCCCTAATATCCCTGGCCCTAATATCCCTGGACCTAATATCCCTGGCCCTAACATCCCTGGACCTAATATCCCTGGCCCTAATATCCCTGGCACTAATATCCCTGGCCCTAATATCCCTGGCCCTAATATCCCTTGCCCTAAAATCCCTGGCCCTAATATCCCTGGCCCTAATATCCCTGGCCCTAATATCCCTGGCCCTAATATCCCTGGCCCTAATATCCCTGGCCCTAATATCCCTGGCCCTAATATCCCTGGCCCTAATATCCCTGGCCTTAATAACCCTGGCCCTAATAACCCTGGCCCTAATATCCCTGGCCCTAATATCCCTGGCCCTAATATCTCTGGCCCTAATATCCCTGGCCCTAATATCCCTGGCCCTAATATCCCTGACCGTAATATCCCTGGCCCTAATATCCCTGGCCCTAATATCTCTGGCCCTAATATCCCTGGCCCTAGTATCCCTGGCCCTAATATCCGTGGCCCTAATATCCCTGGCCCAAATATCCCTGGCCCTAATATTCATGGCCCTAATATCCCTGACCCTAATATCCCTGGCCCTAATATCCCTGGCCCTAATATCCCTCGCCCTAATATCTCTGGCCGTAATATCCGTGGACCTAATATCCCTGGCCCTAATATCCCTGGCCCTAATATCCCTGGCCCTAATATCCCTGGCCCTAATATCCCTGGACCTAATATCCCTGGCCCTAATATCCCTGGCCCTAATATCCCTGGCCCTAATATCCCTGGCCCTAATATCACTGGCCATAATATCCCTGGCCCTAATATCCCTGGCCCTAATATCCCTGGCATTAATATCCCTGGCCCTAATATCCCTGGCCCTAATATCCCTGGCCCTAATATCCCCGGCCCTAATATCCCTGGCCATAATATGCCTTTCCCTAATATCTCTAGCCATTATATCCCTGGCCCTAATATCCCTGACCGTAATATCCGTGGCCCTAATATCCCTGGCCCTAATATCTCTGGCCCTAATATCCCTGGCCCTAATATCCCTGGCCCTAATATCCGTGGCCCTAATATCCCTGGCCCAAATATCCCTGGCCCTAATATCCCTGGCCCTAATATCCCTGACCCTAATATCCCTGGCCCTAATATCCCTGGCCCTAATATCCCTTGCCCTAATATCCCTGGCGCCTAATATCCCTGGCCATAATATCCCTGGCACTAATATCCCTGTCCCTAATAATGCTGGCCCTAATCTCCCTGGCCCTAATATCCCTGGCCCTAATATCCCTGGCCCTAATATCCCTGGCCCTAATATCCCTGGCCCTAATCTCCCTGGCCCTAATATCCCTGGCCCTAATATTCCTGGCCCTGATATCCCTGGTCCTAATATCCCTGGCCCTAATATCCCTGGCCCTAATATCCCTGGACCTAATATCCCTGGCCCTAATATCCCTGGCCCTAATATCCCTGGCCCTAATATCCCTTGCCCTAAAATCCCTGGCCCTAATATCCCTGGCCCTAATATCCCTGGCCCTAATATCCCTGGCCCTAATATCCCTGGCCCTAGTATCCCTGGCCCTAATATCCCTGGCCCTAATATCCCTGGCCCTAATATCCCTGGCCCTAATATCCCTGGCCCTAATATTCCTGGCCCTGATATCCCTGGTCCTAATATCCCTGGCCCTAATATCCCTGGCCCTAATATCCCTGGACCTAATATCCCTGGCCCTAATATCCCTGGCCCTAATATCCCTGGCCCTAATATCCCTTGCCCTAAAATCCCTGGCCCTAATATCCCTGGCCCTAATATCCCTGGCCCTAATATCCCTGGCCCTAATATCCCTGGCCCTAATATCCCTGGCCCTAATATCCCTGGCCCTAATATCCCTGGCCCTAATAACCCTGGCCCTAATATCCCTGGCCCTAATATCCCTGGCCCTAATATCCCTGGCCCTAATATCCCTGGCCCTAATATCCGTGGACCTAACATCCCTGGCCCTAATATCCCTGGCCCTAATATCCCTGTCCCTAATATCCCTTGCCCTAAAATCCCTGGCCCTAATATCACTGGGCCTAATATCCCTGGCCCTAATATCCCTGGCCCTAATATCCCTGGCCCTAATATCCCTGGCCCTAATATCCCTGGCCCTAATATCCCTGGCCCTAATATCCCTGGCCCTAATATCCCTGGCCCTAATATCCCTGGCCCTAATATCCCTGGCCCTAATATCCCTGGCCCTAATATCCCTGGACCTAATATCCCTGGCCCTAATATCCCTGGCCCTAATATCCCTGGCCCTAATATCCCTGGCCCTAATATCCCTGGCCCTAATATCCCTGGCCCTAATATCCCTGGCCTTAATATCCCTGGCCCTAATATCCCTGGCCCTAATATCCCTGGCCCTAATATCCCTGGCCCTAATATCCCTGGCCATAATATGCCTGGCCCTAATATCCCTGGCCATTATATCCCTGGCCCTAATATCCCTGACCGTAATATCCCTGGCCCTAATATCCCTGGCCCTAATATCTCTGGCCCTAATATCCCTGGCCCTAATATCCCTGGCCCTAATATCCGTGGCCCTAATATCCCTGGCCCAAATATCCCTGGCCCTAATATCCATGGCCCTAATATCCCTGACCCTAATATCCCTGGCCCTAATATCCCTGGCCCTAATATCCCTCGCCCTAATATCTCTGGCCGTAATATCCGTGGACCTAATATCCCTGGCCCTAATATCCCTGGCCCTAATATCCCTGGCCCTAATATCCCTGGCCCTAATATCCCTGGACCTAATATCCCTGGCCCTAATATCCCTGGCCCTAATATCCCTGGCCCTAATATCCCTGGCCCTAATATCCCTGGCCCTAATATCCCTGGCCATAATATGCCTGGCCCTAATATCCCTGGCCATTATATCCCTGGCCCTAATATCCCTGACCGTAATATCCCTGGCCCTAATATCCCTGGCCCTAATATCTCTGGCCCTAATATCCCTGGCCCTAATATCCCTGGCCCTAATATCCGTGGCCCTAATATCCCTGGCCCAAATATCCCTGGCCCTAATATCCATGGCCCTAATATCCCTGACCCTAATATCCCTGGCCTTAATATCCCTGGCCCTAATATCCCTTGCCCTAATATCTCTGGCCGTAATATCCGTGGACCTAATATCCCTGGCCCTAATATCCCTGGCCCTAATATCCCTGGCCCTAATATCCCTGGCCCTAATATCCCTGGACCTAATATCCCTGGCCCTAATATCCCTGGCCCTAATATCCCTGGCCCTAAAATCCCTGGCCCTAATATCACTGGGCCTAATATCCCTGGCCCTAATATCCCTGGCCCTAATATCCCTGGCCCTAATATCCCTGGCCGTAATATCCCTGGCCCTAATATCCCTGGCCCTAATATCCCTGGCCCTAATATCCCTGGCCCTAATATCCCTGGCCCTTATATCCCTGGCCCTAATATCCCTGGCCCTAATATCCCTGGACCTAATATCCCTGGCCCTAATATCCCTGGCCCTAATATCCCTGGCCCTAATATCCCTGGCCCTAATATCCCTGGCCCTAATATCCCTGGCCCTAATATCCCTGGCCTTAATATCCCTGGCCCTAATATCCCTGGCCCTAATATCCCTGGCCCTAATATCCCTGGCCCTAATATCCCTGGCCATAATATGCCTGGCCCTAATATCCCTGGCCATTATATCCCTGGCCCTAATATCCCTGACTGTAATATCCCTGGCCCTAATATCCCTGGCCCTAATATCTCTGGCCCTAATATCCCTGGCCCTAATATCCCTGGCCCTAATATCCGTGGCCCTAATATCCCTGGCCCAAATATCCCTGGCCCTAATATCCATGGCCCTAATATCCCTGACCCTAATATCCCTGGCCCTAATATCCCTGGCCCTAATATCCCTCGCCCTAATATCTCTGGCCGTAATATCCGTGGACCTAATATCCCTGGCCCTAATATCCCTGGCCCTAATATCCCTGGCCCTAATATCCCTGGCCCTAATATCCCTGGACCTAATATCCCTGGCCCTAATATCCCTGGCCCTAATATCCCTGGCCCTAATATTCCTGGCCCTAATATCACTGGCCATAATATCCCTGGCCCTAATATCCCTGGCCCTAATATCCCTGGCATTAATATCCCTGGCCCTAATATCCCTGGCCCTAATATCCCTGGCCCTAATATCCCCGGCCCTAATATCCCTGGCCATAATATGCCTTTCCCTAATATCTCTAGCCATTATATCCCTGGCCCTAATATCCCTGACCGTAATATCCGTGGCCCTAATATCCCTGGCCCTAATATCTCTGGCCCTAATATCCCTGGCCCTAATATCCCTGGCCCTAATATCCGTGGCCCTAATATCCCTGGCCCAAATATCCCTGGCCCTAATATCCCTGGCCCTAATATCCCTGACCCTAATATCCCTGGCCCTAATATCCCTGGCCGTAATATCCCTTGCCCTAATATCCCTGGCGCCTAATATCCCTGGCCATAATATCCCTGGCACTAATATCCCTGTCCCTAATAATGCTGGCCCTAATCTCCCTGGCCCTAATATCCCTGGCCCTAATATCCCTGGCCCTAATATCCCTGGCCCTAATATCCCTGGCCCTAATATCCCTGGCCCTAATATCCCTGGCCCTAATATTCCTGGCCCTGATATCCCTGGTCCTAATATCCCTGGCCCTAATATCCCTGGCCCTAATATCCCTGGACGTAATATCCCTGGCCCTAATATCCCTGGCCCTAATATCCCTGGCCCTAATATCCCTTGCCCTAAAATCCCTGGCCCTAATATCCCTGGCCCTAATATCCCTGGCCCTAATATCCCTGGCCCTAATATCCCTGGCCCTAATATCCCTGGCCCTAATATCCCTGGCCCTAATATCCCTGGCCCTAATATCCCTGGCCCTAATATCCCTGGCCCTAATATTCCTGGCCCTGATATCCCTGGTCCTAATATCCCTGGCCCTAATATCCCTGGCCCTAATATCCCTGGACCTAATATCCCTGGCCCTAATATCCCTGGCCCTAATATCCCTGGCCCTAATATCCCTTGCCCTAATATCCCTGGCCCTAATATCCCTGGCCCTAATATCCCTGGACCTAATATCCCTGGCCCTAATATCCCTGGCCCTAATATCCCTGGCCCTAATATCCCTGGCCCTAATATCCCTGGCCCTAATAACCCTGGCCCTAATATCCCTGGCCCTAATATCCCTTGCCCTAAAATCCCTGGCCCTAATATCACTGGGCCTAATATCCCTGGCCCTAATATCCCTGGCCCTAATATCCCTGGCCCTAATATCCCTGGCCCTAATATCCCTGGCCCTAATATCCCTGGCCCTAATATCCCTGGCCCTAATATCCCTGGCCCTAATCTCCCTGGCCCTAATATCCCTGGCCCTAAAATCCCTGGCCCTAATATCACTGGTGCTAATATCCCTGGCCCTAATATCCCTGGCACTGATATCCCTGGCCCTGATATCCCTGGCCCTAATATCCCTGGCCCTAATATCCCTGGCCCTAATATCCCTGGCCCTAAAATCCCTGGCCCTAATATCCCTGGCCCTAATATTCCTGGCCCTAATATCCCTGGCCCTAATATCCCTGGCCCTAATATCCCTGGCCCTAATATCTCTGGCCCTAATATCCCTGGCCCTAATATCCCTGGCCATAATATCCCTGGCCCTAATATCCCTGGCCCTTATATCCCTGGCCCTAATATCCCTGGCCCTAATATACCTGGCCCTAATATCCCAGGCTTAATATCCCTTCCATAATATCCCTGGCCCTAATATCCCTGGCCCTAATATCCCTGGCCCTAATATCCCTGGCCCTAATATCCCTGGCCCTAATATCCCTGGCCCTAAAATCCCTGGCCCTAATATCCCTGGCCCTAATATCCCTGGCCCTAATATCCCTGGCCCGAATATCCCTGGCCATAATATCCCTGGCCCTAATATCCCTGGCCCTAATATCCCTGGCCTTAATATCCCTGGCCCTAATATCCCTGGCCCTAATATCCCTGGCCCTAATATCCCTGGCCCTAATATCCCTGGCCATAATATGCCTGGCCCTAATATCCCTGGCCATTATATCCCTGGCCCTAATATCCCTGACCGTAATATCCCTGGCCCTAATATCCCTGGCCCTAATATCTCTGGCCCTAATATCCCTGGCCCTAATATCCCTGGCCCTAATATCCGTGGCCCTAATATCCCTGGCCCAAATATCCCTGGCCCTAATATCCCTGGCCCTAATATCCCTGGCCCTAATATCCCTGGCCCTAATATCCCTGGCCCTAATATCACTGGCCCTAATATCCGAGGCCCTAATATCCCTGGCCCTAATATCCCTGGCCCTAATATACCTGGTCCTAATATCCCTGGCCCTAATATGCCTGGCTCTAATATCCCTGGCCCTAATATCCCTGGCCCTAATATCCCTGGCCCTAATATTCCTGGCCCTGATATCCCTGGTCCTAATATCCCTGGCCCTAATATCCCTGGCCCTAATATCCCTGGACCTAATATCCCTGGCCCTAATATCCCTGGCCCTAATATCCCTGGCCCTAATATCCCTTGCCCTAATATCCCTGGCCCTAATATCCCTGGCCCTAATATCCCTGGACCTAATATCCCTGGCCCTAATATCCCTGGCCCTAATATCCCTGGCCCTAATATCCCTGGCCCTAATATCCCTGGCCCTAATAACCCTGGCCCTAATATCCCTGGCCCTAATATCCCTTGCCCTAAAATCCCTGGCCCTAATATCACTGGGCCTAATATCCCTGGCCCTAATATCCCTGGCCCTAATATCCCTGGCCCTAATATCCCTGGCCCTAATATCCCTGGCCCTAATATCCCTGGCCCTAATATCCCTGGCCCTAATATCCCTGGCCCTAATCTCCCTGGCCCTAATATCCCTGGCCCTAAAATCCCTGGCCCTAATATCCCTGGTGCTAATATCCCTGGCCCTAATATCCCTGGCCCTGATATCCCTGGCCCTGATATCCCTGGCCCTAATATCCCTGGCCCTAATATCCCTGGCCCTAATATCCCTGGCCCTAAAATCCCTGGCCCTAATATCCCTGGCCCTAATATTCCTGGCCCTAATATCCCTGGCCCTAATATCCCTGGCCCTAATATCCCTGGCCCTAATATCTCTGGCCCTAATATCCCTGGCCCTAATATCCCTGGCCATAATATCCCTGGTCCTAATATCCCTGGCCCTTATATCCCTGGCCCTAATATCCCTGGCCCTAATATACCTGGCCCTAATATCCCAGGCTTAATATCCCTTCCATAATATCCCTGGCCCTAATATCCCTGGCCCTAATATCCCTGGCCCTAATATCCCTGGCCCTAATATCCCTGGCCCTAATATCCCTGGCCCTAAAATCCCTGGCCCTAATATCCCTGGCCCTAATATCCCTGGCCCTAATATCCCTGGCCTGAATATCCCTGGCCATAATATCCCTGGCCCTAATATCCCTGGCCCTAATATCCCTGGCCTTAATATCCCTGGCCCTAATATCCCTGGCCCTAATATCCCTGGCCCTAATATCCCTGGCCCTAATATCCCTGGCCATAATATGCCTGGCCCTAATATCCCTGGCCATTATATCCCTGGCCCTAATATCCCTGACCGTAATATCCCTGGCCCTAATATCCCTGGCCCTAATATCTCTGGCCCTAATATCCCTGGCCCTAATATCCCTGGCCCTAATATCCGTGGCCCTAATATCCCTGGCCCAAATATCCCTGGCCCTAATATCCCTGGCCCTAATATCCCTGGCCCTAATATCCCTGGCCCTAATATCCCTGGCCCTAATATCACTGGCCCTAATATCCCAGGCCCTAATATCCCTGGCCCTAATATCCCTGGCCCTAATATACCTGGTCCTAATATCCCTGGCCCTAATATGCCTGGCTCTAATATCCCTGGCCCTAATATCCCTGGCCCTAATATCCCTGGCCCTAATATCGCTGGCCCTAATATCCCTGGCCCTAACATCCCTGGCCCTAATATCCCTGGCCCTAATTTCCCTGGCCCTAATATCCATGGCCCTAACATCCCTGGCCCGAATATCCCTGGCCATAGTATCCCTGGCCCTAATATCCCTGGCCCTAATATCCCTGGCCTTAATATCCCTGGCCCTAATATCCCTGGCCCTAATATCCCTGGCCCTAATATCCCTGGCCCTAATATCCCTGGCCATAATATGCCTGGCCCTAATATCCCTGGCCATTATATCCCTGTCCCTAATATCCCTGACCGTAATATCCCTGGCCCTAATATCCCTGGCCCTAATATCTCTGGCCCTAATATCCCTGGCCCTAATATCCCTGGCCCTAATATCCGTGGCCCTAATATCCCTGGCCCAAATATCCCTGGCCCTAATATCCCTGGCCCTAATATCCCTGGCCCTAATATCCCTGGCCCTAATATCCCTGGCCCTAATATCACTGGCCCTAATATCCCAGGCCCTAATATCCCTGGCCCTAATATCCCTGGCCCTAATATACCTGGTCCTAATATCCCTGGCCCTAATATGCCTGGCTCTAATATCCCTGGCCCTAATATCCCTGGCCCTAATATCCCTGGCCCTAATATCGCTGGCCCTAATATCCCTGGCCCTAATATCCCTGGCCCTAATATCCCTGGCCCTAATTTCCCTGGCCCTAATATCCATGGCCCTAATATCCCTGGCCCTAATATCCCTGGACCTAATATCCCTGGCCCTAATATCCCTGGACCTAATATCCCTGGCCCTAATAACCCTGGCACTAAAATCCCTGGCCCTAATATCCCTGGCCCTAATATCCCTTGCCCTAAAATCCCTGGCCCTAATATCCCTGGCCCTAATATCCCTAGCCCTAATATCCCTGGCCATAATATCCCTGGCCCTAATATCCCTGGCCCTAATATCCCGGGCCCTAATATCCCTAGCCCTAATATCCCTGGCCCTAATATCCCTGGCCCTAATATCCCTGGCCCTAATATCCCTGGCCCTAATAACCCTGGCCGTAATATCCGTGGACCTAATATCCCTGGCCCTAATATCCCGGGCCCTAATATCCCTAGCCCTAATATCCCTGGCCCTAATATCCCTGGCCCTAATATCCCTGGCCCTAATATCCCTGGCCCTAATAACCCTGGCCGTAATATCCGTGGACCTAATATCCCTGGCCCTAATATCCCGGGCCCTAATATCCCTGGCCCTAATATCCCTGGCCCTAATATCCCTGGCCCTAATATCCCTGGCCCTAATATCTCTGGCCCTAATATCCCTGGCCCTAATATCCCTGGCCATAATATCCCTGGCCCTAATATCCCTGGCCCTTATATCCCTGGCCCTAATATCCCTGGCCCTAATATACCTGGCCCTAATATCCCAGGCTTAATATCCCTTCCATAATATCCCTGGCCCTAATATCCCTGGCCCTAATATCCCTGGCCCTAATATCCCTGGCCCTAATATCCCTGGCCCTAATATCCCTGGCCCTAAAATCCCTGGCCCTAATATCCCTGGCCCTAATATCCCTGGCCCTAATATCCCTGGCCCGAATATCCCTGGCCATAATATCCCTGGCCCTAATATCCCTGGCCCTAATATCCCTGGCCTTAATATCCCTGGCCCTAATATCCCTGGCCCTAATATCCCTGGCCCTAATATCCCTGGCCCTAATATCCCTGGCCATAATATGCCTGGCCCTAATATCCCTGGCCATTATATCCCTGGCCCTAATATCCCTGACCGTAATATCGCTGGCCCTAATATCCCTGGCCCTAATATCTCTGGCCCTAATATCCCTGGCCCTAATATCCCTGGCCCTAATATCCGTGGCCCTAATATCCCTGGCCCAAATATCCCTGGCCCTAATATCCCTGGCCCTAATATCCCTGGCCCTAATATCCCTGGCCCTAATATCCCTGGCCCTAATATCACTGGCCCTAATATCCCAGGCCCTAATATCCCTGGCCCTAATATCCCTGGCCCTAATATACCTGGTCCTAATATCCCTGGCCCTAATATGCCTGGCTCTAATATCCCTGGCCCTAATATCCCTGGCCCTAATATCCCTGGCCCTAATATCGCTGGCCCTAAAATCCCTGGCCCTAACATCCCTGGCCCTAATATCCCTGGCCCTAATTTCCCTGGCCCTAATATCCATGGCCCTAATATCCCTGGCCCTAATATCCCTGGACCTAATATCCCTGGCCCTAATATCCCTGGACCTAAGATCCCTGGCCCTAATAACCCTGGCACTAATATCCCTGGCCCTAATATCCCTGGCCCTAATATCCCTGGCCCGAATATCCCTGGCCATAGTATCCCTGGCCCTAATATCCCTGGCCCTAATATCCCTGGCCTTAATATCCCTGGCCCTAATATCCCTGGCCCTAATATCCCTGGCCCTAATATCCCTGGCCCTAATATCCCTGGCCATAATATGCCTGGCCCTAATATCCCTGGCCATTATATCCCTGGCCCTAATATCCCTGACCGTAATATCCCTGGCCCTAATATCCCTGGCCCTAATATCTCTGGCCCTAATATCCCTGGCCCTAATATCCCTGGCCCTAATATCCGTGGCCCTAATATCCCTGGCCCAAATATCCCTGGCCCTAATATCCCTGGCCCTAATATCCCTGGCCCTAATATCCCTGGCCCTAATATCACTGGCCCTAATATCCCAGGCCCTAATATCCCTGGCCCTAATATCCCTGGCCCTAATATACCTGTTCCTAATATCCCTGGCCCTAATATGCCTGGCTCTAATATCCCTGGCCCTAATATCCCTGGCCCTAATATCCCTGGCCCTAATATCGCTGGCCCTAATATCCCTGGCCCTAATATCCCTGGCCCTAATATCCCTGGCCCTAATTTCCCTGGCCCTAATATCCATGGCCCTAATATCCCTGGCCCTAATATCCCTGGACCTAATATCCCTGGCCCTAATATCCCTGGACCTAATATCCCTGGCCCTAATAACCCTGGCACTAATATCCCTGGCCCTAATATCCCTGGCCCTAATATCCCTTGCCCTAAAATCCCTGGCCCTAATATCCCTGGCCCTAATATCCCTAGCCCTAATATCCCTGGCCATAATATCCCTGGCCCTAATATCCCTGGCCCTAATATCCCTGGCCCTAATATCCCTGGCCCTAATATCCCTGGCCCTATTATATCCCTGGCCTTAATAACCCTGGCCCTAATAACCCTGGCCCTAATATCCCTGGCCCTAATATCCCTGGCCCTAATATCCCTGGCCCTAATAACCCTGGCCGTAATATCCGTGGACCTAATATCCCTGGCCCTAATATCCCGGGCCCTAATATCCCTGGCCCTAATATCCCTGGCCCTAATATCCCTGGCCCTAATATCCCTGGCCCTAATATCCCTGGCCCTAATATCCCTGGCCCTAATATCCCTGGCCCTAATATCGCTGGCCATAACATCCCTGGCCCTAATAACCCTGGCCCTAATATCCCTGGCCATAATATGCCTGGCCCTAATATCCCTGGCCATTATATCCCTGGCCCTAATATCCCTGACCATAATATCCCTGGCCCTAATATCCCTGGCCCTAATATCTCTGGCCCTAATATCCCTGGCCCTAATATCCCTGGCCCTAATATCCGTAGCCCTAATATCCCTGGCCCAAATATCCCTGGCCCTAATATCCCTGGCCCTAATATCCCTGACCCTAATATCCCTGGCCCTAATATCCCTGGCCCTAATATCCCTGGCCCTAATATCCCTGGCCCTAATAACCCTGGCCCTAATATCCCTGGCCCTAATATCCCTGGCCCTAATATCCCTGGCCCTAATATCCCTGGCCCTAATATCCCTGGACCTAACATCCCTGGCCCTAATATCCCTGGCCCTAATATCCCTGGCCCTAAAATCCCTTGCCCTAAAATCCCTGGCCTAATATCACTGGGCCTAATATCCCTGGCCCTAATATCCCTGGCCCTAATATCCCTGGCCCTAAAATTCCTGGCCCTAATATCCCTGGCCCTAATAACCCTGGCCCTAATATCCCTGGCCCTAATATCCCTGGCCCTAATGTCCCTGGCCCTAATATCCCTGGCCCTAATATCCCTGGCGCTAATATCCCTGGACCTAATATCCCTGGCCCTAATATCCCTGGCCCTAATATCCCTGGCCCTAATATCCCTGGCCCTAATATCCCTGGCCCTAATATCCCTGGCCCTAATATCCCTGGCCCTAATATCGCTGGCCCTAATATCTCTGCCCCTAATATCCCTGGCCCTAATATCCCTGGCCCTAATATTCCTGGCCCTAATATCCCTTGCCCTAATATCCCTGGCCATAATATCCCTGGCCCTAATATCCCTGGCCCTAATATCCCTGGCCCTAACATCCCTGGCCCTAACATCCCTGGCCCTAATATCCCTGGCCCTAATATCCCTGGCCCTAATATCCCTGGCCCTAATATCCCTGGCCCTAATATCCCTGGCCGTAATATCTCTGGCCGTAATATCCGTGGACCTAATATCCCTGGCCCTAATATCCCTGGCCCTAATATCCCTGGCCCTAATATCCCTGGCCCTAATATCCCTGGACCTAATATCCCTGGCCCTAATATCCCTGGCCCTAATATCCCTGGCCCTAATATCGCTGGCCATAATATCGCTGGCCCTAATATCCCTGGCCCTAATATCCCTGGCATTAATATCCCTTGCCCTAATATCCCTGGCCCTAATATCCCTGGCCCTAATATCCCTGGCCCTAATATCCCTGGCCATAATATGCCTGGCCCTAATATCCCTAGCCATTATATCCCTGGCCCTAATATCCCTGACCATAATATCCCTGGCCCTAATATCCCTGGCCCTAATATCTCTGGCCCTAATATCCCTGGCCCTAATATCCCTGGCCCTAATATCCATGGCCCTAATATCCCTGGCCCAAATATCCCTGGCCCTAATATCCCTGGCCCTAATATCCCTGACACTAATATCCCTGGCCTTAATATCCTTGGCCCTAATATCCCTTGCCCTAATATCCCTGGCCCTAATATCCCTGGCCATAATATCCCTGGCACTAATATCCCTATCCCTAATAATGCTGGCCCTAATCTCCCTGGCCCTAATATCCCTGGCCCTAATATCCCTGGCCCTAATATCCCTGGCCCTAATATCCCTGGCCCTAATATCCCTGGCCCTAATATCCCTGGCCCTAATATCCCTGGCCCTAATATTCCTGGCCCTGATATCCCTGGCCCTAATATCCCTGGCCCTAATATCCATGGCCCTAATATCCCTGGCCCTAATATCCCTTGCCCTAAAATCCCTGGCCCTAATATCCTTGGCCCTAATATCCCTGGCCCTAATATCCCTGGCCCTAATATCCCTGGCCCTAATATCCCTGGACCTAATATCCCTGGCCCTAATATCCCTGGCCCTAATATCCCTGGCCCTAATAACCCTGGCCCTAATATCCCTGGCCCTAATATCCCTGGACCTAATATCCCTGGCCCTAATATCCCTGGCCCTAATATCCCTGGACCTAACATCCCTGGCCCTAATATCCCTGGCCCTAATATCCCTGTCCCTAATATCCCTTGCCCTAAAATCCCTGGCCCTAATATCACTGGGCCTAATATCCCTGGCCCTAATATCCCTGGCCCTAATATCCCTGGCCCTAATATCCCTGGCCCTAATATCCCTGGCCCTAATATCCCTGGCCCTAATAACCCTGGCCCTAATATCCCTGGCCCTAATATCCCTGGCCCTAATATCCCTGGCCCTAATATCCCTGGCCCTAATATCCCTGGACCTAATATCCCTGGCCCTAATATCCCTGGCCCTAATATCCCCGGCCCTAATATCCCCGGCCCTAATATCCCTGGCCCTAATATCCCTGGCCCTAATATCACTGGACCTAATATCTCTGGCCCTAATATCCCTGGCCCTAATATCCCTGGCCCTAATATCCCTGGCCCTAATATCCCTTGCCCTAATATCCCTGGCCATAATATCCCTGGCCCTAATATCCCTGGCCCTAATATACCTGGTCCTAATATCCCTGGCCCTAATATGCCTGGCTCTAATATCCCTGGCCCTAATATCCCTGGCCCTAATATCCCTGGCCCTAATATCGCTGGCCCTAATATCCCTGGCCCTAATATCCCTGGCCCTAATATCCCTGGCCCTAATTTCCCTGGCCCTAATATCCATGGCCCTAATATCCCTGGCCCTAATATCCCTGGACCTAATATCCCTGGCCCTAATATCCCTGGACCTAATATCCCTGGCCCTAATAACCCTGGCACTAATATCCCTGGCCCTAATATCCCTGGCCCTAATATCCCTTGCCCTAAAATCCCTGGCCCTAATATCCCTGGCCCTAATGTCCCTAGCCCTAATATCCCTGGCCATAATATCCCTGGCCCTAATATCCCTGGCCCTAATATCCCTGGCCCTAATATCCCTGGCCCTAATATCCCTGGCCCTATTATATCCCTGGCCTTAATAACCCTGGCCCTAATAACCCTGGCCCTAATATCCCTGGCCCTAATATCCCTGGCCCTAATATCCCTGGCCCTAATAACCCTGGCCGTAATATCCGTGGACCTAATATCCCTGGCCCTAATATCCCGGGCCCTAATATCCCTGGCCCTAATATCCCTGGCCCTAATATCCCTGGCCCTAATATCCCTGGCACTAATATCCCTGGCCCTAATATCCCTGGCCCTAATATCCCTGGCCCTAATATCGCTGGCCATAACATCCCTGGCCCTAATAACCCTGGCCCTAATATCCCTGGCCATAATATGCCTGGCCCTAATATCCCTGGCCATTATATCCCTGGCCCTAATATCCCTGACCGTAATATCCCTGGCCCTAATATCCCTGGCCCTAATATCTCTGGCCCTAATATCCCTGGCCCTAATATCCCTGGCCCTAATATCCGTAGCCCTAATATCCCTGGCCCAAATATCCCTGGCCCTAATATCCCTGGCCCTAATATCCCTGACCCTAATATCCCTGGCCCTAATATCCCTGGCCCTAATATCCCTGGCCCTAATATCCCTGGCCCTAATAACCCTGGCCCTAATATCCCTGGCCCTAATATCCCTGGCCCTAATATCCCTGGCCCTAATATCCCTGGCCCTAATATCCCTGGACCTAACATCCCTGGCCCTAATATCCCTGGCCCTAATATCCCTGGCCCTAAAATCCCTTGCCCTAAAATCCCTGGCCTAATATCACTGGGCCTAATATCCCTGGCCCTAATATCCCTGGCCCTAATATCCCTGGCCCTAAAATTCCTGGCCCTAATATCCCTGGCCCTAATAACCCTGGCCCTAATATCCCTGGCCCTAATATCCCTGGCCCTAATGTCCCTGGCCCTAATATCCCTGGCCCTAATATCCCTGGCGCTAATATCCCTGGACCTAATATCCCTGGCCCTAATATCCCTGGCCCTAATATCCCTGGCCCTAATATCCCTGGCCCTAATATCCCTGGCCCTAATATCCCTGGCCCTAATATCGCTGGCCCTAATATCTCTGCCCCTAATATCCCTGGCCCTAATATACCTGGCCCTAATATCCCTGGCCCTAATATCCCTTGCCCTAATATCCCTGGCCATAATATCCCTGGCCCTAATATCCCTGGCCCTAATATCCCTGGCCCTAACATCCCTGGCCCTAACATCCCTGGCCCTAATATCCCTGGCCCTAATATCCCTGGCCCTAATATCCCTGGCCCTAATATCCCTGGCCCTAATATCCCTGGCCCTAATATCTCTGGCCGTAATATCCGTGGACCTAATATCCCTGGCCCTAATATCCCTGGCCCTAATATCCCTGGCCCTAATATCCCTGGCCCTAATATCCCTGGACCTAATATCCCTGGCCCTAATATCCCTGGCCCTAATATCCCTGGCCCTAATATCGCTGGCCATAATATCCCTGGCCCTAATATCCCTGGCCCTAATATCCCTGGCATTAATATCCCTTGCCCTAATATCCCTGGCCCTAATATCCCTGGCCCTAATATCCCTGGCCCTAATATCCCTGGCCATAATATGCCTGGCCCTAATATCCCTAGCCATTATATCCCTGGCCCTAATATCCCTGACCATAATATCCCTGGCCCTAATATCCCTGGCCCTAATATCTCTGGCCCTAATATCCCTGGCCCTAATATCCCTGGCCCTAATATCCATGGCCCTAATATCCCTGGCCCAAATATCCCTGGCCCTAATATCCCTGGCCCTAATATCCCTGACACTAATATCCCTGGCCTTAATATCCTTGGCCCTAATATCCCTTGCCCTAATATCCCTGGCCCTAATTTCCCTGGCCATAATATCCCTGGCACTAATATCCCTATCCCTAATAATGCTGGCCCTAATCTCCCTGGCCCTAATATCCCTGGCCCTAATATCCCTGGCCCTAATATCCCTGGCCCTAATATCCCTGGCCCTAATATCCCTGGCCCTAATATCCCTGGCCCTAATATCCCTGGCCCTAATATTCCTGGCCCTGATATCCCTGGCCCTAATATCCCTGGCCCTAATATCCATGGCCCTAATATCCCTGGCCCTAATATCCCTTGCCCTAAAATCCCTGGCCCTAATATCCTTGGCCCTAATATCCCTGGCCCTAATATCCCTGGCCCTAATATCCCTGGCCCTAATATCCCTGTACCTAATATCCCTGGCCCTAATATCCCTGGCCCTAATATCCCTGGCCCTAATAACCCTGGCCCTAATATCCCTGGCCCTAATATCCCTGGACCTAATATCCCTGGCCCTAATATCCCTGGCCCTAATATCCCTGGACCTAACATCCCTGGCCCTAATATCCCTGGCCCTAATATCCCTGTCCCTAATATCCCTTGCCCTAAAATCCCTGGCCCTAATATCACTGGGCCTAATATCCCTGGCCCTAATATCCCTGGCCCTAATATCCCTGGCCCTAATATCCCTGGCCCTAATATCCCTGGCCCTAATATCCCTGGCCCTAATAACCCTGGCCCTAATATCCCTGGCCCTAATATCCCTGGCCCTAATATCCCTGGCCCTAATATCCCTGGACCTAATATCCCTGGCCCTAATATCCCTGGCCCTAATATCCCCGGCCCTAATATCCCCGGCCCTAATATCCCTGGCCCTAATATCCCTGGCCCTAATATCACTGGACCTAATATCTCTGGCCCTAATATCCCTGGCCCTAATATCCCTGGCCCTAATATCCCTGGCCCTAATATCCCTTGCCCTAATATCCCTGGCCATAATATCCCTGGCCCTAATATCCCTGGTCCTTATATCCCTGGCCCTAATATCCCTGGCCCTAATATCCCTGGCCCTAATATCCCTGGCCCTAATATCCCTGGCTCTAATATCCCTGGCCCTAATATCCCTGGTCCTAATATCCCTGGCCCTAAAATCCCTGGCCCTAATATCCCTGGCCCTAATATCCCTGGCCCTAATATCCCTGGCCCTCATATCCCTGGCATTAATATCCCTTGCCCTAATATCCCTGGCCCTAATATCCCTGGCCCTAATATCCCTGGCCCTAATATCCCTGGCAATAATATGCCTGGCGCTAATATCCCTAGCCATTATATCCCTGGCCCTAATATCCCTGACCGTAATATCCCTGGCCCTAATATCCCTGGCCCTAATATCTCTGGCCCTAATATCCCTGGCCCTATTATCCCTGGCCCTAATATCCGTGGCCCTAATATCCCTGGCCCAAATATCCCTGGCCCTAATATCCCTGGCCCTAATATCCCTGACACTAATATCCCTGACCCTAATATCCCTGGCCCTAATATCCCTTGCCCTAATATCCCTGGCCCTAATATCCCTGGCCATAATATCCCTGGCACTAATATCCCTGTCCCTAATAATGCTGGCCCTAATCTCCCTGGCCCTAATATCCCTGGCCCTAATATCCCTGGCCCTAATATCCCTGGCCCTAATATCCCTGGCCCTAATATCCCTGGCCCTAATATCCCTGGCCATAATATCCCTGGCCCTAATATCCCTGGCCCTAGTATCCCTGGCCCTAAAATCCCTGGCCCTAATATCCCTGGCCCTAATATCCCTGGCCCTCATATCCCTAGCCATAATATCCCTGGCCATAATATCCCTGGCCCTAATAGCCCTGGCCCTAATAACGCTGGCCCTAATCTCCCTGGCCCTAAAATCCCTGGCCCTAAAATCCCTGGCCCTAATATCCCTGGCCCTAATATCCCTGGTGCTAATATCCCTGGCCCTAATATCCCTGGCCCTGATATCCCTGGCCCTGATATCCCTGGCCCTAATATCCCTGACCCTAATATCCCTGGCCCTAATATCCCTGGCACTAAAATCCCTGGCCCTAATATCCCTGGCCCTAGTATTCCTGGCCCTAATATCTCTGGCCCTAATATCCCTGGCCCTAATATCCCTGGCCCTAATATCCCTGGCCCTAATATCCCTGGCTCTAATATCCCTGGCCCTAAAATCCCTGGCCCTAATATCCTTGGCCCTAATATTCCTGCCCCTAATATCCCTAGCCCTAATATCCCTGGCCCGAATATCCCTGGCCCTATTATCCCTGGCCCTAATATACCTGGCCCTAATATCCCTGGCACTAATATCCCTGCCCCTAATATCCCTGGCTCTAATATCCCTGGCCCTAATACACCTGGCCCTAATATCCCTGGCCCTAATATACCTGGCCCTAATATCCCTGGCCCTAATATCCCTGGCCCTATTATCCCTGGCCCTATTATCCTTGGCTTTAATATCCCTGGCCTTAATATCCCTGGCCCTAATATCCCTGGCCCTAATATCCCTGGCCCTAATATCCCTGGCCCTAATATTCCTGGCCTCTAATATCCCTGGCCCTAACATCCTTGGCCATGATATCCCTGGCCCTAATATCCCTGGCCGTAATATCCCTGGCCCTAATATCCCTGGCACTAATATTCCTGGCCTCTAATATCCCTGGCCCTAACATCCCTGGCCATGATATCCCTGGACCTAATATCCATGGCCGTAATATCCCTGTCCCCAATATCCCTGGCCCTAATATCCCTGGCCCTAATATCCCTGGCCCTAATATCCCTGGCCCTAATATCCCTGGCCCTAATATGCCTGGCCTTAATATCCCTGGCCCTAATATCCCTGGCCCTAATATCCCTGGCCGTAATATCCCTGGCCCTAATATCCCTGGCCCTAATATCCCTGGCACTAATATCCCTGGCCCTAATATCCCTGGCCCTAATATACCTGGCCCTAATATCCCTGGCCCTAATATCCCTGGCCCTAATATCCCTGACCCTAATATCCCTGGCCTTAATATCCCTGGCTCTAATATCCCTGGCCCTAATATCTCTTGCCCTAAAATCCCTGGCCCTAATATCGCTGGCCCTAATTTCCCTGGTCCTAATATCCCTGGCCCTAATATCCCTGGCCCTAATATCCCTGGCACTAATATCCCTGGCCCTAATATTCCTGGCCCTAATATCCCTGGCCCTAATATCCTGGGCCCTAATATCCCTGGCCCTAATATCCCTGGCCCTAATATCCCTGGCCCTAATATCCCTGGCCCTAATATCCCTGGCTGTAATATCCCTGGCCCTAATATCCCTGGCCCTAATATCCCTGGCCCTAATATCCCTGGCCCTAATATCCCTGGCCCTAATATACCTGGCCCTAATATCCCTGGCCCTAATATCCCTGGCCCTAATATCCCTGGCCCTAATATCCCTGGCCTTAATATCCCTGGCCTTAATATCCCTGGCCCTAATATCCCTGGCCCTAATATCTCTTGCCCTAAAATCCCTGGCCCTAATATCACTGGCCCTAATATCCCTGGCCCTAATATCCCTGGCCCTAATATCCCTGGCCCTAATATCCCTGGCACTAATATCCCTGGCCTTAATATCCCTGGCCCTAATATCCCTGGCCCTAATATCCCTGGCCCTAATATCCCTGGCCCTAATATCCCTTGCCCTAATATCCGTGGCCCTAATATCCCTGTCCCTAATATTCCTGGCCCTAATATCACTGGCCCTAATATCCCTGGCCCTAAAATCCCTGGCCCTAATATCCCTGGCCCTAATATCCCTGGCCCTAAAATCCCTGGCCATAATATCACTGGCCCTAATATCCCTGGCCCTAATATCCCAGGCCCTAATATCCCTGGCCCTAATATCCCTGGCCCTAATATCCCTGGCCCTAATATCCCTGGCCCTAATATCCCTGGCCCTAATATCCCTGGCTCTAATATCCCTGGCCCTAATATACCTGGCCCTAATATCCTTGGCCCTAATATTGCTGGCCCTAATATCCCTGGCCATAATATCCCTGGCCCTAATATCCCTGGCCCTAATATCCCTGGCCCGAATATCCCTGGCCCTAATATCCCTGGCCCTAATATCCCTGGCCCTAATATCCCTGGCCCTAATATCCCTGGCCCTAAAGCCCTGGCCCTAATATCTCTGGTCCTAATATCCCTTGCCCTAAAATCCCTGGCCCTAATATCCCTGGCCCTAATATCCCTGGCCCTAATATCCCTGGCCCTAATATCCCTGGCACTAATATCCCTGGCCCTAATATCCCTGGCCCTAATATCCCTGGCCCTAATATCCCTCGCCCTAATATCCCTCGCCCTAATATCCCTGGCCCTAATATCCCTGGCCCTAATATCCCTGGCCCTAATATCCCTGGCCCTATCATCCCTGGCCCTAATATACCTGGCCCTAATAACCCTGACACTAATATCCCTTGCCCTAATATCCCTGGCCCTAATATCCCTGGCCCTAATATCCCTGGCCCTAATATCCCTGCCCCTAATATCCCTGGCCCTAATATCCCTGGCCCTAATACACCTGGCCCTAATATCCCTGGCCCTAATATACCTGGCTCTAATATCCCTGGCCCTAATATCCCTGGCCCTAATATCCCTGGCTCTAATATCCCTGGCCCTAAAATCCCTGGCCCTAATATCCTTGGCCCTAATATTCCTGCCCCTAATATCCCTAGCCCTAATATCCCTGGCCCGAATATCCCTGGCCCTATTATCCCTGGCCCTAATATACCTGGCCCTAATATCCCTGGCACTAATATCCCTGCCCCTAATATCCCTGGCTCTAATATCCCTGGCCCTAATACACCTGGCCCTAATATCCCTGGCCCTAATATACCTGGCCCTAATATCCCTGGCCCTAATATCCCTGGCCCTATTATCCCTGGCCCTATTATCCTTGGCCTTAATATCCCTGGCCTTAATATCCCTGGCCCTAATATCCCTGGCCCTAATATCCCTGGCCCTAATATCCCTGGCCCTAATATTCCTGGCCTCTAATATCCCTGGCCCTAACATCCTTGGCCATGATATACCTGGCCCTAATATCCCTGGCCGTAATATCCCTGGCCCTAATATCCCTGGCACTAATATTCCTGGCCTCTAATATCCCTGGCCCTAACATCCCTGGCCATGATATCCCTGGACCTAATATCCATGGCCGTAATATCCCTGTCCCCAATATCCCTGGCCCTAATATCCCTGGCCCTAATATCCCTGGCCCTAATATCCCTGGCCCTAATATCCCTGGCCCTAATATGCCTGGCCTTAATATCCCTGGCCCTAATATCCCTGGCCCTAATATCCCTGGCCGTAATATCCCTGGCCCTAATATCCCTGGCCCTAATATCCCTGGCACTAATATCCCTGGCCCTAATATCCCTGGCCCTAATATACCTGGCCCTAATATCCCTGGCCCTAATATCCCTGGCCCTAATATCCCTGACCCTAATATCCCTGGCCTTAATATCCCTGGCTCTAATATCCCTGGCCCTAATATCTCTTGCCCTAAAATCCCTGGCCCTAATATCGCTGGCCCTAATTTCCCTGGTCCTAATATCCCTGGCCCTAATATCCCTGGCCCTAATATCCCTGGCACTAATATCCCTGGCCCTAATATTCCTGGCCCTAATATCCCTGGCCCTAATATCCTGGGCCCTAATATCCCTGGCCCTAATATCCCTGGCCCTAATATCCCTGGCCCTAATATCCCTGGCCCTAATATCCCTGGCTGTAATATCCCTGGCCCTAATATCCCTGGCCCTAATATCCCTGGCCCTAATATCCCTGGCCCTAATATCCCTGGCCCTAATATACCTGGCCCTAATATCCCTGGCCCTAATATCCCTGGCCCTAATATCCCTGGCCCTAATATCCCTGGCCTTAATATCCCTGGCCTTAATATCCCTGGCCCTAATATCCCTGGCCCTAATATCTCTTGCCCTAAAATCCCTGGCCCTAATATCACTGGCCCTAATATCCCTGGCCCTAATATCCCTGGCCCTAATATCCCTGGCCCTAATATCCCTGGCACTAATATCCCTGGCCTTAATATCCCTGGCCCTAATATCCCTGGCCCTAATATCCCTGGCCCTAATATCCCTGGCCCTAATATCCCTTGCCCTAATATCCGTGGCCCTAATATCCCTGTCCCTAATATTCCTGGCCCTAATATCACTGGCCCTAATATCCCTGGCCCTAAAATCCCTGGCCCTAATATCCCTGGCCCTAATATCCCTGGCCCTAAAATCCCTGGCCATAATATCACTGGCCCTAATATCCCTGGCCCTAATATCCCAGGCCCTAATATCCCTGGCCCTAATATCCCTGGCCCTAATATCCTTGGCCCTAATATCCCTGGCCCTAATATCCCTGGCCCTAATATCCCTGGCTCTAATATCCCTGGCCCTAATATACCTGGCCCTAATATCCTTGGCCCTAATATTGCTGGCCCTAATATCCCTGGCCATAATATCCCTGGCCCTAATATCCCTGGCCCTAATATCCCTGGCCCGAATATCCCTGGCCCTAATATCCCTGGCCCTAATATCCCTGGCCCTAATATCCCTGGCCCTAATATCCCTGGCCCTAAAGCCCTGGCCCTAATATCTCTGGTCCTAATATCCCTTGCCCTAAAATCCCTGGCCCTAATATCCCTGGCCCTAATATCCCTGGCCCTAATATCCCTGGCCCTAATATCCCTGGCACTAATATCCCTGGCCCTAATATCCCTGGCCCTAATATCCCTGGCCCTAATATCCCTCGCCCTAATATCCCTCGCCCTAATATCCCTGGCCCTAATATCCCTGGCCCTAATATCCCTGGCCCTAATATCCCTGGCCCTATCATCCCTGGCCCTAATATACCTGGCCCTAATAACCCTGACACTAATATCCCTTGCCCTAATATCCCTGGCCCTAATATCCCTGGCCCTAATATCCCTGGCCCTAATATCCCTGCCCCTAATATCCCTGGCCCTAATATCCCTGGCCCTAATACACCTGGCCCTAATATCCCTGGCCCTAATATACCTGGCTCTAATATCCCTGTCCTAATATCCCTGGCCCTAATATCCCTGGCCCTATTATCCTTGGCCTTAATATCCCTGGCCTTAATATCCCTGGCACTAATATCCCTGGCCCTAATATCCCTGGCCCTAAAATCCCTGGCCCTAATATCCCTGGCCCTAACATCCCTGGCCCTAATATCCCTGGCCCTAATATCCCTGGCCATAATATCCCTGGCCCTAATATACCTGGTCCTAATATCCCTGGCCCTAAAATCCCTGGCCCTAATATCCCTGGATCTAATATCCCTGGCCCTAATATCCCAGGCCCTAATTTCCATGGCCCTAAGTTCCCTGGCCCTAATATCCCTGGCCCTAATATCCCTGCCCCTAATATCCCTGGTCCTAATATCCCTGGCCCTAATATCCCTGGCCCTAATATCTCTGGACCTAATATCCCTGGCCCTAATATCCCTGGCCCTAATATCCCTGGCCCTAATATCCCTGGCTGTAATATCCCTGGCCCTAATATCCCTGGCCCTAATATCCCTGGCCCTAATATCCCTGGCCCTAATATCCCTGGCCCTAATATACCTGGCCCTAATATCCCTGGCCCTAATATCCCTGGCCCTAATATCCCTGGCCCTAATATCCCTGGCCTTAATATCCCTGGCCTTAATATCCCTGGCCCTAATATCCCTGGCCCTAATATCTCTTGCCCTAAAATCCCTGGCCCTAATATCACTGGCCCTAATATCCCTGGCCCTAATATCCCTGGCCCTAATATCCCTGGCCCTAATATCCCTGGCACTAATATCCCTGGCCTTAATATCCCTGGCCCTAATATCCCTGGCCCTAATATCCCTGGCCCTAATATCCCTGGCCCTAATATCCCTTGCCCTAATATCCGTGGCCCTAATATCCCTGTCCCTAATATTCCTGGCCCTAATATCACTGGCCCTAATATCCCTGGCCCTAAAATCCCTGGCCCTAATATCCCTGGCCCTAATATCCCTGGCCCTAAAATCCCTGGCCATAATATCACTGGCCCTAATATCCCTGGCCCTAATATCCCAGGCCCTAATATCCCTGGCCCTAATATCCCTGGCCCTAATATCCCTGGCCCTAATATCCCTGGCCCTAATATCCCTGGCCCTAATATCCCTGGCTCTAATATCCCTGGCCCTAATATACCTGGCCCTAATATCCTTGGCCCTAATATTGCTGGCCCTAATATCCCTGGCCATAATATCCCTGGCCCTAATATCCCTGGCCCTAATATCCCTGGCCCGAATATCCCTGGCCCTAATATCCCTGGCCCTAATATCCCTGGCCCTAATATCCCTGGCCCTAATATCCCTGGCCCTAAAGCCCTGGCCCTAATATCTCTGGTCCTAATATCCCTTGCCCTAAAATCCCTGGCCCTAATATCCCTGGCCCTAATATCCCTGGCCCTAATATCCCTGGCCCTAATATCCCTGGCACTAATATCCCTGGCCCTAATATCCCTGGCCCTAATATCCCTGGCCCTAATATCCCTCGCCCTAATATCCCTCGCCCTAATATCCCTGGCCCTAATATCCCTGGCCCTAATATCCCTGGCCCTAATATCCCTGGCCCTATCATCCCTGGCCCTAATATACCTGGCCCTAATAACCCTGACACTAATATCCCTTGCCCTAATATCCCTGGCCCTAATATCCCTGGCCCTAATATCCCTGGCCCTAATATCCCTGCCCCTAATATCCCTGGCCCTAATATCCCTGGCCCTAATACACCTGGCCCTAATATCCCTGGCCCTAATATACCTGGCTCTAATATCCCTGGCCCTAATATCCCTGGCCCTAATATCCCTGGCTCTAATATCCCTGGCCCTAAAATCCCTGGCCCTAATATCCTTGGCCCTAATATTCCTGCCCCTAATATCCCTAGCCCTAATATCCCTGGCCCGAATATCCCTGGCCCTATTATCCCTGGCCCTAATATACCTGGCCCTAATATCCCTGGCACTAATATCCCTGCCCCTAATATCCCTGGCTCTAATATCCCTGGCCCTAATACACCTGGCCCTAATATCCCTGGCCCTAATATACCTGGCCCTAATATCCCTGGCCCTAATATCCCTGGCCCTATTATCCCTGGCCCTATTATCCTTGGCCTTAATATCCCTGGCCTTAATATCCCTGGCCCTAATATCCCTGGCCCTAATATCCCTGGCCCTAATATCCCTGGCCCTAATATTCCTGGCCTCTAATATCCCTGGCCCTAACATCCTTGGCCATGATATACCTGGCCCTAATATCCCTGGCCGTAATATCCCTGGCCCTAATATCCCTGGCACTAATATTCCTGGCCTCTAATATCCCTGGCCCTAACATCCCTGGCCATGATATCCCTGGACCTAATATCCATGGCCGTAATATCCCTGTCCCCAATATCCCTGGCCCTAATATCCCTGGCCCTAATATCCCTGGCCCTAATATCCCTGGCCCTAATATCCCTGGCCCTAATATGCCTGGCCTTAATATCCCTGGCCCTAATATCCCTGGCCCTAATATCCCTGGCCGTAATATCCCTGGCCCTAATATCCCTGGCCCTAATATCCCTGGCACTAATATCCCTGGCCCTAATATCCCTGGCCCTAATATACCTGGCCCTAATATCCCTGGCCCTAATATCCCTGGCCCTAATATCCCTGACCCTAATATCCCTGGCCTTAATATCCCTGGCTCTAATATCCCTGGCCCTAATATCTCTTGCCCTAAAATCCCTGGCCCTAATATCGCTGGCCCTAATTTCCCTGGTCCTAATATCCCTGGCCCTAATATCCCTGGCCCTAATATCCCTGGCACTAATATCCCTGGCCCTAATATTCCTGGCCCTAATATCCCTGGCCCTAATATCCTGGGCCCTAATATCCCTGGCCCTAATATCCCTGGCCCTAATATCCCTGGCCCTAATATCCCTGGCCCTAATATCCCTGGCTGTAATATCCCTGGCCCTAATATCCCTGGCCCTAATATCCCTGGCCCTAATATCCCTGGCCCTAATATCCCTGGCCCTAATATACCTGGCCCTAATATCCCTGGCCCTAATATCCCTGGCCCTAATATCCCTGGCCCTAATATCCCTGGCCTTAATATCCCTGGCCTTAATATCCCTGGCCCTAATATCCCTGGCCCTAATATCTCTTGCCCTAAAATCCCTGGCCCTAATATCACTGGCCCTAATATCCCTGGCCCTAATATCCCTGGCCCTAATATCCCTGGCCCTAATATCCCTGGCACTAATATCCCTGGCCTTAATATCCCTGGCCCTAATATCCCTGGCCCTAATATCCCTGGCCCTAATATCCCTGGCCCTAATATCCCTTGCCCTAATATCCGTGGCCCTAATATCCCTGTCCCTAATATTCCTGGCCCTAATATCACTGGCCCTAATATCCCTGGCCCTAAAATCCCTGGCCCTAATATCCCTGGCCCTAATATCCCTGGCCCTAAAATCCCTGGCCATAATATCACTGGCCCTAATATCCCTGGCCCTAATATCCCAGGCCCTAATATCCCTGGCCCTAATATCCCTGGCCCTAATATCCTTGGCCCTAATATCCCTGGCCCTAATATCCCTGGCCCTAATATCCCTGGCTCTAATATCCCTGGCCCTAATATACCTGGCCCTAATATCCTTGGCCCTAATATTGCTGGCCCTAATATCCCTGGCCATAATATCCCTGGCCCTAATATCCCTGGCCCTAATATCCCTGGCCCGAATATCCCTGGCCCTAATATCCCTGGCCCTAATATCCCTGGCCCTAATATCCCTGGCCCTAAAGCCCTGGCCCTAATATCTCTGGTCCTAATATCCCTTGCCCTAAAATCCCTGGCCCTAATATCCCTGGCCCTAATATCCCTGGCCCTAATATCCCTGGCCCTAATATCCCTGGCACTAATATCCCTGGCCCTAATATCCCTGGCCCTAATATCCCTGGCCCTAATATCCCTCGCCCTAATATCCCTCGCCCTAATATCCCTGGCCCTAATATCCCTGGCCCTAATATCCCTGGCCCTAATATCCCTGGCCCTATCATCCCTGGCCCTAATATACCTGGCCCTAATAACCCTGACACTAATATCCCTTGCCCTAATATCCCTGGCCCTAATATCCCTGGCCCTAATATCCCTGGCCCTAATATCCCTGCCCCTAATATCCCTGGCCCTAATATCCCTGGCCCTAATACACCTGGCCCTAATATCCCTGGCCCTAATATACCTGGCTCTAATATCCCTGTCCTAATATCCCTGGCCCTAATATCCCTGGCCCTATTATCCTTGGCCTTAATATCCCTGGCCTTAATATCCCTGGCACTAATATCCCTGGCCCTAATATCCCTGGCCCTAAAATCCCTGGCCCTAATATCCCTGGCCCTAACATCCCTGGCCCTAATATCCCTGGCCCTAATATCCCTGGCCATAATATCCCTGGCCCTAATATACCTGGTCCTAATATCCCTGGCCCTAAAATCCCTGGCCCTAATATCCCTGGATCTAATATCCCTGGCCCTAATATCCCAGGCCCTAATTTCCATGGCCCTAAGTTCCCTGGCCCTAATATCCCTGGCCCTAATATCCCTGCCCCTAATATCCCTGGTCCTAATATCCCTGGCCCTAATATCCCTGGCCCTAATATCTCTGGACCTAATATCCCTGGCCCTAATATCCAGGGCCCTAATATCCCTGGCCCCAATATCCCTGGCCCTAATATCCCTGGCCCTAATAATCCCTGGCCCTAATATCCCTGGCCCTAATATCCCTGGCCCTAATATCCCTGGCCCTAATATCCCTGGCCCTAATATCCCTGGCCCTAATATCCCTGGCCCTAATATCCCTGGCCCTAATATCCCTGGCCGTAATATCCCTGGCCCTAATATCCCTGGCCCTAATAACCCTGGCCCTAATATCCCTGGCCCTAATATTCCTGGCCCTAATATCTCTGGCACTAATATGCCTGGCCCTAATATCCCTGGCCCTAATACCCCTGGCCCTAATATCCCTGGCCCTAATATCCCTGGCCATAATACCCTTGGCCCTATTACCCCTGGCCCTAATACCCCTGGCCCTAATATCCCTTTCCCTAATATCCCTGGCCGTAATATCCCTGGCCCTAAAATCCCTGGCCCTAATATCCCTGGCCCTAATATCCCTGGCACTAAAATCCCTGGCCCTAATATCCCTGGCCCTAACATCCCTGGCCCTAAAATCCCTGGCCATAATATCACTGGCCCTAATATCCCTGGCCCTAATATCCCAGGCCCTAATATCCTTGGCCGTAATATCCCTGGCCCTAATATCCCTGGCCCTCATATCCCTGGCCGTAATATCCCTGGCTCTAATATCCCTGGCCCTAATATCCCTGGCCCTAATATCCTTGGCCCTAATATCCCTGGCCCTAATATCCCTGGCCCTAATATCCCTGGCCTTAATATCCCTGGCCCTAATATCCCTGGCCCTAATATCCCTGGCCCTATTATCCCTGGCCCTAATATCCCTGGCCCTAATATCCCTGGCCCTAATATCCCTGGCCCTAATATCCCTGGCCCTAATATCCCTGGCCCTAATATCCCTGGCCCTAATATCTCTGGCCCTAATATTCCTGGCCCTAATATCCCAGGCCCTAATATCCTTGACCCTAATATCCCTGGCCCTAATATCCCTGGCCCTAATATTCCTGGCCCTAATATCCCTGGCACTAATATCCCTGGCCCTAATATCCCTGGCCCTAATATCCCTGGCCGTAATATTCCTGGCCCTAATATCCCTGGCCCTAATATCCCTGGCCCTAATATCCCTGGCCCTAATATTCCTGGCCCTAATATCCCTGGCCCTAATATCCCTGGCCCTAATATCCCTGGCCGTAATATCCCTGGCCCTAATATCCCTGGCCCTAATATCCCTGGCCCTAATATCCCTGGCCCTAATATTCCTGGCCCTAATATGCCTGGCCCTAATATGCCTGGCCCTAATACCCCTGGCCCTAATATCCCTGGCCCTAAATATCCCTGGCTCTAATATCTCTGGCCCTAATATCCCTGGCCCTAATATCCCTGGCCATAATACCCTTGGCCCTATTACCCCTGGCCCTAATACCCCTGGCCCTAATATCCCTGGCCCTAATATCCCTGGCCCTAATATCCCTGGCCCTAATATCCCTGGCCCTAATATCCCTGGCCCTAATATCCCTGGCTCTAATATCCCTGTCCCTAATATCCCTGGCCGTAATATCCCTGGCCCTTAAATCCCTGGCCCTAATATCCCTGGCCCTAATATCCCTGGCCCTAAAATCCCTGGCCCTAATATCCCTGGCCCTAACATCCGTGGCCCTAAAATCCCTTGCCATAATATCACTGGCCCTAATATCCCTGGCCCTAAAATCCCTGGCCCTAATATCCCTGGCCCTAATATCCCTGGCCCTAAAATCCCTGGCCCTAATCTCCCTGGCCCTAATATCCCTGGCCCTAATATCCCTGGCCCTAATATTCCTGGCCCTAATATCCCTGGCCCTAATATCCCTGGCGCTAATATCCCTGGCCCTAATATCCCTGGCCGTAATATCCCTGGCCCTAATATCCCTGGCCCTAATATCCCTGGCCCTAATATCCCTGGCCCTAATATTCCTGGCCCTAATATCCCTGGCCCTAATATGCCTGGCCCTAATATCCCTGGCCCTAATACCCCTGGCCCTAATATCCCTGGCCTTAATATCCCTGGCTCTAATATCTCTGGCCCTAATATCCCTGGCCCTAATATCCCTGGCCATAATACCCTTGGCCCTATTACCCCTGGCCCTAATACCCCTGGCCCTAATATCCCTGGCCCTAATATCCCTGGCCCTAATATCCCTGGCCCTAATATCGCTGGCCCTAATATCCCTGGCCCTAATATCCCTGGCCCTAATATCCCTGGCTCTAATATCCCTGTCCCTAATATCCCTGGCTGTAATTTCTCTGACCCTAAAATCCCTGGCCCTAATATCCCTGGCCCTAATATCCCTGGCCCTAAAATCCCTGGCCCTAATATCCCTGGCCCTAACATCCCTGGCCCTAAAATCCCTGGCCATAATATCACTGGCCCTAATATCCCTGGCCCTAATATCCCAGGCCCTAATATCCTTGGCCCTAATATCCCTGGCCCTAATATCCCTGGCCGTAATATCCCTGGCTCTAATATCCCTGGCCCTAATATCTCTGGCCCTAATATCCTTGGCCCTAATATCCCTGGCCCTAATATCCCTGGCCCTAATATCCCTGGCCCTGATATCCCTTGCCCTAAAATCCCTGGCCCTAATATCCCTTGCCCTAATATCCCTGGCCCTAATATCCCTGGCCCTAATATCCCTGGCCCCAATATCCCTGGCCCTAATATTCCTGGCCCTAATATCCCAGGCCCTAATATCCTTGGCCCTAATATCCCTGGCCCTAATATCCCTGGCCCTAATATCCCTGGCCCTAATATCCCTGGCCCTAATATCCCTGGCCCTAATATCCCTGGATCTAATATCCCTGGCCCTAATATCCCTGGCCCTAATATCCCTGGCCCTAATATCGCTGGCCCTAATATCCCTGGCCCTAATATCCCTGGCCCTAATATCCCTGGCCCTAATATCCCTGGCCCTAATATCCCTGGCCCTAATATCCCTGGCCCTAAAATTCCTGGCCCTAATATCCCTGGCCCTAACATCCCTGGCCCTAATATCCCTGGCCCTAATATCCCTGGCCCTAATATCCCTGGCCCTAATATCCCTGGTCCTAATATCCCTGGCCGTAATATCCCTGGCCCTAATATCCCTGGCCCTAATATCCCTGGCCCTAATATCCCTGGCCCTAATATCCCTGGCTCTAATATCCCTGGCCCTAATATCCCTGGCCCTAATATCCCTGGCCCTAATATCACTGGCCCTAATATCCCTGGCCCTAATATCCCTGGCCCTAAAATCCCTGGCCCTAATATCCCTGGCCCTAATATTCCTGGCCCTAAAATCCCTGGCCCTAATATCCCTGGCCCTAATATCCCTGGCCCTAATATCCCTGGCCCTAATATTCCTGGCCCTAATATCCCTGGCCCTAATATCCCTGGCCCTAATATCCCTGGCCCTAATATCCCTGGCCGTAATATCCCTGGCCCTAATATCCCTGGCCCTAATATCCCTGGCCCTAATATTCCTGGCCCTAATATCCCTGGCCCTAATATGCCTGGCCCTAATATCCCTGGCCCTAATACCCCTGGCCCTAATATCCCTGGCCCTAATATCCCTGGTTCTAATATCTCTGGCCCTAATATCCCTGGCCCTAATATCCCTGGCCATAATTCCCTTGGCCCTATTACCCCTGGCCCTAATACCCCTGGCCCTAATATCCCTGGCCCTAATATCCCTGGCCCTAATATCCCTGGCCCTAATATCCCTGGCCCTAATATCCCTGGCCCTAATATCCCTGGCCCTAATATCCCTGGCCCTAATATCCCTGGCCCTAATATCCCTGGCCCTAAAATTCCTGGCCCTAATATCCCTGGCCCTAACATCCCTGGCCCTAATATCCCTGGCCCTAATATCCCTGGCTCTAATATCCCTGTCCCTAATATCCCTGGCCGTAATATCCCTGGCCCTAAAATCCCTGGCCCTAATATCCCTGGCCCTAATATCCCTGGCCCTAAAATCCCTGGCCCTAATATCCCTGGCCCTAACATCCCTGGCCCTAAAATCCCTGGCCATAATATCACTGGCCATAATATCCCTGGCCCTAATATCCCAGGCCCTAATATCCTTGGCCCTAATATTCCTGGCCCTAAAATCCTTGGCCCTAATATCCCTGGCCGTAATATCCCTGGCTGTAATATCCCTGGACCTAATATACTTGGCCCTAATATCCTTGGCCCTAATATCCCTGGCCCTAATATCCCTGGCCCTAATATCCCTGGCCTTAATATCCCTGGCCCTAATATCCCTGGCCCTAATATCCCTGGCCCTAATATCCCTGTCCCTAATATCCCTGGCCTTAATATCCCTGGCCCTAATATCCCTGGCCCTAATATCCCTGGCCCTAATATCCCTGGCCCTGATATCCCTTGCCCTAAAATCCCTGGCCCTAATATCCCTTGCCCTAATATCCCTGGCCCTAATATCCCTGGCCCTAATATCCCTGGCCCTAATATCCCTGGCCCTAATATTCCTGGCCCTAATATCCCAGGCCCTAATATCCTTGGCCCTAATATCCCTGGCCCTAATATCCCTGGCCCTAATATACCTGGCCCTAATATCCCTGGCCCTAATATCCCTGGCTCTAATATCCCTGGCCCTAATATCCCTGGCCCTAATATCCCTGGCCCTAATATCCCTGGCCCTAATATTCCTGGCCCTAATATGCCTGGCCCTAATATGCCTGGCCCTAATACCCCTGGCCCTAATATCCCTGGCCCTAAATATCCCTGGCTCTAATATCTCTGGCCCTAATATCCCTGGCCCTAATATCCCTGGCCATAATACCCTTGGCCCTATTACCCCTGGCCCTAATACCCCTGGCCCTAATATCCCTGGCCCTAATATCCCTGGCCCTAATATCCTTGGCCCTAATATCCCTGGCCCTAATATCCCTGGCCCTAATATCCCTGGCTCTAATATCCCTGTCCCTAAAATCCCTGGCCGTAATATCCCTGGCCCTAAAATCCCTGGCCCTAATATCCCTGGCCCTAATATCCCTGGCCCTAAAATCCCTGGCCCTAATATCCCTGGCCCTAACATCCGTGGCCCTAAAATCCCTGGCCATAACATCACTGGCCCTAATATCCCTGGCCCTAAAATCCCTGGCCCTAATATCCCTGGCCCTAATATCCCTGGCCCTAAAATCCCTGGCCCTAATATCCCTGGCCCTAATATCCCTGGCCCTAATATCCCTGGCCCTAATATCCCTGGCCGTATTATCCCTGGCCCTAATATCCCTGGCCCTAATATCCCTGGCCCTAATATCCCTGGCCCTAATATCCCTGGCCCTAATATCCCTGGCCCTAAAATCCCTGGCCCTAATATCCCTGGCCCTAACATCCGTGGCCCTAAAATCCCTGGCCCTAATATCCCTGGCCCTAATATCCCTGGCCCTAATATCCCTGGCCGTAATATCCCTGGCCCTAAAATCCCTGGCCCTAATATCCCTGGCCCTAATATCCCTGGCCCTAAAATCCCTGGCCCTAATATCCCTGGCCCTAACATCCCTGGCCCTAAAATCCCTGGCCATAATATCACTGGCCATAATATCCCTGGCCCTAATATCCCAGGCCCTAATATCCTTGGCCCTAATATTCCTGGCCCTAAAATCCTTGGCCCTAATATCCCTGGCCGTAATATCCCTGGCTCTAATATCCCTGGCCCTAATATCCTTGGCCCTAATATCCTTGGCCCTAATATCCCTGGCCCTAATATCCCTGGCCCTAATATCCCTGGCCTTAATATCCCTGGCCCTAATATCCCTGGCCCTAATATCCCTGGCCCTAATATCCCTGTCCCTAATATCCCTGGCCCTAATATCCCTGGCCCTAATATCCCTGGCCCTAATATCCCTGGCCCTAATATCCCTGGCCCTGATATCCCTTGCCCTAAAATCCCTGGCCCTAATATCCCTGCCCTAATATCCCTGGCCCTAATATCCCTGGCCCTAATATCCCTGGCTCTAATATCCCTGGCCCTAATATTCCTGGCCCTAATATCCCAGGCCCTAATATCCTTGGCCCTAATATCCCTGGCCCTAATATCCCTGGCCCTAATATCCCTGGCCCTAATATCCCTGGCCCTAATATCCCTGGCTCTAATATCCCTGGCCCTAATATCCCTGGCCCTAATATCCCTGGCCCTAATATCCCTGGCCGTAATATCCCTGGCCCTAATATCCCTGGCCCTAATATGCCTGGCCCTAATATGCCTGGCCCTAATACCCCTGGCCCTAATATCCCTGGCCCTAAATATCCCTGGCTCTAATATCTCTGGCCCTAATATCCCTGGCCCTAATATCCCTGGCCATAATACCCTTGGCCCTATTACCCCTGGCCCTAATACCCCTGGCCCTAATATCCCTGGCCCTAATATCCCTGGCCCTAATATCCCTGGCCCTAATATCCCTGGCCCTAATATCCCTGGCCCTAATATCCCTGGCTCTAATATCCCTGTCCCTAAAATCCCTGGCCGTAATATCCCTGGCCCTAAAATCCCTGGCCCTAATATCCCTGGCCCTAATATCCCTGGCCCTAAAATCCCTGGCCCTAATATCCCTGGCCCTAACATCCGTGGCCCTAAAATCCCTGGCCATAACATCACTGGCCCTAATATCCCTGGCCCTAATATCCCTGGCCCTAATATCCCTGGCCCTAATATCCCTGGCCCTAATATCCCTGGCCCTAATATCCCTGGCCCTAATATCCCTGGCCCTAATATTCCTGGCCCTAATATGCCTGGCCCTAATATGCCTGGCCCTAATACCCCTGGCCCTAATATCCCTGGCCCTAAATATCCCTGGCTCTAATATCTCTGGCCCTAATATCCCAGGCCCTAATATCCCTGGCCATAATACCCTTGGCCCTATTACCCCTGGCCCTAATACCCCTGGCCCTAATATCCCTGGCCCTAATATCCCTGGCCCTAATATCCCTGGCCCTAATATCCCTGGCCCTAATATCCCTGGCCCTAATATCCCTGGCTCTAATATCCCTGTCCCTAAAATCCCTGGCCGTAATATCCCTGGCCCTAAAATCCCTGGCCCTAATATCCCTGGCCCTAATATCCCTGGCCCTAAAATCCCTGGCCCTAATATCCCTGGCCCTAACATCCGTGGCCCTAAAATCCCTGGCCATAACATCACTGGCCCTAATATCCCTGGCCCTAAAATCCCTGGCCCTAATATCCCTGGCCCTAATATCCCTGGCCCTAAAATCCCTGGCCCTAATATCCCTGGCCCTAATATCCCTGGCCCTAATATCCCTGGCCCTAATATCCCTGGCCCTAATATTCCTGGCCCTAATATCCCTGGCCCTAATATCCCTGGCCCTAATATCCCTGGCCCTAATATCCCTGGCCGTAATATCCCTGGCCCTAATATCCCTGGCCCTAATATCCCTGGCCCTAATATCCCTGGCCCTAATATTCCTGGCCCTAATATCCCTGGCCCTAATATGCCTGGCCCTAATATCCCTGGCCCTAATACCCCTGGCCCTAATACCCCTGGCCTTAATATCCCTGGCTCTAATATCTCTGGCCCTAATATCCCTGGCCCTAATATCCCTGGCCATAATACCCTTGGCCCTATTACCCCTGGCCCTAATACCCCTGGCCCTAATATCCCTGGCCCTAATATCCCTGGCCCTAATATCCCTGGCCCTAATATCCCTGGCCCTAATATCCCTGGCCCTAATATCCCTGGCCCTAATATCCCTGGCTCTAATATCCCTGTCCCTAATATCCCTGGCTGTAATTTCCCTGGCCCTAAAATCCCTGGCCCTAATATCCCTGGCCCTAATATCCCTGGCCCTAAAATCCTTGGCCCTAATATCCCTGGCCCTAACATCCCTGGCCCTAAAATCCCTGGCCATAATATCACTGGCCCTAATATCCCTGGCCCTAATATCCCAGGCCCTAATATCCTTGGCCCTAATATCCCTGGCCCTAATATCCCTGGCCATAATATCCCTGGCTCTAGTATCCCTGGCCCTAATATCCCTGGCCCTAATATCCCTGGCCCTAATATCCCTGGCCCTAATATCCCTGGCCCTAAAATTCCTGGCCCTAATATCCCTGGCCCTAACATCCCTGCCCTAATATCCCTGGCCCTAATATCCCTGGCCCTAATATCCCTGGCCCTAATATCCCTGGCCCTAATATCCCTGGTCCTAATATCCCTGGCTGTAATATCCCTGGCCCTAATATCCCTGGCCCTAATATCCCTGGCCCTAATATCCCTGGCCCTAATATCCCTGGCTCTAATATCCCTGGCCCTAATATCCCTGGCCCTAATATCCCTGGCCCTAATATCACTGGCCCTAATATCCCTGGCCCTAATATCCCTGGCCCTAAAATCCCTGGCCCTAATATCCCTGGCCCTAATATCCCTGGCCCTAAAATCCCTGGCCCTAATATCCCTGGCCCTAATATCCCTGGCCCTAATATCCCTGGCCCTTATATTCCTGGCCCTAATATCCCTGGCCCTAATATCCCTGGCCCTAATATCCCTGGCCCTAATATCCCTGGCCGTAATATCCCTGGCCCTAATATCCCTGGCCCTAATATCCCTGGCCCTAATATCCCTGGCCCTAATATTCCTGGCCCTAATATCCCTGGCCCTAATATGCCTGGCCCTAATATCCCTGGCCCTAATACCCCTGGCCCTAATATCCCTGGCCCTAATATCCCTGGCTCTAATATCTCTGGCCCTAATATCCCTGGCCCGAATATCCCTGGCCATAATACCCTTGGCCCTATTACCCCTGGCCCTAATACCCTTGGCCCTAATATCCCTGGCCCTAATATCCCTGGCCCTAATATCCCTGGCCCTAATATCCCTAACCCTAATATCCCTGGCCCTAATATCCCTGGCCCTAATATCCCTGGCTCTAATATCCCTGTCCCTAATATCCCTGGCCGTAATATCCCTGGCCCTAAAATCCCTGGCCTAATATCCCTGGCCCTAATATCCCTGGCCCTAAAATCCCTGGCCCTAATATCCCTGGCCCTAACATCCCTGGCCCTAAAATCCCTGGCCATAATATCACTGGCCATAATATCCCTGGCCCTAATATCCCAGGCCCTAATATCCTTGGCCCTAATATTCCTGGCCCTAAAATCCCTGGCCCTAATATCCCTGGCCGTACTATCCCTGGCTCTAATATCCCTGGCCCTAATATCCTTGGCCCTAATATCCTTGGCCCTAATATCCCTGGCCCTAATATCCCTGGCCCTAATATCCCTGGCCTTAATATCCCTGGCCCTAATATCCCTGGCCCTAATATCCCTGGCCCTAATATCCCTGTCCCTAATATCCCTGGCCCTAATATCCCTGGCCTTAATATCCCTGGCCCTAATATCCCTGGCCCTAATATCCCTGGCCCTGATATCCCTTGCCCTAAAATCCCTGGCCCTGATATCCCTTGCCCTAATATCCCTGGCCCTAATATCCCTGGCCCTAATATCCCTGGCCCTAATATCCCTGGCCCTAATATTCCTGGCCCTAATATCCCAGGCCCTAATATCCTTGGCCCTAATATCCCTGGCCCTAATATCCCTGGCCCTAATATCCCTGGCCCTAATATCCCTGGCCCTAATATCCCTGGCTCTAATATCCCTGGCCCTAATATCCCTGGCCCTAATATCGCTGGCCCTAATATCCCTGGCCCTAATATCCCTGGCCCTAATATCCCTGGCCCTAATATCCCTGGCCCTAATATCCCTGGCCCTAATATCCCTGGCCCTAAAATTCCTGGCCCTAATATCCCTGGCCCTAACATCCCTGGCCCTAATATCCCTGGCCCTAATATCCCTGGCCCTAATATCCCTGGCCCTAATATCCCTGGCCTTAATATCCCTGGTCCTAATATCCCTGGCCGTAATATCCCTGGCCCTAATATCCCTGGCCCTAATATCCCTGGCCCTAATATCCCTGGCCCTAATATCCCTGGCTCTAATATCCCTGGCCCTAATATCCCTGGCCCTAATATCCCTGGCCCTAATATCACTGGCCCTAATATCCCTGGCCCTAATATCCCTGGCCCTAATATCCCTGGCTCTAATATCCCTGTCCCTAATATCCCTGGCCGTAATATCCCTGGCCCTAAAATCCCTAGCCCTAATATCCCTGGCCCTAATATCCCTGGCCCTAAAATCCCTGGCCCTAATATCCCTGGCCCTAACATCCCTGGCCCTAAAATCCCTGGCCATAATATCACTGGCCATAATATCCCTGGCCCTAATATCCCAGGCCCTAATATCCTTGGCCCTAATATTCCTGGCCCTAAAATCCTTGGCCCTAATATCCCTGGCCGTAATATCCCTGGCTCTAATATCCCTGGCCCTAATATCCTTGGCCCTAATATCCTTGGCCCTAATATCCCTGGCCCTAATATCCCTGGCCCTAATATTCCTGGCCCTAATATCCCTGGCCCTAATATGCCTGGCCCTAATATCCCTGGCCCTAATACCCCTGGCCCTAATATCCCTGGCCCTAATATCCCTGGCTCTAATATCTCTGGCCCTAATATCCCTGGCCCTAATATCCCTGGCCATAATACCCTTGGCCCTATTACCCCTGGCCCTAATACCCCTGGCCCTAATATCCCTGGCCCTAATATCCCTGGCCCTAATATCCCTGGCCCTAATATCCCTAACCCTAATATCCCTGGCCCTAATATCCCTGGCCCTAATATCCCTGGCTCTAATATCCCTGTCCCTAATATCCCTGGCCGTAATATCCCTGGCCCTAAAATCCCTGGCCCTAATATCCCTGGCCCTAATATCCCTGGCCCTAAAATCCCTGGCCCTAATATCCCTGGCCCTAACATCCCTGGCCCTAAAATCCCTGGCCATAATATCACTGGCCATAATATCCCTGCCCCTAATATCCCAGGCCCTAATATCCTTGGCCCTAATATTCCTGGCCCTAAAATCCCTGGCCCTAATATCCCTGGCCGTAATATCCCTGGCTCTAATATCCCTGGACCTAATATCCTTGGCCCTAATATCCTTGGCCCTAATATCCCTGGCCCTAATATCCCTGGCCCTAATATCCCTGGCCTTAATATCCCTGGCCCTAATATCCCTGGCCCTAATATCCCTGGCCCTAATATCCCTGTCCCTAATATCCCTGGCCCTAATATCCCTGGCCTTAATATCCCTGGCCCTAATATCCCTGGCCCTAATATCCCTGGCCCTGATATCCCTTGCCCTAAAATCCCTGGCCCTGATATCCCTTGCCCTAATATCCCTGGCCCTAATATCCCTGGCCCTAATATCCCTGGCCCTAATATTCCTGGCCCTAATATCCCAGGCCCTAATATCCTTGGCCCTAATATCCCTGGCCCTAATATCCCTGGCCCTAATATCCCTGGCCCTAATATCCCTGGCCCTAATATCCCTGGCTCTAATATCTCTGGCCCTAATATCCCTGGCCCTAATATCGCTGGCCCTAATATCCCTGGCCCTAATATCCCTGGCCCTAATATCCCTGGCCCTAATATCCCTGGCCCTAATATCCCTGGCCCTAATATCCCTGGCCCTAAAATTCCTGGCCCTAATATCCCTGGCCCTAACATCCCTGGCCCTAATATCCCTGGCCCTAATATCCCTGGCCCTAATATCCCTGGCCCTAATATCCCTGGCCTTAATATCCCTGGTCCTAATATCCCTGGCCGTAATATCCCTGGCCCTAATATCCCTGGCCCTAATATCCCTGGCCCTAATATCCCTGGCCCTAATATCCCTGGCTCTAATATCCCTGGCCCTAATATCCCTGGCCCTAATATCCCTGGCCCTAATATCACTGGCCCTAATATCCCTGGCCCTAATATCCTTGGCCCTAATATCCCTGGCCCTAATATCCCTGGCCCTAATATCCCTGGCCCTAACATCCCTGGCCCTAATATCCCAGGCCCTAATATCCCTGGCCCTAATATCCCTGGCCCTAATATCCCTGGCCCTAATATCCCTGGCCCTAATATCCCTGGCTCTAATATCCCTGTCCCTAATATCCCTGGCCGTAATATCCCTGGCCCTAAAATCCCTGGCCCTAATATCCCTGGCCCTAATATCCCTGGCCCTAAAATCCCTGGCCCTAATATCCCTGGCCATAACATCCCTGGCCCTAAAATCCCTGGCCATAATATCACTGGCCATAATATCCCTGGCCCTAATATCCCAGGCCCTAATATCCTTGGCCCTAATATTCCTGGCCCTAAAATCCTTGGCCCTAATATCCCTGGCCGTAATATCCCTGGCTCTAATATCCCTGGCCCTAATATCCTTGGCCCTAATATCCTTGGCCCTAATATCCCTGGCCCTAATATCCCTGGCCCTAATATCCCTGGCCTTAATATCCCTGGCCCTAATATCCCTGGCCCTAATATCCCTGGCCCTAATATCCCTGTCCCTAATATCCCTGGCCCTAATATCCCTGGCCCTAATATCCCTGGCCCTAATATTCCTGGCCCTAATATCCCTGGCCCTGATATCCCTTGCCCTAAAATCCCTGGCCCTAATATCCCTTGCCCTAATATCCCTGGCCCTAATATCCCTGGCCCTAATATCCCTGGACCTAATATCCCTGGCCCTAATATTCCTAGCCCTAATATCCCAGGCCCTAATATCCTTGGCCCTAATATCCCTGGCCCTAATATCCCTGGCCCTAATATCCCTGGCCCTAATATCCCTGGCCCTAATATCCCTGGCTCTAATATCCCTGGCCCTAATATCCCTGGCCCTAATATCCCTGGCCCTAATATCCCTGGCCGTAATATCCCTGGCCCTAATATCCCTGGCCCTAATATCCCTGGCCCTAATATTCCTGGCCCTAATATGCCTGGCCCTAATATGCCTGGCCCTAATACCCCTGGCCCTAATATCCCTGGCCCTAAATATCCCTGGCTCTAATATCTCTGGCCCTAATATCCCTGGCCCTAATATCCCTGGCCATAATACCCTTGGCCCTATTACCCCTGGCCCTAATACCCCTGGCCCTAATATCCCTGGCCCTAATATCCCTGGCCCTAATATCCCTGGCCCTAATATCCCTGGCCCTAATATCCCTGGCCCTAATATCCCTGGCTCTAATATCCCTGTCCCTAAAATCCCTGGCCGTAATATCCCTGGCCCTAAAATCCCTGGCCCTAATATCCCTGGCCCTAATATCCCTGGCCCTAAAATCCCTGGCCCTAATATCCCTGGCCCTAACATCCATGGCCCTAAAATCCCTGGCCATAACATCACTGGCCTTAATATCCCTGGCCCTAATATCCCTGGCCCTAATATCCCTGGCCCTAATATCCCTGGCCGTAATATCCGTGGCCCTAATATCCCTGGCCCTAATATCCCTGGCCCTAATATCCCTGGCCCTAATATTCCTGGCCCTAATATGCCTGGCCCTAATATGCCTGGCCCTAATACCCCTGGCCCTAATATCCCTGGCCCTAAATATCCCTGGCTCTAATATCTCTGGCCCTAATATCCCTGGCCCTAATATCCCTGGCCATAATACCCTTGGCCCTATTACCCCTGGCCCTAATACCCCTGGCCCTAATATCCCTGGCCCTAATATCCCTGGCCCTAATATCCCTGGCCCTAATATCCCTGGCCCTAATATCCCTGGCCCTAATATCCCTGGCTCTAATATCCCTGTCCCTAAAATCCCTGGCCGTAATATCCCTGGCCCTAAAATCCCTGGCCCTAATATCCCTGGCCCTAATATCCCTGGCCCTAAAATCCCTGGCCCTAATATCCCTGGCCCTAACATCCGTGGCCCTAAAATCCCTGGCCATAACATCACTGGCCCTAATATCCCTGGCCCTAAAATCCCTGGCCCTAATATCCCTGGCCCTAATATCCCTGGCCCTAAAATCCCTGGCCCTAATATCCCTGGCCCTAATATCCCTGGCCCTAATATCCCTGGCCCTAATATCCCTGGCCCTAATATTCCTGGCCCTAATATCCCTGGCCCTAATATCCCTGGCCCTAATATCCCTGGCCCTAATATCCCTGGCCGTAATATCCCTGGCCCTAATATCCCTGGCCCTAATATCCCTGGCCCTAATATCCCTGGCCCTAATATTCCTGGCCCTAATATCCCTGGCCCTAATATGCCTGGCCCTAATATCCCTGGCCCTAATACCCCTGGCCCTAATATCCCTGGCCTTAATATCCCTGGCTCTAATATCTCTGGCCCTAATATCCCTGGCCCTAATATCCCTGGCCATAATACCCTTGGCCCTATTACCCCTGGCCCTAATACCCCTGGCCCTAATATCCCTGGCCCTAATATCCCTGGCCCTAATATCCCTGGCCCTAATATCCCTGGCCCTAATATCCCTGGCCCTAATATCCCTGGCCCTAATATCCCTGGCTCTAATATCCCTGTCCCTAATATCCCTGGCTGTAATTTCCCTGGCCCTAAAATCCCTGGCCCTAATATACCTGGCCCTAATATCCCTGGCCCTAAAATCCTTGGCCCTAATATCCCTGGCCCTAACATCCCTGGCCCTAAAATCCCTGGCCATAATATCACTGGCCCTAATATCCCTGGCCCTAATATCCCAGGCCCTAATATCCTTGGCCCTAATATCCCTGGCCCTAATATCCCTGGCCGTAATATCCCTGGCTCTAGTATCCCTGGCCCTAATATCCCTGGCCCTAATATCCCTGGCCCTAATATCGCTGGCCCTAATATCCCTGGCCCTAATATCCCTGGCCCTAATATCCCTGGCCCTAATATCCCTGGCCCTAATATCCCTGGCCCTAATATCCCTGGCCGTAAAATTCCTGGCCCTAATATCCCTGGCCCTAACATCCCTGCCCTAATATCCCTGGCCCTAATATCCCTGGCCCTAATATCCCTGGCCCTAATATCCCTGGCCCTAATATCCCTGGTCCTAATATCCCTGGCTGTAATATCCCTGGCCCTAATATCCCTGGCCCTAATATCCCTGGCCCTAATATCCCTGGCCCTAATATCCCTGGCTCTAATATCCCTGGCCCTAATATCCCTGTCCCTAATATCCCTGTCCCTAATATCACTGGCCCTAATATCCCTGGCCCTAAAATCCCTGGCCCTAAAATCCCTGGCCCTAATATCCCTGGCCCTAAAATCCCTGGCCCTAATATCCCTGGCCCTAATATCCCTGGCCCTAATATCCCTGGCCCTTATATTCCTGGCCCTAATATCCCTGGCCCTAATATCCCTGGCCCTAATATCCCTGGCCCTAATATCCCTGGCCGTAATATCCCTGGCCCTAATATCCCTGGCCCTAATATCCCTGGCCCTAATATCCCTGGCCCTAATATTCCTGGCCCTAATATCCCTGGCCCTAATATGCCTGGCCCTAATATCCCTGGCCCTAATACCCCTGGCCCTAATATCCCTGGCCCTAATATCCCTGGCTCTAATATCTCTGGCCCTAATATCCCTGGCCCTAATATCCCTGGCCATAATACCCTTGGCCCTATTACCCCTGGCCCTAATACCCCTGGCCCTAATATCCCTGGCCCTAATATCCCTGGCCCTAATATCCCTGGCCCTAATTTCCCTAACCCTAATATTTCTGGCCCTAATATCCCTGGCCCTAATATCCCTGGCTCTAATATCCCTGTCCCTAATATCCCTGGCCCTAAAATCCCTGGCCATAATATCACTGGCCATAATATCCCTGGCCCTAATATCCCAGGCCCTAATATCCTTGGCCCTAATATTCCTGGCCCTAAAATCCCTGGCCCTAATATCCCTGGCCGTAATATCCCTGGCTCTAATATCCCTGGCCCTAATATCCTTGGCCCTAATATCCTTGGCCCTAATATCCCTGGCCCTAATATCCCTGGCCCTAATATCCCTGGCCTTAATATCCCTGGCCCTAATATCCCTGGCCCTAATATCCCTGGCCCTAATATCCCTGTCCCTAATATCCCTGGCCCTAATATCCCTGGCCTTAATATCCCTGGTCCTAATATCCCTGGCCCTAATATCCCTGGCCCTGATATCCCTTGCCCTAAAATCCCTGGCCCTGATATCCCTTGCCCTAATATCCCTGGCCCTAATATCCCTGGCCCTAATATCCCTGGCCCTAATATCCCTGGCCCTAATATTCCTGGCCCTAATATCCCAGGCCCTAATATCCTTGGCCCTAATATCCCTGGCCCTAATATCCCTGGCCCTAATATCCCTGGCCCTAATATCCCTGGCCCTAATATCCCTGGCTCTAATATCCCTGGCCCTAATATCCCTGGCCCTAATATCGCTGGCCCTAATATCCCTGGCCCTAATATCCCTGGCCCTAATATCCCTGGCCCTAATATCCCTGGCCCTAATATCCCTGGCCCTAATATCCCTGGCCCTAAAATTCCTGGCCCTAATATCCCTGGCCCTAACATCCCTGGCCCTAATAACCCTGGCCCTAATATCCCTGGCCCTAATATCCCTGGCCCTAATATCCCTGGCCTTAATATCCCTGGTCCTAATATCCCTGGCCGTAATATCCCTGGCCCTAATATCCCTGGCCCTAATATCCCTGGCCCTAATATCCCTGGCCCTAATATCCCTGGCTCTAATATCCCTGGCCCTAATATCCCTGGCCCTAATATCCCTGGCCCTAATATCACTGGCCCTAATATCCCTGGCCCTAATATCCTTGGCCCTAATATCCCTGGCCCTAATATCCCTGGCCCTAATATCCCTGGCCCTAACATCCCTGGCCCTAATATCCCAGGCCCTAATATCCCTGGCCTTAATATCCCTGGCCCTAATATCCCTGGCCCTAATATCCCTGGTCCTAATATCCCTGGCCCTAATATCCCTGGCCCTAATATCCCTGGACCTAATATCCCTGGCCATAATATCCCTTGCCCTAAAATCCCTGGCCCTAATATCCGTGGCCCTAATATCCCTGGCCCTAATATCCCTGGCCCTAATATCCCTCGCCCTAATATCCCTGGCCCTAATATCCCTGGCCCTAATAACCCTGGCCTTAATATTCCTGGCCCTAATATCCCTGGCCCTAATATCCCTGGCCCTAATATCCCTGGCCCTAAAATCCCTGGCCCTAATATCCCTGGCCCTAATATCCCTGGCCCTAATATCCCTGGCCCTAATATCCCTGGCCCTAATATCCCTGGCCCTAATATCCCTGGCCCTAATATCCCTGGCACTAATATCCATGGCCCTAATATTCCTGGCCCTAATATCCCTGGCCCTAATATCCCGGGCCCTAATATCCCTGGCCCTAATACCCCTGGCCCTAATATCGCTGGCCCTAATATCCCTGGCCCTAATATCCCTGGCCCTAATATCCCTGGCCCTAAAATCCCTGGCCCTAAAATCCCTGGCCCTAATAACCCTGGCCCTAATATCCCTGGCCCTAACATCCCTGGCCCTAATATCCCTGGCCCTAATATCCCTGGCCCTAAAATCCCTGGCCCTAATATCCCTGGCCCTAACATCCCTGGCCCTAATATCCCTGGCCCTAATATCCCTGGCCCTAATATCCCTGGTCCTAATATCCCTGGCCCTAATATCCCTGGCCCTAATATCCCTGGACCTAATATCCCTGGCCCTAATATCCCAGGCCCTAATATCCCTGGCCCTAATATCCCTGGCCCTAATATCCCTGGCCCTAATATCCCTGGCCCTAATATCCCTGGCCCTAATATCCCTGGCCCTTAAATCCCTGGCCCTAATATCCCTGGCACTAATATCCCTGGCCCTAATATCCCTGGCCCTAATATCCCTGGCCCTAATATCCCTGGCCCTAATATCCCTGGCCCTAATATCCCTGGCCCTAATATCCCTGGCCCTAAAATCCCTGGCCCTAATATCCCTGGCCCTAACATCCCTGGCCCTAATATCCCTGGCCCTAATATCCCTGGCCCTAATATCCCTGGCCCTAATATCCCTGGTCCTAATATCCCTGGCCCTAAAATCCCTGGCCCTAATATCCCTGGACCTAACATCCCTGGCCCTAATATCCCAGGCCCTAATATCCCTGGCCCTAATATCCCTGGCCCTAATATCCCTGGCCCTAATATCCCTGCCCCTAATATCCCTGGTCCTAATATCCCTGGCCCTAATATCCCTGGCCCTAATATCCCTGGCCCTAATATCCCTGGCCCTAATATCCCTGGCCCTAATATCCCTGGCCCTAATATTCCTGGCCCTAATATCCCTGGCCCTAATATCCCTGGCCCTAATATCCCTGGCCCTAATATCCCTGGCCATAATATCCCTGGCCCTAATATCCCTGGCCCTAATAACCCTGGCCCTAATATCCCTGGCCCTAATATCCCTGGCCCTAATATCCCTGGCCATGATACCCTTGGCCCTATTACCCCTGGCCCTAATACCCCTGGCCCTAATACCCCTGGCCCTAATATCCCTAGCCCTAATATCCCTGGCCCTAATATCCCTGGCCCTAATATCCCTGGCCCTAATATCCCTGGCCCTAATATCCCTGGCTCTAATGTCCCTGTCCCTAATATCCCTGGCCGTAATATCCCTGGCCCTAAAATCCCTGGCCCTAATATCCCTGGCCCTAATATCCCTGGCCCTAAAATCCCTGGCCCTAATATCCCTGGCCCTAACATCCCTGGCCCTAAAATCCCTGGCCATAATATCACTGGCCCTAATACCCCTGGCCCTAATATCCCTGGCCCTAATATCCCTAGCCCTAATATCCCTGGCCCTAATATCCCTGGCCCTAATATCCCTGGCCCTAATATCCCTGGCCCTAATATCCCTGGCTCTAATGTCCCTGTCCCCAATATCCCTGGCCGTAATATCCCTGGCCCTAAAATCCCTGGCCCTAATATCCCTGGCCCTAATATCCCTGGCCCTAAAATCCCTGGCCCTAATATCCCTGGCCCTTACATCCCTGGCCCTAAAATCCCTGGCCATAATATCACTGGCCCTAACATCCCTGGCCCGAATATCCCAGGCCCTAATATCCTTGGCCCTAATATCCCTGGCCCTAATATCCCTGGCCCTCATATCCCTGGCCGTAATATCCCTGGCTCTAATATCCCTGGCCCTAATATCCCTGGCCCTAATATCCTTGGCCCTAATATCCCTGGCCTTAATATCCCTGGCCCTAATATCCCTGGCCTTAATATCCCTGGCCCTAATATCCCTGGCCCTAATATCCCTGGCCCTAATATCCCTGGCCCTGATATCCCTTGCCCTAAAATCCCTGGCCCTAATATCCCTTGCCCTAATATCCCTGGCCCTAATATCCCTGGCCCTGATATCCCTTGCCCTAAAATCCCTGGCCCTAATATCCCTTGCCCTAATATCCCTGGCCCTAATATCCCTGGCCCTAATATCCCTGGCCTTAATATCCCTGGCCCTAATATTCCTGGCCCTAATATCCCAGGCCCTAATATCCTTGGCCCTAATATCCCTGGCCCTAATATCCCTGGCCCTAATATTCCTGGCCCTAATATCCCTGGCCCTAATATCCCTGGCCCTAATATCCCTGGCCCTAATATCCCTGGCCGTAATATCCCTGGCCCTAATATCCCTGGCCCTAATATCTCTGGCCCTAATATCCCTGGCCCTAATATTCCTGGCCCTAATATCCCTGGCCCTAATATGCCTGGCCCTAATATGCCTGGCCCTAATACCCCTGGCCCTAATATCCCTGGCCCTAATATCCCTTGCTCTAATATCTCTGGCCCTAATATCCCTGGCCCTAATATCCCTGGCCATAATACCCTTGGCCCTATTACCCCTGGCCCTAATACCCCTGGCCCTAATATCCCTGGCCCTAATATCCCTGGCCCTAATATCCCTGGCCCTAATATCCCTGGCCCTAATATCCCTGGCTCTACTATCCCTGTCCCTAATATCCCTGGCTGTAATATCCCTGGCCCTAAAATCCCTGGCCCTAATATCCCTGGCCCTAATATCCCTGGCCCTAAAATCCCTGGCCCTAATATCCCTGGCCCTAACATCCCTGGCCCTAAAATCCCTGGCCATAATATCACTGGCCCTAATGTCCCTGGCCCTAAAATCCCTGGCCCTAATATCCCTGGCCCTAATATCCCTGGCCCTAAAATCCCTGGCCCTAAAATCCCTGGCCCTAATATCCCTGGCCCTAATATCCCTGGCCCTAATATCCCTGGCCCTAATATTCCTGGCCCTAATATCCCTGGCCCTAATATCCCTGGCCCTAATATCCCTGGCCCTAATATCCCTGGCCGTAATATCCCTGGCCCTAATATCCCTGGCCCTAATATCCCTGGCCCTAATATCCCTGGCCCTAATATTCCTGGCCCTAATATCCCTGGCCCTAATATGCCTGGCCCTAATATCCCTGGCCCTAATACCCCTGGCCCTAATATCCCTGGCCCTAATATCCCTGGCTCTAATATCTCTGGCCCTAATATCCCTGGCCCTAATATCCCTGGCCATAATACCCTTGGCCCTATTACCCCTGGCCCTAATACCCCTGGCCCTAATATCCCTGGCCCTAATATCCCTGGCCCTAATATCCCTGGCCCTAATATCCCTGGCCCTAATATCCCTGGCCCTAATATCCCTGGCCCTAATATCCCTGGCTCTAATATCCCTGTCCCTAATATCCCTGGCCGTAATATCCCTGGCCCTAAAATCCCTGGCCCTAATATCCCTGGCCCTAATATCCCTGGCCCTAAAATCCCTGGCCCTAATATTCCTGGCCCTAACATCCCTGGCCCTAAAATCGCTGGCCATAATATCACTGGCCCTAATATCCCTGGCCCTAATATCCCAGGCCCTAATATCCTTGGCCCTAATATCCCTGGCCCTAATATCCCTGGCCGTAATATCCCTGGCTCTAATATCCATGGCCCTAATATCCCTGGCCCTAATATCCTTGGCCCTAATATCCCTGGCCCTAATATCCCTGGCCCTAATATCCCTGGCCCTGATATCCCTTGCCATAAAATCCCTGGCCCTAATATCCCTTGCCCTAATATCCCTGGCCCTAATATCCCTGGCCCTAATATCCCTGACCCTAATATCCCTGGCCCTAATATTCCTGGCCGTAATATCCCAGGCCCTAATATCCTTGGCCCTAATATCCCTCGCCCTACTATCCCTGGCCCTAATATCCCTGGCCCTAATATCCCTGGCCCTAATATCCCTGGCCCTAATATCCCTGGCCCTAATATCCCTGGCCCTAATATCCCTGGCCCTAATATCCCTGGCCCTAAAATTCCTGGCCCTAATATCCCTGGCCCTAACATCCCTGGCCCTAATATCCCTGGCCCTAACATCCCTGGCCCTAATATCCCTGGCCCTAATATCCCTGGCCTTGATATCCCTGGTCCTAATATCCCTGGCCGTAATATCCCTGGCCGTAATATCCCTGGCCCTAATATCCCTGGCCCTAATATCCCTGGCCCTAATATCCCTGGCCCTAATATCACTGGCCCTAATATCCCTGGCCCTAATATCCCTGGCCCTAAAATCCCTGGCCCTAATATCCCTGGCCCTAATATCCCTGGCCCTAAAATCCCTGGCCCTAATATCCCTGGCCCTAATATCCCTGGCCCTAATATCCCTGGCCCTAATATCCCTGGCCCTTATATTCCTGGCCCTAATATCCCTGGCCCTAATATCCCTGGCCCTAATATCCTTGGCCCTAATATCCCTGGCCGTAATATCCCTGGCCCTAATATCCCTGGCCCTAATATCCCTGGCACTAATATCCCTGGCCCTAATATTCCTGGCCCTAATATCCCTGGCCCTAATATGCCTGGCCCTAATATCCCTGGCCCTAATACCCCTGGCCCTAATATCCCTGGCCCTAATATCCCTGGCTCTAATATCTCTGGCCCTAACATCCCTGGCCCTAATATCCCTGGCCATAATACCCTTGGCCCTATTACCCCTGGCCCTAATACCCCTGGCCCTAATATCCCTGGCCCTAATATCCCTGGCCCTAATATCCCTGGCCCTAATATCCCTGGCCATAATATCCCTGGCCCTAATATCCCTGGCCCTAATATCCCTGGCTCTAATATCCCTGTCCCTAATATCCCTGGCTGTAATATCCCTGGCCCTAAAATCCCTGGCCCTAATATCCCTGGCCCTAATATCCCTGGCCCTAAAATCCCTGGCCCTAATATCCCTGGCCCTAACATCCCTGGCCATAAAATCCCTGGCAATAATATCACTGGCCCTAATATCCCTGGCCCTAATATCCCAGGCCCTAATATCCTTGGCCCTAATATTCCTGGCCCTAAAATCCCTGGCCCTAATATCCCTGGCCGTAATATCCCTGGCTCTAATATCCCTGGCCCTAATATCCTTGGCCCTAATATCCTTGGCCCTAATATCCCTGGCCCTAATATTCCTGGCCCTAATATCCCTGGCCCTAATATCCCTGGCCCTAATATCCCTGGCACTAATATCCCTGGCCCTAATATCCCTGGCCCTAATATCCCTGGCCCTAATATCCCTGGCTCTAATAACCCTGGCCCTAATATCCCTGGCCCTAATATCCCTGTCCCTAATATCCATGGCCCTAATATCCCTGGCCTTAATATCCCTGGTCCTAATATCCCTGGCCGTAATATCCCTGGCCCTAATATCCCTGGCCCTAATATCCCTGGCCCTAATATCCCTGGCCCTAATATCCCTGGCTCTAATATCCCTGGCCCTAATATCCCTGGCCGTAATATCCCTGCCCTAATATCACTGGCCCTAATATCCCTGGCCCTAATATCCTTGGCCCTAATATCCCTGGCCCTAATATCCCTGGCCCTAATATCCCTGGCCCTAACATCCCTGGCCCTAATATACCAGGCCCTAATATCCCTGGCCCTAATATCCCTGGCCCTAATATCCCTGGCCCTAATATCCCTGGTCCTAATATCCCTGGCCCTAATATCCCTGGCCCTAATATCCCTGGACCTAATATCCCTGGCCCTAATATCCCTTGCCCTAAAATCCCTGGCCCTAATATCCCTGGCCCTAATATCCCTGGCCCTAATAACCCTGGCCTTAATATCCCTGGCCCTAATATCCCTGGCCCTAATATCCCTGGCCCTAATATCCCTGGCCCTAAAATCCCTGGCCTAATATCCCTGGCCCTAATATCCCTGGCCCTAATATCCCTGGCCCTAATATCCCTGGCCCTAATATCCCTGGCCCTAATATCCCTGGCACTAATATCCCTGGCCCTAATATTCCTGGCCCTAATATCCCTGGCCCTAATATCCCAGGCCCTAATATCCCTGGCCCTAATATCCCTGGCCCTAATATCCCTGGCCCTAATATCCCTGGCCGTAATATCCCTGGCCCTAATATCCCTGGCCCTAATATCTCTGGCCCTAATATCCCTGGCCCTAATATTCCTGGCCCTAATATCCCTGGCCCTAATATGCCTGGCCCTAATATGCCTGGCCCTAATACCCCTGGCCCTAATATCCCTGGCCCTAATATCCCTTGCTCTAATATCTCTGGCCCTAATATCCCTGGCCCTAATTTCCCTGGCCATAATACCCTTGGCCCTATTACCCCTGGCCCTAATACCCCTGGCCCTAATATCCCTGTCCCTAATATCCCTGGCCCTAATATCCCTGGCCCTAATATCCCTGGCCCTAATATCCCTGGCTCTACTATCCCTGTCCCTAATATCCCTGGCCGTAATATCCGTGGCCCTAAAATCCCTGGCCCTAATATCCCTGGCCCTAATATCCCTGGCCCTAAAATCCCTGCCCCTAATATCCCTGGCCCTAACATCCCTGGCCCTAAAATCCCTGGCCATAATATCACTGGCCCTAATATCCCTGGCCCTAAAATCCCTGGCCCTAATATCCCTGGCCCTAATATCCCTGGCCCTAAAATCCCTGGCCCTAATATGCCTGGCCCTAATATCCCTGGCCCTAATATCCCTGGCCCTAATATCCCTGGCCCTAATATTCCTGGCCCTAATATCCCTGGCCCTAATATCCCTGGCCCTAATATCCCTGGCCCTAATATCCCTGGCCGTAATATCCCTGGCCCTAATATCCCTGGCCCTAATATCCCTGGCCCTAATATCCCTGGCCCTAATATTCCTGGCCCTAATATCCCTGGCCCTAATATGCCTGGCCCTAATATCCCTGGCCCTAATACCCCTGGCCCTAATATCCCTGGCCCTAATATCCCTGGTTCTAATATCTCTGGCCCTAATATCCCTGGCCCTAATATCCCTGGCCATAATACCCTTGGCCCTATTACCCCTGGCCCTAATACCCCTGGCCCTAATATCCCTGGCCCTAATATCCCTGGCCCTAATATCCCTGGCCCTAATATCCCTGGCCCTAATATCCCTGGCCCTAATATCCCTGGCCCTAATATCCCTGGCTCTAATATCCCTGTCCCTAATATCCCTGGCCGTATTATCCCTGGCCCTAAAATCCCTGGCCCTAATATCCCTGGCCCTAATATCCCTGGCCCTAAAATCCCTGGCCCTAATATTCCTGGCCCTAACATCCCTGGCCCTAAAATCGCTGGCCATAATATCACTGGCCCTAATATCCCTGGCCCTAATATCCCAGGCCCTAATATCCTTGGCCCTAATATCCCTGGCCCTAATATCCCTGGCCGTAATATCCCTGGCTCTAATATCCATGGCCCTAATATCCCTGGCCCTAATATCCTTGGCCCTAATATCCCTGGCCCTAATATCCCTGGCCCTAATATCCCTGGCCCTGATATCCCTTGCCATAAAATCCCTGGCCCTAATATCCCTTGCCCTAATATCCCTGGCCCTAATATCCCTGGCCCTAATATCCCTGACCCTAATATCCCTGGCCCTAATATTCCTGGCCGTAATATCCCAGGCCCTAATATCCTTGGCCCTAATATCCCTCGCCCTACTATCCCTGGCCCTAATATCCCTGGCCCTAATATCCCTGGCCCTAATATCCCTGGCCCTAATATCCCTGGCCCTAATATCCCTGGCCCTAATATCCCTGGCCCTAATATCCCTGGCCCTAATATCCCTGGCCCTAAAATTCCTGGCCCTAATATCCCTGGCCCTAACATCCCTGGCCCTAATATCCCTGGCCCTAACATCCCTGGCCCTAATATCCCTGGCCCTAATATCCCTGGCCTTAATATCCCTGGTCCTAATATCCCTGGCCGTAATATCCCTGGCCCTAATATCCCTGGCCCTAATATCCCTGGCCCTAATATCCCTGGCCCTAATATCACTGGCCCTAATATCCCTGGCCCTAATATCCCTGGCCCTAAAATCCCTGGCCCTAATATTCCTGGCCCTAATATCCCTGGCCCTAAAATCCCTGGCCCTAATATCCCTGGCCCTAATATCCCTGGCCCTAATATCCCTGGCCCTAATATCCCTGGCCCTTATATTCCTGGCCCTAATATCCCTGGCCCTAATATCCCTGGCCCTAATATCCTTGGCCCTAATATCCCTGGCCGTAATATCCCTGGCCCTAATATCCCTGGCCCTAATATCCCTGGCACTAATATCCCTGGCCCTAATATTCCTGGCCCTAATATCCCTGGCCCTAATATGCCTGGCCCTAATATCCCTGGCCCTAATACCCCTGGCCCTAATATCCCTGGCCCTAATATCCCTGGCTCTAATATCTCTGGCCCTAACATCCCTGGCCCTAATATCCCTGGCCATAATACCCTTGGCCCTATTACCCCTGGCCCTAATACCCCTGGCCCTAATATCCCTGGCCCTAATATCCCTGGCCCTAATATCCCTGGCCCTAATATCCCTGGCCATAATATCCCTGGCCCTAATATCCCTGGCCCTAATATCCCTGGCTCTAATATCCCTGTCCCTAATATCCCTGGCCGTAATATCCCTGGCCCTAAAATCCCTGGCCCTAATATGCCTGGCCCTAATATTCCTGGCCCTAAAATCCCTGGCCCTAATATCCCTGGCCCTAACATCCCTGGCCATAAAATCCCTGGCCATAATATCACTGGCCCTAATATCCCTGGCCCTAATATCCCAGGCCCTAATATCGTTGGCCCTAATATTCCTGGCCCTAAAATCCCTGGCCCTAATATCCCTGGCCGTAATATCCATGGCTCTAATATCCCTGGCCCTAATATCCTTGGCCCTAATATCCTTGGCCCTAATATCCCTGGCCCTAATATTCCTGGCCCTAATATCCCAGGCCCTAATATCCTTGGCCCTAATATCCCTGGCACTAATATCCCTGGCCCTAATATCCCTGGCCCTAATATCCCTGGCCCTAATATCCCTGGCTCTAATAACCCTGGCCCTAATATCCCTGGCCCTAATATCCCTGTCCCTAATATCCATGGCCCTAATATCCCTGGCCTTAATATCCCTGGTCCTAATATCCCTGGCCGTAATATCCCTGGCCCTAATATCCCTGGCCCTAATATCCCTGGCCCTAATATCCCTGGCTCTAATATCCCTGGCCCTAATATCCCTGGCCCTAATATCCCTGGCCCTAATATCACTGGCCCTAATATCCCTGGCCCTAATATCCTTGGCCCTAATATCCCTGGCCCTAATATCCCTGGCCCTAATATCCCTGGCCCTAACATCCCTGGCCCTAATATCCCAGGCCCTAATATCCCTGGCCCTAATATCCCTGGCCCTAATATCCCTGGCCCTAATATCCCTGGTCCTAATATCCCTGGCCCAAATATCCCTGGCCCTAATATCCCTGGACCTAATATCCCTGGCCCTAATATCCCTTGCCCTAAAATCCCTGGCCCTAATATCCCTGGCCCTAATATCCCTGGCCCTAATAACCCTGGCCTTAATATCCCTGGCCCTAATATCCCTGGCCCTAATATCCCTGGCCCTAATATCCCTGGCCCTAAAATCCCTGGCCTAATATCCCTGGCCCTAACATCCCTGGCCCTAATATCCCTGGCCCTAATATCCCTGGCCCTTATATCCCTGGCCCTAATATCCCTGGCACTAATGTCCCTGGCCCTAATATTCCTGGCCCTAATATCCCTGGCCCTAATATCCCAGGCCCTAATATCCCTGGTCCTAATACCCCTGGCCCTAATATCGCTGGCCCTAATATCCCTGGCCCTAATATCCCTGGCCCTAATATCCCTGGCCCTAAAATCCCTGGCCCTAAAATCCGTGGCCCTAATAACCCTGGCCTTAATATCCCTGGCCCTAATATCCCTGGCCCTAATATCCCTGGCCCTAAAATCCCTGGCCCTAATATCCCTGGCCCTAACATCCCTGGCCCTAATATCCCTGGCCCTAATATCCCTGGCCCTAATATCCCTGGCCCTAATATCCTTGCACTAATATCCCTGGCCCTAATATCCCTGGACCTAATATCCCTGGCCCTAATATCCCAGGCCCTAATATCTCTGGCCCTAATATCCCTGGCCCTAATATCCCTGGCCCTAATATCCCTGGCCCTAATATCCATGGCCCTAATATCCCTGGCCCTAAAATCCCTGGCCCTAATATCCCTGGCCCTAATATCCCTGGCCCTAATATCCCTGGCCCTAATATTCCTGGCCCTTATATTCCTGGCCCTAATATCCCTGGCCCTAATATCCCTGGCCCTAATATCCCTGGCCCTAATAACCCTGGCCTTAATATCCCTGGCCCTAATATCCCTGGCCCTAATATCCCTGGCCCTAATATCCCTGGCCCTAAAATCCCTGGCCCTAATATCCCTGGCCCTAATATCCCTGGCGCTAATATCCCTGGCCCTAATATCCCTGGCCCTAATATCCCTGGCCCTAATATCCCTGGCACTAATATCCCTGGCCCTAATATTCCTGGCCCTAATATCCCTGGCCCTAATATCCCGGGCCCTAATATCCCTGGCCCTAATACCCCTGGCCCTAATATCGCTGGCCCTAATATCCCTGGCCCTAATATCCCTGGCCCTAATATCCCTGGCCCTAAAATCCCTGGCCCTAAAATCCCTGGCCCTAATAACCCTGGCCTTAACATCCCTGGCCCTAACATCCCTGGCCCTAATATCCCTGGCCCTAATATCCCTGGCCCTAAAATCCCTGGCCCTAATATCCCTGGCCCTAACATCCCTGGCCCTAATATCCCTGGCCCTAATATCCCTGGCCCTAATATCCCTGGCCCTAATATCCTTGGCACTAATATCCCTGGCCCTAATATCCCTGGACCTAATATCCCTGGCCCTAATATCCCAGGCCCTAATATCCCTGGCCCTAATATCCCTGGCCCTAATATCCCTGGCCCTAATATCCCTGGCCCTAATATCCCTGGCCCTAATATCCATGGCCCTAAAATCCCTGGCCCTAATATCCCTGGCCCTAATATCCCTGGCCCTAATATCCCTGGCCCTAATAACCCTGGCCTTAATATCCCTGGCCCTAATATCCCTGGCCCTAATATCCCTGGCCCTAATATCCCTGGCCCTAAAATCCCTGGCCCTAATATCCCTGGCCCTAATATCCCTGGCCCTAATATCCCTGGCCCTAATATCCCTGGCCCTAATATCACTGGCCCTAATATCCCTGGCACTAATATCCCTGGCCCTAATATTCCTGGCCCTAATATCCCTGGCCCTAATATCCTGGGCCCTAATATCCCTGGCCCTAATACCCCTGGCCCTAATATCGCTGGCCCTAATATCCCTGGCCCTAATATCCCTGGCCCTAATATCCCTGGCCCTAAAATCCCTGGCCCTAAAATCCCTGGCCCTAATAACCCTGGCCTTAATATCCCTGGCCCTAACATCCCTGGCCCTAATATCCCTGGCCCTAATATCCCTGGCCCTAAAATCCCTGGCCCTAATATCCCTGGCCCTAACATCCCTGGCCCTAATATCCCTGGCCCTAATATCCCTGGCCCTAATATCCCTGGCCCTAATATCCTTGGCACTAATATCCCTGGCCCTAATATCCCTGGACCTAATATCCCTGGCCCTAATATCCCAGGCCCTAATATCCCTGGCCCTAATATCCCTGGCCCTAATATCCCTGGCCCTAATATCCCTGGCCCTAATATCCATGGCCCTAATATCCCTGGCCCTAATATCCATGGCCCTAAAATCCCTGGCCCTAATATCCCTGGCCCTAATATCCCTGGCCCTAATATCCCTGGCCCTAATATCCCTGGCCCTAATACCCCTGGCCCTAATATCCCTGGCCCTAATATCCCTGGCTCTAATATCTCTGGCCCTAATATCCATGGCCCTAATATCCCTGGCCATAATATCCCTGGCACTAATATCCCTGGCCCTAATATTCCTGGCCCTAATATCCCTGGCCCTAATATGCCTGGCCCTAATATCCCTGGCCCTAATACCCCTGGCCCTAATATCCCTGGCCCTAATATCCCTGGCCCTAATATCCCTGGCCCTAATATCCCTCACCCTAATATCCCTGGCCCTAATATCCCTGGCCCTAATAACCCTGGCCTTAATATCCCTGGCCCTAATATCCCTGGCCCTAATATCCCTGGCCCCAATATCCCTGGCCCTAAAATCCCTGGCCCTAATATCCCTGGCCCTAATATCCATGGCCCTAATATCCCTGGCCCTAATATCCCTGGCCCTAATATCCCTGGCCCTAATATCCCTGGCACTAATATCCCTGGCCCTAATATTCCTGGCCCTAATATCCCTGGCCCTAATATCCCAGGCCCTAATATCCCTGGCCCTAATACCCCTGGCCCTAATATCGCTGGCCCTAATATCCCTGGCCCTAATATCCCTGGCCCTAATATCCCTGGCCCTAAAATCCCTGGCCCTAAAATCCCTGGCCCTAATAACCCTGGCCTTAATATCCCTGGCCCTAACATCCCTGGCCCTAATATCCCTGGCCCTAATATCCCTGGCCCGAAAATCCCTGGCCCTAATATCCCTGGCCCTAACATCCCTGGCCCTAATATCCCTGGCCCTAATATCCCTGGCCCTAATATCCCTGGCCCTAATATCCTTGGCACTAATATCCCTGGCCCTAATATCCCTGCACCTAATATCCCTGGCCCTAATATCCCAGGCCCTAATATCCCTGGCCCTAATATCCCTGGCCCTAATATCCCTGGCCCTAATATCCCTGGCCCTAATATCCATGGCCCTAATATCCCTGGCCCTAATATCCCTGGCCCTAAAATCCCTGGCCCTAATATCCCTGGCCCTAATATCCCTGGCCCTAATATCCCTGGCCCTAATATCCCTGGCCGTAATATCCTTGGCACTAATATCCCTGGCCCTAATATCCCTGCACCTAATATCCCTGGCCCTAATATCCCAGGCCCTAATATCCCTGGCCCTAATATCCCTGGCCCTAATATCCCTGGCCCTAATATCCCTGGCCCTAATATCCATGGCCCTAATATCCCTGGCCCTAATATCCCTGGCACTAAAATCCCTGGCCCTAATATCCCTGGCCCTAATATCCCTGGCCCTAATATCCCTGGCCCTAATACCCCTGGCCCTAATATCCCTGGCCCTAATGTCCATGGCCCTAATATCCCTGGCCATAATATCCCTGGCACTAATATCCCTGGCCCTAATATTCCTGGCCCTAATATCCCTGGCCCTAATATGCCTGGCCCTAATATCCCTGGCCCTAATACCCCTGGCCCTAATATCCCTGGCCCTAATATCCCTGGCTCTAATATCTCTGGCCCTAATATCCCTGGCCCTAATATCCCTGGCCATAATACCCTTGGCCCTATTACCCCTGGCCCTAATACCCCTGGCCCTAATATCCCTGGCCCTAATATCCCTGGCCCTAATATCCCTGGCCCTAATATCCCTGGCCCTAATATCCCTGGCCCTAATATCCCTGGCCCTAATATCCCTGGCCCTAATATCCCTGGCCCTAATATCGCTGGCCCTAATATCCCTGGCCCTAATATCCCTGGCCCTAATATCCCTGGCCCTAATATCCCTGGCCCTAATATCCCTCGCCCTAATATCCCTGGCCCAAATATCCCTGGCCCTAATAACCCTGGCCTTAATATCCCTGGCCCTAATATCCCTGGCCCTAATATCCCTGGCCCCAATATCCCTGGCCCTAAAATCCCTGGCCCTAATATCCCTGGCCCTAATATCCCTGGCCCTAATATCCCTGGCCCTAATATCCCTGGCCCTAATATCCCTGGCCCTAATATCCCTGGCACTAATATCCCTGGCCCTAATATTCCTGGCCCTAATATCCCTGGCCCTAATATCCCGGGCCCTAATATCCCTGGCCCTAATACCCCTGGCCCTAATATCGCTGGCCCTAATATCCCTGGCCCTAATATCCCTGGCCCTAATATCCCTGGCCCTAAAATCCCTGGCCCTAAAATCCCTGGCCCTAATAACCCTGGCCTTAATATCCCTGGCCCTAACATCCCTGGCCCTAATATCCCTGGCCCTAATATCCCTGGCCCGAAAATCCCTGGCCCTAATATCCCTGGCCCTAACATCCCTGGCCCTAATATCCCTGGCCCTAATATCCCTGGCCCTAATATCCCTGGCCCTAATATCCTTGGAACTAATATCCCTGGCCCTAATATCCCTGCACCTAATATCCCTGGCCCTAATATCCCAGGCCCTAATATCCCTGGCCCTAATATCCCTGGCCCTAATATCCCTGGCCCTAATATCCCTGGCCCTAATATCCATGGCCCTAATATCCCTGGCCCTAATATCCCTGGCCCTAAAATCCCTGGCCCTAATATCCCTGGCCCTAATATCCCTGGCCCTAATATCCCTGGCCCTAATACCCCTGGCCCTAATATCCCTGGCCCTAATATCCCTGGCTCTAATATCTCTGGCCCTAATATCCATGGCCCTAATATCCCTGGCCATAATATCCCTGGCACTAATATCCCTGGCCCTAATATTCCTGGCCCTAATATCCCTGGCCCTAATATGCCTGGCCCTAATATCCCTGGCCCTAATACCCCTGGCCCTAATATCCCTGACCCTAATATCCCTGGCTCTAATATCTCTGGCCCTAATATCCCTGGCCCTAATATCCCTGGCCATAATACCCTTGGCCCTAATATCCTTGGCCCTAATATCCCTGGCCCTAATATCCTTGGCCCTAATATCCCTGGCCCTAATATCCCAGGCCCTAATATCCTTGGCCCTAATATCCCTGGCCCTAATATCCCTGGCCCTAATATCCCTGGCCCTAAAATCCCTGGCCCTAATATCCCTGGCCCTAATATCCCTGGCCCTAATATCCCTGGCCCTAATACCCCTGGCCCTAATATCCCTGGCCCTAATATCCCTGGCTCTAATATCTCTGGCCCTAATATCCCTGGCCCTAATATCCCTGGCCATAATATCCCTGGCCCTATTACCCCTGGCCCTAATACCCCTGGCCCTAATATCCCTGGCCCTAATATCCCTGGCCCTAATATCCCTGGCCCTAATATCCCTGGCCCTAATATCCCTGGCCCTAATATCCCTGGCCCTAATATCCCTGGCACTAATATCCCTGGCCCTAATATCCCTGGCCCTAATATCCCTGGCCCTAATATCGCTGGCCCTAATATCCCTGGCCCTAATATCCCTGGCCCTAATATCCCTGGCCCTAAAATCCCTGGCCCTAAAATCCCTGGCCCTAACATCCCTGGCCCTAATATCCCTGGCCCTAATATCCCTGGCCCTAAAATCCCTGGCCCTAATATCCCTGGCCCTAACATCCCTGGCCCTAATATCCCTGGCCCTAATATCCCTGGCCCTAATATCCCTGGCCCTAATATCCTTGGCACTAATATCCCTGGCCCTAATATCCCTGGACCTAATATCCCTGGCCCTAATATCCCAGGCCCTAATATCCCTGGCCCTAATATCCCTGGCCCTAATATCCCTGGCCCTAATATCCCTGGCCCTAATATCCCTGGCCCTAATATCCATGGCCCTAATATCCCTGGCCCTAATATCCCTGGCCCTAAAATCCCTGGCCCTAATATCCCTGGCCCTAATATCCCTGGCCCTAATATCCCTGGCCCTAATATCCCTGGCCGTAATATCCTTGGCACTAATATCCCTGGCCCTAATATCCCTGCACCTAATATCCCTGGCCCTAATATCCCAGGCCCTAATATCCCTGGCCCTAATATCCCTGGCCCTAATATCCCTGGCCCTAATATCCCTGGCCCTAATATCCATGGCCCTAATATCCCTGGCCCTAATATCCCTGGCACTAAAATCCCTGGCCCTAATATCCCTGGCCCTAATATCCCTGGCCCTAATATCCCTGGCCCTAATACCCCTGGCCCTAATATCCCTGGCCCTAATGTCCATGGCCCTAATATCCCTGGCCATAATATCCCTGGCACTAATATCCCTGGCCCTAATATTCCTGGCCCTAATATCCCTGGCCCTAATATGCCTGGCCCTAATATCCCTGGCCCTAATACCCCTGGCCCTAATATCCCTGGCCCTAATATCCCTGGCTCTAATATCTCTGGCCCTAATATCCCTGGCCCTAATATCCCTGGCCATAATACCCTTGGCCCTATTACCCCTGGCCCTAATACCCCTGGCCCTAATATCCCTGGCCCTAATATCCCTGGCCCTAATATCCCTGGCCCTAATATCCCTGGCCCTAATATCCCTGGCCCTAATATCCCTGGCCCTAATATCCCTGGCCCTAATATCCCTGGCCCTAATATCGCTGGCCCTAATATCCCTGGCCCTAATATCCCTGGCCCTAATATCCCTGGCCCTAATATCCCTGGCCCTAATATCCCTCGCCCTAATATCCCTGGCCCAAATATCCCTGGCCCTAATAACCCTGGCCTTAATATCCCTGGCCCTAATATCCCTGGCCCTAATATCCCTGGCCCCAATATCCCTGGCCCTAAAATCCCTGGCCCTAATATCCCTGGCCCTAATATCCCTGGCCCTAATATCCCTGGCCCTAATATCCCTGGCCCTAATATCCCTGGCCCTAATATCCCTGGCACTAATATCCCTGGCCCTAATATTCCTGGCCCTAATATCCCTGGCCCTAATATCCCGGGCCCTAATATCCCTGGCCCTAATACCCCTGGCCCTAATATCGCTGGCCCTAATATCCCTGGCCCTAATATCCCTGGCCCTAATATCCCTGGCCCTAAAATCCCTGGCCCTAAAATCCCTGGCCCTAATAACCCTGGCCTTAATATCCCTGGCCCTAACATCCCTGGCCCTAATATCCCTGGCCCTAATATCCCTGGCCCGAAAATCCCTGGCCCTAATATCCCTGGCCCTAACATCCCTGGCCCTAATATCCCTGGCCCTAATATCCCTGGCCCTAATATCCCTGGCCCTAATATCCTTGGAACTAATATCCCTGGCCCTAATATCCCTGCACCTAATATCCCTGGCCCTAATATCCCAGGCCCTAATATCCCTGGCCCTAATATCCCTGGCCCTAATATCCCTGGCCCTAATATCCCTGGCCCTAATATCCATGGCCCTAATATCCCTGGCCCTAATATCCCTGGCCCTAAAATCCCTGGCCCTAATATCCCTGGCCCTAATATCCCTGGCCCTAATATCCCTGGCCCTAATACCCCTGGCCCTAATATCCCTGGCCCTAATATCCCTGGCTCTAATATCTCTGGCCCTAATATCCATGGCCCTAATATCCCTGGCCATAATATCCCTGGCACTAATATCCCTGGCCCTAATATTCCTGGCCCTAATATCCCTGGCCCTAATATGCCTGGCCCTAATATCCCTGGCCCTAATACCCCTGGCCCTAATATCCCTGACCCTAATATCCCTGGCTCTAATATCTCTGGCCCTAATATCCCTGGCCCTAATATCCCTGGCCATAATACCCTTGGCCCTAATATCCTTGGCCCTAATATCCCTGGCCCTAATATCCTTGGCCCTAATATCCCTGGCCCTAATATCCCAGGCCCTAATATCCTTGGCCCTAATATCCCTGGCCCTAATATCCCTGGCCCTAATATCCCTGGCCCTAAAATCCCTGGCCCTAATATCCCTGGCCCTAATATCCCTGGCCCTAATATCCCTGGCCCTAATACCCCTGGCCCTAATATCCCTGGCCCTAATATCCCTGGCTCTAATATCTCTGGCCCTAATATCCCTGGCCCTAATATCCCTGGCCATAATATCCCTGGCCCTATTACCCCTGGCCCTAATACCCCTGGCCCTAATATCCCTGGCCCTAATATCCCTGGCCCTAATATCCCTGGCCCTAATATCCCTGGCCCTAATATCCCTGGCCCTAATATCCCTGGCCCTAATATCCCTGGCACTAATATCCCTGGCCCTAATATCCCTGGCCCTAATATCCCTGGCCCTAATATCGCTGGCCCTAATATCCCTGGCCCTAATATCCCTGGCCCTAATATCCCTGGCCCTAAAATCCCTGGCCCTAAAATCCCTGGCCCTAACATCCCTGGCCCTAATATCCCTGGCCCTAATATCCCTGGCCCTAAAATCCCTGGCCCTAATATCCCTGGCCCTAACATCCCTGGCCCTAATATCCCTGGCCCTAATATCCCTGGCCCTAATATCCCTGGCCCTAATATCCTTGGCACTAATATCCCTGGCCCTAATATCCCTGGACCTAATATCCCTGGCCCTAATATCCCAGGCCCTAATATCCCTGGCCCTAATATCCCTGGCCCTAATATCCCTGGCCCTAATATCCCTGGCCCTAATATCCATGGCCCTAATATCCCTGGCCCTAATATCCATGGCCCTAAAATCCCTGGCCCTAATATCCCTGGCCCTAATATCCCTGGCCCTAATATCCCTGGCCCTAATATCCCTGGCCCTAATACCCCTGGCCCTAATATCCCTGGCCCTAATATCCCTGGCTTTAATATCTCTGGCCCTAATATCCATGGCCCTAATATCCCTGGCCATAATATCCCTGGCACTAATATCCCTGGCCCTAATATTCCTGGCCCTAATATCCCTGGCCCTAATATGCCTGGCCCTAATATCCCTGGCCCTAATACCCCTGGCCCTAATATCCCTGGCCCTAAAATCCCTGGCCCTAATATCCCTGGCCCTAATATCCCTCGCCCTAATATCCCTGGCCCTAATATCCCTGGCCCTAATAACCCTGGCCTTAATATCCCTGGCCCTAATATCCCTGGCCCTAATATCCCTGGCCCCAATATCCCTGGCCCTAAAATCCCTGGCCCTAATATCCCTGGCTCTAATATCTCTGGCGCTAATATCTCTGGCCCTAATATCCCTGGCCATAATACCCTTGGCCCTATTACCCCTGGGCCTAATACCCCTGGCCCTAATATCCCTGGCCCTAATATCCCTGGCCCTAATATCCCTGGCCCTAATATCCCTGGCCCTAATATCCCTGGCCCTAATATCCCTGGCCCTAATATCCCTGGCTCTAATATCCCTGTCCCTAATATACCTGGCCGTAATATCCCTGGCCCTAAAATCCCTGGCCCTAATATCCCTGGCCATAATATCCCTGGCCCTAAAATCCCTGGCCCTAATATTCCTGGCCCTAACATCCCTGGCCCTAAAATCGCTGGCCATAATATCACTGGCCCTAATATCCCTGGCCCTAATATCCCTGGCCCTAATATCCCTGGCCCTAATATCCCTGGCTCTAATATCCCTGGCCCTAATATCCCTGGCACTAATATCCCTGGCCCTAATATCGCTGGCCCTAATATCCCTGGCCCTAATATCGCTGGCCCTAATATCCCTGGCCCTAATATCCCTGGCCCTAATATCCCTGGCCCTAAAATCCCTGGCCCTAAAATCCCTGGCCCTAACATCCCTGGCCCTAATATCCCTGGCCCTAATATCCCTGGCCCTAAAATCCCTGGCCCTAATATCCCTGGCCCTAACATCCCTGGCCCTAATATCCCTGGCCCTAATATCCCTGGCCCTAATATCCCTGGCCCTAATATCCTTGGCACTAATATCCCTGGCCCTAATATCCCTGGACCTAATATCCCTGGCCCTAATATCCCAGGCCCTAATATCCCTGGCCCTAATATCCCTGGCCCTAATATCCCTGGCCCTAATATCCCTGGCCCTAATATCCATGGCCCTAATATCCCTGGCCCTAATATCCATGGCCCTAAAATCCCTGGCCCTAATATCCCTGGCCCTAATATCCCTGGCCCTAATATCCCTGGCCCTAATATCCCTGGCCCTAATACACCTGGCCCTAATATCCCTGGCCCTAATATCCCTGGCTCTAATATCTCTGGCCCTAATATCCATGGCCCTAATATCCCAGGGCCACCTGGCACTAATTAATCCCTGGCCCTAATATCCCTGGCCCTAATATCCCTGGCCCTAATATCCCTGGCCCTAATATTCCTGCCCTAATATCCCTGGCCCTAATATGCCTGGCCCTAATATCCCTGGCCCTAATACCCCTGGCCCTAATATCCCTGGCCTAAAATCCCTGGCCCTAATATCCCTGGCCCTAATATCCCTCGCCCTAATATCCCTGGCCCTAATATCCCTGGCCCTAATAACCCTGGCCTTAATATCCCTGGCCCTAATATCCCTGGCCCTAATATCCCTGGCCCCAATATCCCTGGCCCTAAAATCCCTGGCCCTAATATCCCTGGCTCTAATATCTCTGGCCCTAATATCCCTGGCCCTAATATCCCTGGCCATAATACCCTTGGCCCTATTACCCCTGGCCCTAATACCCCTGGCCCTAATATCCCTGGCCCTAATATCCCTGGCCCTAATATCCCTGGCCCTAATATCCCTGGCCCTAATATCCCTGGCCCTAATATCCCTGGCCCTAATATCCCTGGCTCTAATATCCCTGTCCCTAATATCCCTGGCCGTAATATCCCTGGCCCTAAAATCCCTGGCCCTAATATCCCTGGCCATAATATCCCTGGCCCTAAAATCCCTGGCCCTAATATTCCTGGCCCTAACATCCCTGGCCCTAAAATCGCTGGCCATAATATCACTGGCCCTAATATCCCTGGCCCTAATATCCCAGGCCCTAATATCCTTGGCCCTAATATCCCTGGCCCTAATATCCCTGGCCCTAATATCCCTGGCCCTAAAATCCCTGGCCCTAATATCCCTGGCCCTAATATCCCTGGCCCTAATATCCCTGGCCCTAATACCCCTGGCCCTAATATCCCTGGCCCTAATATCCCTGGCTCTAATATCTCTGGCCCTAATATCCCTGGCCCTAATATCCCTGGCCATAATATCCCTGGCCCTATTACCCCTGGCCCTAATACCCCTGGCCCTAATATCCCTGGCCCTAATATCCCTGGCCCTAATATCCCTGGCCCTAATATCCCTGGCCCTAATATCCCTGGCCCTAATATCCCTGGCCCTAATATCCCTGGCACTAATATCCCTGGCCCTAATATCCCTGGCCCTAATATCCCTGGCCCTAATATCGCTGGCCCTAATATCCCTGGCCCTAATATCCCTGGCCCTAATATCCCTGGCCCTAAAATCCCTGGCCCTAAAATCCCTGGCCCTAACATCCCTGGCCCTAATATCCCTGGCCCTAATATCCCTGGCCCTAAAATCCCTGGCCCTAATATCCCTGGCCCTAACATCCCTGGCCCTAATATCCCTGGCCCTAATATCCCTGGCCCTAATATCCCTGGCCCTAATATCCTTGGCACTAATATCCCTGGCCCTAATATCCCTGGACCTAATATCCCTGGCCCTAATATCCCAGGCCCTAATATCCCTGGCCCTAATATCCCTGGCCCTAATATCCCTGGCCCTAATATCCCTGGCCCTAATATCCATGGCCCTAATATCCCTGGCCCTAATATCCATGGCCCTAAAATCCCTGGCCCTAATATCCCTGGCCCTAAAATCCCTGGCCCTAATATCCCTGGCCATAATATCCCTGGCCCTAAAATCCCTGGCCCTAATATTCCTGGCCCTAACATCCCTGGCCCTAAAATCGCTGGCCATAATATCACTGGCCCTAATATCCCTGGCCCTAATATCCCAGGCCCTAATATCCTTGGCCCTAATATCCCTGGCCCTAATATCCCTGGCCCTAATATCCCTGGCCCTAAAATCCCTGGCCCTAATATCCCTGGCCCTAATATCCCTGGCCCTAATATCCCTGGCCCTAATACCCCTGGCCCTAATATCCCTGGCCCTAATATCCCTGGCTCTAATATCTCTGGCCCTAATATCCCTGGCCCTAATATCCCTGGCCATAATATCCCTGGCCCTATTACCCCTGGCCCTAATACCCCTGGCCCTAATATCCCTGGCCCTAATATCCCTGGCCCTAATATCCCTGGCCCTAATATCCCTGGCCCTAATATCCCTGGCCCTAATATCCCTGGCCCTAATATCCCTGGCACTAATATCCCTGGCCCTAATATCCCTGGCCCTAATATCCCTGGCCCTAATATCGCTGGCCCTAATATCCCTGGCCCTAATATCCCTGGCCCTAATATCCCTGGCCCTAAAATCCCTGGCCCTAAAATCCCTGGCCCTAACATCCCTGGCCCTAATATCCCTGGCCCTAATATCCCTGGCCCTAAAATCCCTGGCCCTAATATCCCTGGCCCTAACATCCCTGGCCCTAATATCCCTGGCCCTAATATCCCTGGCCCTAATATCCCTGGCCCTAATATCCTTGGCACTAATATCCCTGGCCCTAATATCCCTGGACCTAATATCCCTGGCCCTAATATCCCAGGCCCTAATATCCCTGGCCCTAATATCCCTGGCCCTAATATCCCTGGCCCTAATATCCCTGGCCCTAATATCCATGGCCCTAATATCCCTGGCCCTAATATCCATGGCCCTAAAATCCCTGGCCCTAATATCCCTGGCCCTAATATCCCTGGCCCTAATATCCCTGGCCCTAATATCCCTGGCCCTAATACCCCTGGCCCTAATATCCCTGGCCCTAATATCCCTGGCTCTAATATCTCTGGCCCTAATATCCATGGCCCTAATATCCCTGGCCATAATATCCCTGGCACTAATATCCCTGGCCCTAATATTCCTGGCCCTAATATCCCTGGCCCTAATATGCCTGGCCCTAATATCCCTGGCCCTAATACCCCTGGCCCTAATATCCCTGGCCCTAAAATCCCTGGCCCTAATATCCCTGGCCCTAATATCCCTCGCCCTAATATCCCTGGCCCTAATATCCCTGGCCCTAATAACCCTGGCCTTAATATCCCTGGCCCTAATATCCCTGGCCCTAATATCCCTGGCCCCAATATCCCTGGCCCTAAAATCCCTGGCCCTAATATCCCTGGCTCTAATATCTCTGGCCCTAATATCTCTGGCCCTAATATCCCTGGCCATAATACCCTTGGCCCTATTACCCCTGGCCCTAATACCCCTGGCCCTAATATCCCTGGCCCTAATATCCCTGGCCCTAATATCCCTGGCCCTAATATCCCTGGCCCTAATATCCCTGGCCCTAATATCCCTGGCCCTAATATCCCTGGCTCTAATATCCCTGTCCCTAATATACCTGGCCGTAATATCCCTGGCCCTAAAATCCCTGGCCCTAATATCCCTGGCCATAATATCCCTGGCCCTAAAATCCCTGGCCCTAATATTCCTGGCCCTAACATCCCTGGCCCTAAAATCGCTGGCCATAATATCACTGGCCCTAATATCCCTGGCCCTAATATCCCTGGCCCTAATATCCCTGGCCCTAATATCCCTGGCCCTAATATCCCTGGCCCTAATATCCCTGGCACTAATATCCCTGGCCCTAATATCGCTGGCCCTAATATCCCTGGCCCTAATATCGCTGGCCCTAATATCCCTGGCCCTAATATCCCTGGCCCTAATATCCCTGGCCCTAAAATCCCTGGCCCTAAAATCCCTGGCCCTAACATCCCTGGCCCTAATATCCCTGGCCCTAATATCCCTGGCCCTAAAATCCCTGGCCCTAATATCCCTGGCCCTAACATCCCTGGCCCTAATATCCCTGGCCCTAATATCCCTGGCCCTAATATCCCTGGCCCTAATATCCTTGGCACTAATATCCCTGGCCCTAATATCCCTGGACCTAATATCCCTGGCCCTAATATCCCAGGCCCTAATATCCCTGGCCCTAATATCCCTGGCCCTAATATCCCTGGCCCTAATATCCCTGGCCCTAATATCCATGGCCCTAATATCCCTGGCCCTAATATCCATGGCCCTAAAATCCCTGGCCCTAATATCCCTGGCCCTAATATCCCTGGCCCTAATATCCCTGGCCCTAATATCCCTGGCCCTAATACACCTGGCCCTAATATCCCTGGCCCTAATATCCCTGGCTCTAATATCTCTGGCCCTAATATCCATGGCCCTAATATCCCTGGCCATAATATCCCTGGCACTAATATCCCTGGCCCTAATATTCCTGGCCCTAATATCCCTGGCCCTAATATGCCTGGCCCTAATATCCCTGGCCCTAATACCCCTGGCCCTAATATCCCTGGCCCTAAAATCCCTGGCCCTAATATCCCTGGCCCTAATATCCCTCGCCCTAATATCCCTGGCCCTAATATCCCTGGCCCTAATAACCCTGGCCTTAATATCCCTGGCCCTAATATCCCTGGCCCTAATATCCCTGGCCCCAATATCCCTGGCCCTAAAATCCCTGGCCCTAATATCCCTGGCTCTAATATCTCTGGCCCTAATATCCCTGGCCCTAATATCCCTGGCCATAATACCCTTGGCCCTATTACCCCTGGCCCTAATACCCCTGGCCCTAATATCCCTGGCCCTAATATCCCTGGCCCTAATATCCCTGGCCCTAATATCCCTGGCCCTAATATCCCTGGCCCTAATATCCCTGGCCCTAATATCCCTGGCTCTAATATCCCTGTCCCTAATATCCCTGGCCGTAATATCCCTGGCCCTAAAATCCCTGGCCCTAATATCCCTGGCCATAATATCCCTGGCCCTAAAATCCCTGGCCCTAATATTCCTGGCCCTAACATCCCTGGCCCTAAAATCGCTGGCCATAATATCACTGGCCCTAATATCCCTGGCCCTAATATCCCAGGCCCTAATATCCTTGGCCCTAATATCCCTGGCCCTAATATCCCTGGCCGTAATATCCCTGGCTCTAATATCCATGGCCCTAATATCCCTGGCCCTAATATCCTTGGCCCTAATATCCCTGGCCCTAATATCCCTGGCCCTAATATCCCTGGCCCTGATATCCCTTGCCATAAAATCCCTGGCCCTAATATCCCTTGCCCTAATATCCCTGGCCCTAATATCCCTGGCCCTAATATCCCTGGCCCAAAAATCCCTGGCCCTAATATCCCTGGCCCTAACATCCCTGGCCCTAATATCCCTGGCCCTAATATCCCTGGCCCTAATATCCCTGGCCCTAATATCCTTGGCACTAATATCCCTGGCCCTAATATCCCTGCACCTAATATCCCTGGCCCTAATATCCCAGGCCCTAATATCCCTGGCCCTAATATCCCTGGCCCTAATATCCCTGGCCCTAATATCCCTGGCCCTAATATCCATGGCCCTAATATCCCTGGCCCTAATATCCCTGACCCTAAAATCCCTGGCCCTAATATCCCTGGCCCTAATATCCCTGGCCCTAATATCCCTGGCCCTAATACCCCTGGCCCTAATATCCCTGGCCCTAATATCCCTGGCTCTAATATCTCTGGCCCTAATATCCCTGGCCCTAATATCCCTGGCCATAATATCCCTGGCCCTATTACCCCTGGCCCTAATACCCCTGGCCCTAATATCCCTGGCCCTAATATCCCTGGCCCTAATATCCCTGGCCCTAATATCCCTGGCCCTAATATCCCTGGCCCTAATATCCCTGGCCCTAATATCCCTGGCACTAATATCCCTGGCCCTAATATCCCTGGCCCTAATATCCCTGGCCCTAATATCGCTGGCCCTAATATCCCTGGCCCTAATATCCCTGGCCCTAATATCCCTGGCCCTAAAATCCCTGGCCCTAAAATCCCTGGCCCTAACATCCCTGGCCCTAATATCCCTGGCCCTAATATCCCTGGCCCTAAAATCCCTGGCCCTAATATCCCTGGCCCTAACATCCCTGGCCCTAATATCCCTGGCCCTAATATCCCTGGCCCTAATATCCCTGGCCCTAATATCCTTGGCACTAATATCCCTGGCCCTAATATCCCTGGACCTAATATCCCTGGCCCTAATATCCCAGGCCCTAATATCCCTGGCCCTAATATCCCTGGCCCTAATATCCCTGGCCCTAATATCCCTGGCCCTAATATCCATGGCCCTAATATCCCTGGCCCTAATATCCATGGCCCTAAAATCCCTGGCCCTAATATCCCTGGCCCTAATATCCCTGGCCCTAATATCCCTGGCCCTAATATCCCTGGCCCTAATACCCCTGGCCCTAATATCCCTGGCCCTAATATCCCTGGCTCTAATATCTCTGGCCCTAATATCCATGGCCCTAATATCCCTGGCCATAATATCCCTGGCACTAATATCCCTGGCCCTAATATTCCTGGCCCTAATATCCCTGGCCCTAATATGCCTGGCCCTAATATCCCTGGCCCTAATACCCCTGGCCCTAATATCCCTGGCCCTAAAATCCCTGGCCCTAATATCCCTGGCCCTAATATCCCTCGCCCTAATATCCCTGGCCCTAATATCCCTGGCCCTAATAACCCTGGCCTTAATATCCCTGGCCCTAAAATCCCTGGCCCTAATATCCCTGGCTCTAATATCTCTGGCCCTAATATCTCTGGCCCTAATATCCCTGGCCATAATACCCTTGGCCCTATTACCCCTGGCCCTAATACCCCTGGCCCTAATATCCCTGGCCCTAATATCCCTGGCCCTAATATCCCTGGCCCTAATATCCCTGGCCCTAATATCCCTGGCCCTAATATCCCTGGCCCTAATATCCCTGGCTCTAATATCCCTGTCCCTAATATACCTGGCCGTAATATCCCTGGCCCTAAAATCCCTGGCCCTAATATCCCTGGCCATAATATCCCTGGCCCTAAAATCCCTGGCCCTAATATTCCTGGCCCTAACATCCCTGGCCCTAAAATCGCTGGCCATAATATCACTGGCCCTAATATCCCTGGCCCTAATATCCCAGGCCCTAATATCCTTGGCCCTAATATCCCTGGCCCTAATATCCCTGGCCGTAATATCCCTGGCTCTAATATCCATGGCCCTAATATCCCTGGCCCTAATATCCTTGGCCCTAATATCCCTGGCCCTAATATCCCTGGCCCTAATATCCCTGGCCCTGATATCCCTTGCCATAAAATCCCTGGCCCTAATATCCCTTGCCCTAATATCCCTGGCCCTAATATCCCTGGCCCTAATATCCCTGGCCCTAATATCCCTGGCCCTAATATTCCTGGCCGTAATATCCCAGGCCCTAATATCCTTGGCCCTAATATCCCTGGCCCTAATATCCCTGGCCCTAATATCCCTGGCCCTAATATCCCTGGCCCTAATATCCCTGGCCCTAATATCCCTGGCCCTAATATCCCTGGCCCTAAAATTCCTGGCCCTAATATCCCTGGCCCTAACATCCCTGGCCCTAATATCCCTGGCCCTAACATCCCTGGCCCTAATATCCCTGGCCCTAATATCCCTGGCCTTAATATCCCTGGTCCTAATATCCCTGGCCGTAATATCCCTGGCCCTAATATCCCTGGCCCTAATATCCCTGGCCCTAATATCCCTGGACCTAATATCCCTGGCCCTAATATCCCAGGCCCTAATATCCCTGGCCCTAATATCCCTGGCCCTAATATCCCTGGCCCTAATATCCCTGGCCCTAATATCCATGGCCCTAATATCCCTGGCCCTAATATCCATGGCCCTAAAATCCCTGGCCCTAATATCCCTGGCCCTAATATCCCTGGCCCTAATATCCCTGGCCCTAATATCCCTGGCCCTAATACCCCTGGCCCTAATATCCCTGGCCCTAATATCCCTGGCTCTAATATCTCTGGCCCTAATATCCATGGCCCTAATATCCCTGGCCATAATATCCCTGGCACTAATATCCCTGGCCCTAATATTCCTGGCCCTAATATCCCTGGCCCTAATATGCCTGGCCCTAATATCCCTGGCCCTAATACCCCTGGCCCTAATATCCCTGGCCCTAAAATCCCTGGCCCTAATATCCCTGGCCCTAATATCCCTCGCCCTAATATCCCTGGCCCTAATATCCCTGGCCCTAATAACCCTGGCCTTAATATCCCTGGCCCTAATATCCCTGGCCCTAATATCCCTGGCCCCAATATCCCTGGCCCTAAAATCCCTGGCCCTAATATCCCTGGCTCTAATATCTCTGGCCCTAATATCTCTGGCCCTAATATCCCTGGCCATAATACCCTTGGCCCTATTACCCCTGGCCCTAATACCCCTGGCCCTAATATCCCTGGCCCTAATATCCCTGGCCCTAATATCCCTGGCCCTAATATCCCTGGCCCTAATATCCCTGGCCCTAATATCCCTGGCCCTAATATCCCTGGCTCTAATATCCCTGTCCCTAATATACCTGGCCGTAATATCCCTGGCCCTAAAATCCCTGGCCCTAATATCCCTGGCCATAATATCCCTGGCCCTAAAATCCCTGGCCCTAATATTCCTGGCCCTAACATCCCTGGCCCTAAAATCGCTGGCCATAATATCACTGGCCCTAATATCCCTGGCCCTAATATCCCAGGCCCTAATATCCTTGGCCCTAATATCCCTGGCCCTAATATCCCTGGCCGTAATATCCCTGGCTCTAATATCCATGGCCCTAATATCCCTGGCCCTAATATCCTTGGCCCTAATATCCCTGGCCCTAATATCCCTGGCCCTAATATCCCTGGCCCTGATATCCCTTGCCATAAAATCCCTGGCCCTAATATCCCTTGCCCTAATATCCCTGGCCCTAATATCCCTGGCCCTAATATCCCTGGCCCTAACATCCCTGGCCCTAATATCCCTGGCCCTAACATCCCTGGCCCTAATATCCCTGGCCCTAATATCCCTGGCCTTAATATCCCTGGTCCTAATATCCCTGGCCGTAATATCCCTGGCCCTAATATCCCTGGCCCTAATATCCCTGGCCCTAATATCCCTGGCCCTATTATCCCTGGCCCTAATATCACTGGCCCTAATATCCCTGGCCCTAATATCCCTGGCCCTAAAATCCCTGGCCCTAATATCCCTGGCCCTAATATCCCTGGCCCTAAAATCCCTGGCCCTAATATCCCTGGCCCTAATATCCCTGGCCCTAATATCCCTGGCCCTAATATCCCTGGCCCTTATATTCCTGGCCCTAATATCCCTGGCCCTAATATCCCTGGCCCTAATATCCTTGGCCCTAATATCCCTGGCCGTAATATCCCTGGCCCTAATATCCCTGGCCCTAATATCCCTGGCACTAATATCCCTGGCCCTAATATTCCTGGCCCTAATATCCCTGGCCCTAATATGCCTGGCCCTAATATCCCTGGCCCTAATACAACTGGCCCTAATATCCCTGGCCCTAATATCCCTGGCTCTAATATCTCTGGCCCTAACATCCCTGGCCCTAATATCCCTGGCCATAATACCCTTGGCCCTATTACCCCTGGCCCTAATACCCCTGGCCCTAATATCCCTGGCCCTAATATCCCTGGCCCTAATATCCCTGGCCCTAATATCCCTGGCCATAATATCCCTGGCCCTAATATCCCTGGCCCTAATATCCCTGGCTCTAATATCCCTGTCCCTAATATCCCTGGCCGTAATATCCCTGGCCCTAAAATCCCTGGCCCTAATATCCCTGGCCCTAATATCCCTGGCCCTAAAATCCCTGGCCCTAATATCCCTGGCCCTAACATCCCTGGCCATAAAATCCCTGGCCATAATATCACTGGCCCTAATATCCCTGGCCCTAATATCCCAGGCCCTAATATCCTTGGCCCTAATATTCCTGGCCCTAAAATCCCTGGCCCTAATATCCCTGGCCGTAATATCCCTGGCTCTAATATCCCTGGCCCTAATATCCTTGGCCCTAATATCCTTGGCCCTAATATCCCTGGCCCTAATATTCCTGGCCCTAATATCCCAGGCCCTAATATCCTTGGCCCTAATATCCCTGGCACTAATATCCCTGGCCCTAATATCCCTGGCCCTAATATCCCTGGCCCTAATATCCCTGGCTCTAATAACCCTGGCCCTAATATCCCTGGCCCTAATATCCCTGTCCCTAATATCCATGGCCCTAATATCCCTGGCCTTAATATCCCTGGTCCTAATATCCCTGGCCCTAATATCCCTGGCCCTAATATCCCTGGCCCTAATATCCCTGGCCCTAATATCCCTGGCTCTAATATCCCTGGCCCTAATATCCCTGGCCCTAATATCCCTGGCCCTAATATCACTGGCCCTAATATCCCTGGCCCTAATATCCTTGGCCCTAATATCCCTGGCCCTAATATCCCTGGCCCTAATATCCCTGGCCCTAACATCCCTGGCCCTAATATCCCAGGCCCTAATATCCCTGGCCCTAATATCCCTGCCCTAATATCCCTGGCCCTAATATCCCTGGTCCTAATATCCCTGGCCGTAATATCCCTGGCCCTAATATCCCTGGCCCTAATACCCCTGGTCCTAATATCCCTGGCCCTAATATCCCTGGCTCTAATATCCCTGGCCCTAATATCCCTGGCCCTAATATCCCTGGCCCTAATATCACTGGCCCTAATATCCCTGGCCCTAATATCCTTGGCCCTAATATCCCTGGCCCTAATATCCCTGGCCCTAATATCCCTGGCCCTAACATCCCTGGCCCTAATATCCCAGGCCCTAATATCCCTGGCCCTAATATCCCTGGCCCTAATATCCCTGGCCCTAATATCCCTGGCCCTAATATCCCTGGACCTAATATCCCTGGCCCTAATATCCCTGGCCCTAATATCCCTGGTCCTAATATCCCTTGCCCTAAAATCCCTGGCCCTAATATCCCTGGCCCTAATATCCCTGGCCCTAATAACCCTGGCCTTAATATCCCTGGCCCTAATATCCCTGGCCCTAATATCCCTGGCCCTAATATCCCTGGCCCTAAAATCCCTGGCCTAATATCCCTGGCCCTAATATCCCTGGCCCTAATATCCCTGGCCCTAATATCCCTGGCCCTAATATCCCTGGCCCTAATATCCCTGGCACTAATATCCCTGGCCCTAATATTCCTGGCCCTAATATCCCTGGCCCTAATATACCAGGCCCTAATATCCCTGGCCCTAATACCCCTGGCCCTAATATCGCTGGCCCTAATATCCCTGGCCCTAATATCCCTTGCCCTAATATCCCTGGCCCTAAAATCCCTGGCCCTAAAATCCCTGGCCCTAATAACCCTGGCATTAATATCCCTGGCCCTAATATCCCTGGCCCTAAAATCCCTGGCCCTAAAATCCCTGGCCCTAATATCCCTGGCCCTAACATCCCTGGCCCTAATATCCCTGGCCCTAATATCCCTGGCCCTAATATCCCTGGCCCTAATATCCTTGGCACTAATATCCCTGGCCCTAATATCCCTGGACCTAATATCCCTGGCCCTAATATCCCAGGCCCTAATATCTCTGGCCCTAATATCCCTGGCCCTAATATCCCTGGCCCTAATATCCCTGGCCCTAATATCCATGGCCCTAATATCCCTGGCCCTAATATCCCTGGCCCTAATATCCCTGGCCCTAATATCCCTGGTCCTAATATCCCTGGCCGTAATATCCCTGGCCCTAATATCCCTGGCCCTAATATCCCTGGCCCTAATATCCCTGGCCCTAATATCCCTGGCTCTAATATCCCTGGCCCTAATATCCCTGGCCCTAATATCCCTGGCCCTAATATCCTTGGCCCTAATATCCCTGGCCCTAATATCCCTGGCCCTAATATCCCTGGCCCTAACATCCCTGGCCCTAATATCCCAGGCCCTAATATCCCTGGCCCTAATATCCCTGGCCCTAATATCCCTGGCTCTAATATCCCTGGCCCTAATATCCCTGGCCCTAATATCCCTGGCCCTAATATCACTGGCCCTAATATCCCTGGCCCTAATATCCTTGGCCCTAATATCCCTGGCCCTAATATCCCTGGCCCTAATATCCCTGGCCCTAACATCCCTGGCCCTAATATCCCAGGCCCTAATATCCCTGGCCCTAATATCCCTGGCCCTAATATCCCTGGCCCTAATATCCCTGGCCCTAATATCCCTGGTCCTAATATCCCTGGCCCTAATATCCCTGGCCCTAATATCCCTGGCCCTAATATCCCTGGCCCTAATATCCCTGGCCCTAATAACCCTGGCCTTAATATCCCTGGCCCTAATATCCCTGGCCCTAATATCCCTGGCCCTAATATCCCTGGCCCTAAAATCCCTGGCCTAATATCCCTGGCCCTAATATCCCTGGCCCTAATATCCCTGGCCCTAATATCCCTGGCCCTAATATCCCTGGCCCTAATATCCCTGGCACTAATATCCCTGGCCCTAATATTCCTGGCCCTAATATCCCTGGCCCTAATATCCCAGGCCCTAATATCCCTGGCCCTAATACCCCTGGCCCTAATATCGCTGGCCCTAATATCCCTGGCCCTAATATCCCTGGCCCTAATATCCCTGGCCCTAAAATCCCTGGCCCTAAAATCCCTGGCCCTAATAACCCTGGCATTAATATCCCTGGCCCTAATATCCCTGGCCCTAATATCCCTGGCCCTAAAATCCCTGGCCCTAATATCCCTGGCCCTAACATCCCTGGCCCTAATATCCCTGGCCCTAATATCCCTGGCCCTAATATCCCTGGCCCTAATATCCTTGGCACTAATATCCCTGGCCCTAATATCCCTGGACCTAATATCCCTGGCCCTAATATCCCAGGCCCTAATATCTCTGGCCCTAATATCCCTGGCCCTAATATCCCTGGCCCTAATATCCCTGGCCCTAATATCCATGGCCCTAATATCCCTGGCCCTAAAATCCCTGGCCCTAATATCCCTGGCCCTAATATCCCTGGCCCTAATATCCCTGGCCCTTATATTCCTGGCCCTAATATCCCTGGCCCTAATATCCCTGGCCCTAATATCCCTGGCCCTAATAACCCTGGCCTTAATATCCCTGGCCCTAATATCCCTGGCCCTAATATCCCTGGCCCTAATATCCCTGGCCCTAAAATCCCTGGCCCTAATATCCCTGGCCCTAATATCCCTGGTGCTAATATCCCTGGCCCTAATATCCCTGGCACTAATATCCCTGGCCCTAATATTCCTGGCCCTAATATCCCGGGCCCTAATATCCCTGGCCCTAATATCCCTGGCCCTAAAATCCCTGGCCCTAATAACCCTGGCCTTAATATCCCTGGCCCTAATATCCCTGGCCCTAATATCCCTGGCCCTAAAATCCCTGGCCCTAATATCCCTGGCCCTAACATCCCTGGCCCTAATATCCCTGGCCCTAATATCCCTGGCCCTAATATCCCTGGCCCTAATATCCTTGGCACTAATATCCCTGGCCCTAATATCCCTGGACCTAATATCCCTGGCCCTAATATCCCAGGCCCTAATATCTCTGGCCCTAATATCCCTGGCCCTAATATCCCTGGCCCTAATATCCCTGGCCCTAATATCCATGGCCCTAATATCCCTGGCCCTTAAAATCCCTGGCCCTAATATCCCTGGCCCTAATATCCCTGGCCCTAATATCCCTGGCCCTAATATCCCTGGCCCTTATATTCCTGGCCCTAATATCCCTGGCCCTAATATCCCTGGCCCTAATATCCCTGGCCCTAATAACCCTGTCCTTAATATCCCTGGCCCTAATATCCCTGGCCCTAATATCCCTGGCCCTAATATCCCTGGCCCTAAAATCCCTGGCCCTAATATCCCTGGCCCTAATATCCCTGGCGCTAATATCCCTGGCCCTAATATCCCTGGCCCTAATATCCCTGGCCCTAATATCCCTGGCACTAATATCCCTGGCCCTAATATTCCTGGCCCTAATATCCCTGGCCCTAATATCCCGGGCCCTAATATCCCTGGCCCTAATACCCCTGGCCCTAATATCGCTGGCCCTAATATCCCTGGCCCTAATATCCCTGGCCCTAATATCCCTGGCCCTAAAATCCCTGGCCCTAAAATCCCTGGCCCTAATAACCCTGGCCTTAATATCCCTGGCCCTAACATCCCTGGCCCTAATATCCCTGGCCCTAATATCCCTGGCCCTAAAATCCCTGGCCCTAATATCCCTGGCCCTAACATCCCTGGCCCTAATATCCCTGGCCCTAATATCCCTGGCCCTAATATCCCTGGCCCTAATATCCTTGGCACTAATATCCCTGGCCCTAATATCCCTGGACCTAATATCCCTGGCCCTAATATCCCAGGCCCTAATATCCCTGGCCCTAATATCCCTGGCCCTAATATCCCTGGCCCTAATATCCCTGGCCCTAATATCCCTGGCCCTAATATCCATGGCCCTAAAATCCCTGGCCCTAATATCCCTGGCCCTAATATCCCTGGCCCTAATATCCTTGGCCCTAATAACCCTGGCCTTAATATCCCTGGCCCTAATATCCCTGGCCCTAATATCCCTGGCCCTAATATCCCTGGCCCTAAAATCCCTGGCCCTAATATCCCTGGCCCTAATATCCCTGGCCCTAATATCCCTGGCCCTAATATCCCTGGCCCTAATATCACTGGCCCTAATATCCCTGGCACTAATATCCCTGGCCCTAATATTCCTGGCCCTAATATCCCTGGCCCTAATATCCCGGGCCCTAATATCCCTGGCCCTAATACCCCTGGCCCTAATATCGCTGGCCCTAATATCCCTGGCCCTAATATCCCTGGCCCTAATATCCCTGGCCCTAAAATCCCTGGCCCTAAAATCCCTGGCCCTAATAACCTTGGCCTTAATATCCCTGGCCCTAACATCCCTGGCCCTAATATCCCTGGCCCTAATATCCCTGGCCCTAAAATCCCTGGCGCTAATATCCCTGGCCCTAACAAACCTGGCCCTAATATCCCTGGCCCTAATATCCCTGGCCCTAATATCCCTGGCCCTAATATCCTTGGCACTAATATCCCTGGCCCTAATATCCCTGGACCTAATATCCCTGGCCCTAATATCCCAGGCCCTAATATCCCTGGCCCTAATATCCCTGGCCCTAATATCCCTGGCCCTAATATCCCTGGCCCTAATATCCATGGCCCTAATATCCCTGGCCCTAATATCCATGGCCCTAAAATCCCTGGCCCTAATATCCCTGGCCCTAATATCCCTGGCCCTAATATCCCTGGCCCTAATATCCCTGGCCCTAATACCCCTGGCCCTAATATCCCTGGCCCTAATATCCCTGGCTCTAATATCTCTGGCCCTAATATCCATGGCCCTAATATCCCTGGCCATAATATCCCTGGCACTAATATCCCTGGCCCTAATATTCCTGGCCCTAATATCCCTGGCCCTAATATGCCTGGCCCTAATATCCCTGGCCCTAATACCCCTGGCCCTAATATCCCTGGCCCTAATATCCCTGGCCCTAATATCCCTGGCCCTAATATCCCTCGCCCTAATATCCCTGGCCCTAATATCCCTGGCCCTAATAACCCTGGCCTTAATATCCCTGGCCCTAATATCCCTGGCCCTAATATCCCTTGGCCCTATTACCCCTGGCCCTAATACCCCTGGCCCTAATATCCCTGGCCCTAATATCCCTGGCCCTAATATCCCTGGCCCTAATATCCCTGGCCCTAATATCCCTGGCCCTAATATCCCTGGCCCTAATATCCCTGGCTCTAATATCCCTGTCCCTAATATCCCTGGCCGTAATATCCCTGGCCCTAAAATCCCTGGCCCTAATATCCCTGGCCCTAATATCCCTGGCCCTAAAATCCCTGGCCCTAATATTCCTGGCCCTAACATCCCTGGCCCTAAAATCGCTGGCCATAATATCACTGGCCCTAATATCCCTGGCCCTAATATCCCAGGTGCTAATATCCTTGGCCCTAATATCCCTGGCCCTAATATCCCTGGCCGTAATATCCCTGGCTCTAATATCCATGACCCTAATATCCCTGGCCCTAATATCCTTGGCCCTAATATCCCTGGCCCTAATATCCCTGGCCCTAATATCCCTGGCCCTGATATCCCTTGCCATAAAATCCCTGGCCCTAATATCCCTTGCCCTAATATCCCTGGCCCTAATATCCCTGGCCCTAATATCCCTGGCCCTAATATCCCTGGCCCTAATATTCCTGGCCGTAATATCCCAGGCCCTAATATCCTTGGCCCTAATATCCCTCGCCCTACTATCCCTGGCCCTAATATCCCTGGCCCTAATATCCCTGGCCCTAATATCCCTGGCCCTAATATCCCTGGCCCTAATATCCCTGGCCCTAATATCCCTGGCCCTAATATCCCTGGCCCTAATATCCCTGGCCCTAAAATTCCTGGCCCTAATATCCCTGGCCCTAACATCCCTGGCCCTAATATCCCTGGCCCTAACATCCCTGGCCCTAATATCCCTGGCCCTAATATCCCTGGCCTTAATATCCCTGGTCCTAATATCCCTGGCCGTAATATCCCTGGCCCTAATATCCCTGGCCCTAATATCCCTGGCCCTAATATCCCTGGCCCTATTATCCCTGGCCCTAATATCACTGGCCCTAATATCCCTGGCCCTAATATCCCTGGCCCTAAAATCCCTGGCCCTAATATCCCTGGCCCTAATATCCCTGGACCTAAAATCCCTGGCCCTAATATCCCTGGCCCTAATATCCCTGGCCCTAATATCCCTGGCCCTAATATCCTTGGCCCTTATATTCCTGGCCCTAATATCCCTGGCCCTAATATCCCTGGCCCTAATATCCTTGGCCCTAATATCCCTGGCCGTAATATCCCTGGCCCTAATATCCCTAGCCCTAATATCCCTGGCACTAATATCCCTGGCCCTAATATTCCTGGCCCTAATATCCCTGGCCCTAATATGCCTGGCCCTAATATCCCTGGCCCTAATACCCCTGGCCCTAATATCCCTGGCCCTAATATTCCTGGCTCTAATATCTCTGGCCCTAACATCCCTGGCCCTAATATCCCTGGCCATAATACCCTTGGCCCTATTACCCCTGGCCCTAATACCCCTGGCCCTAATATCCCTGGCCCTAATATCCCTGGCCCTAATATCCCTGGCCCTAATATCCCTGGCCATAATATCTCTGGCCCTAATATCCCTGGCCCTAATATCCCTGGCTCTAATATCCCTGTCCCTAATATCCCTGGCCGTAATATCCCTGGCCCTAAAATCCCTGGCCCTAATATCCCTGGCCCTAATATCCCTGGCCCTAAAATCCCTGGCCCTAATATCCCTGGCCCTAACATCCCTGGCCATAAAATCCCTGGCCATAATATCACTGGCCCTAATATCCCTGGCCCTAATATCCCAGGCCCTAATATCCTTGGCCCTAATATTCCTGGCCCTAAAATCCCTGGCCCTAATATCCCTGGCCGTAATATCCCTGGCTCTAATATCCCTGGCCCTAATATCCTTGGCCCTAATATCCTTGGCCCTAATATCCCTGGCCCTAATATTCCTGGCCATAATATCCCAGGCCCTAATATCCTTGGCCCTAATATCCCTGGCACTAATATCCCTGGCCCTAATATCCCTGGCCCTAATATCCCTGGCCCTAATATCCCTGGCTCTAATAACCCTGGCCCTAATATCCCTGGCCCTAATATCCCTGTCCCTAATATCCATGGCCCTAATATCCCTGGCCTTAATATCCCTGGTCCTAATATCCCTGGCCCTAATATCCCTGGCTCTAATATCCCTGGCCCTAATATCCCTGGCCCTAATATCCCTGGCCCTAATATCACTGGCCCTAATATCCCTGGCCCTAATATCCTTGGCCCTAATATCCCTGGCCCTAATATCCCTGGCCCTAATATCCCTGGCCCTAACATCCCTGGCCCTAATATCCCAGGCCCTAATATCCCTGGCCCTAATATCCCTGGCCCTAATATCCCTGGCCCGAGGTCAGAATACCAAGAGAACAGACACCAGACGCCAACAGGGTAAATCGTATACATATTCTTTTCCTTATTTTCCAGTAAAACAACAACAAAAAAATTAAAAGGCAACAACAAGAATAAGATAAAAGTAGCGAGCCTAACGCTCACTCCAATTAAGAACAGGCCACCAGACACATCAGTGAATTATTATCCAATGATTAATTCGCTATCAAATGATTTTCACCTTTAATACTTTTACTGTTAAAACAAAGCTGGGAGCAAGAAAACCGAGTCACATCAAAGGTTATCGAGAAGGAATGAGACAACGAGCAAACTTGCGAAAGAGTTTAAACAATATTCCAAGCAACCCCGACCACATTTGTCTCTCTCACAGCGCGGAGAAGCAGGAATTACACCTTATCACAAGGGGCCATCTGGAAAAGCCAGCCGGGTTTGATGAGGAGACACACCCACCCCACACACGGCAACCAGGCAAAGAAAGTTTTAAAGAAAATTGCAAAATAATATTAATAATAACAACGTGTTAACCTTACACGACATTCCATTATAGAACCTTACAGAACCAAGGGATATGGATTCCAACAATCAAGAAATGGACCTCTTAAACTCAGGATGATAATTATTTTTCTTTTTAATAATTCCATCATAACAATTCGAACCTCGGTAAAACCGAGAGGTGTCGGGAGGACGTAGTTACAAACACGAGTCTTGGCGAACATGGGACCAAATGGTATTTGAGAAATATAAGTCAAAAGTATAAAGAGGTGCTCCCGGCCACCTTTGTCTTTCCCTGCAGCACGTGATAAAATGCATACGCTCGGAAGAGCATCTTCACTTGGAAATAAATCAAATACTATGAATCACAAGCAGGATCATAACTGTGTATGATAAGATACCAACTGTGATGTGAAATGTTAAACTTAAAAAAAAATCTTAACCATTTCTTTGTGCGTCGGAACGCGTACGGAAAAGGGGGGGGGGAACCCGCCCCTCTCTCTGGGTGGAGGGATTAGACAACCAGACGCCACCAAGATGAATCGAGGTGTCTGTTGTCTTGATGTTTATGGCTTGAGGAAAGACCCGAACAGAGCCATGTCATAAATGACACACACACAAACATACACACTGACACACGAACCCCCCCCCACCACCGACACACGAACCCCCCCCACCGACATACGATCAGATCAAAGATAGCTCCACCTCGTGAGGGGGAGCCGAGAAGGGGAGAGATTTTTGGCATAAAAAGGAGCCGTTTCAGCATTGAAATCAACTCATCAGCCCTCGGGGGCAGCTCAACAGAAGAAGACTCATCTCAACTCAGCTCAACAGAAGAAGACTCATCTCAACTCAACTCAGCAGAAGAAAAACTTGACCTGTCGCTCGCGAGCGCAGCGTCAGATACTACAGCAGCGTCAGATACTACAGCAGCGGAAAGAGCGCGCGCCGGCGTAGCTCATCCAGCAGTGGAGGAAACTGCTGTCAGCGAACCAGCACGGGCGCTTTCGCGCATCTTCAAGGAGAAAGAGCGCGGCCAGCAACGCCAAGCAAGAGCGTGCAGCAGCTCAGCCAGCAGTGGAGAGAAACTGCTATCAGCGAACCAGCACGGGCGCGTTCGCGCATCTTCAAGGAGAGGGAGCGCGCGCCACCAGCGTGCCATCAGCACCAGCATCAGCACCAGAGCGTGCCAACAGCGCGCCACCAGCGTGCCACCAGAACCAGCACCAGCGCCACCACGAGCGAATCGTGAGCCTGCAATCTACAACCGCCGACGACGGAGCACCAGCGTGCCGCTGCGGGCGTGCTTCTAACGCCGTCTACCAGACGGTCATCTCAGCTACAACAACGCATCTACTCGTTCACCAACGTCCGTCGAGTCCGAACCAACTACTGAAAGAAGAATCAACTGATACGTATGATACACTGCCCCCCACTACACACAAACCAGACGTCTGCTTGACGCAAAGAATCGATTCCGAACATTGGCCTACTCTTTCACCACTCACACCATTCAACACACACACACACGGGTCATTAACAAAGCCTAAAAACCTCAAGCCATTGAACCATCCGTGATTGTGGAAACATCGCAACGACCGAGTGAATAATCTATCGTTTTTAAGAGTGTTCATAATTTTCTCTGTAATGTTGTGCTGGGGCTGTACTTCTAACCGCATAAATTACCAACTGACCCATTAACAAGGATTCGTTCTTGGCACCTCACCACGGAGCGCCGCTCGCGGGGTTGAAGAGCGGGTTCAACCGGTTCCCTGCCAGGGGTCTGGCCACAATCAATTAAAAGATTGGCCCGAGATAAGGATCTCAAAAGGAAACATCGCCACCCATTGAGTCGCGTTGAGAAGTTGATTAGGAATACTTGAGTCGTTCGTTAATATTTGTCTTTCTGCATAATCTTGCCGGTATCCACGAATAAAATAACGAATTCAAACGCATATTTGTGCCTCCAAGAATAATACTGGTTGGAGTGCCCTGTCAACGAGTAGCGTTGCATAATAATCAGTCATCCTATTGTTAACAACGTGACAATAATTGCATTAAGGGCCGCGCATGATCAATGACCGAATGCTGTTTTGTCTGACAATTCAAGTAACGAAGCATTGTGGCCAACGAGTGGTGTTGATAAGGCAATTCGAAGTATTTCAGTCGAACGCTTTAAATGCATAATCATTATGAATCAATGAACGAACATCAACGTGGTACTGTGCTGACGATTTCAAGCATAATAGCTTCGCATATCAGGATGTATTAAGGATTGGATACGAATCAAAGACCAAGTGCCGTGTTGTGTAACAATTCAAGCATACGAGTTTGCATATTATAAAGTTAAGGTTTGATAGAATAGTTCGCATGTTTTTAATCTCTCTCTCAACAACCGATCAATTGCGTTACGCGTCGGGAATTAACCACAGGTGCCGCTATCGAGGTGAAACAACGCAATCGTGATGGTATCATGTTCACGCTGTGTTGAAATTCCAAAATCCCGAGATTGAGTTTTCATATTATCCAAAAATTAAAGTTAGCTAGAAATAAAATTGATTAAAGCAGAAGGTTTGTGTGTGATTCTTCCTGAAATTCTGCATAATATTGTTCTGCGTATGAGATCTGAATCCTGGGGACCTATCATAAGCACACTATCACCACATGATCCATAACACACATAATCCGTAATGTTCAATCGAGAGTAATCGTATTCTTATCGATAATACGGAATTAAAGAGCAGAGTCGAATCGACTCTCTCTCATTCACGCTCACAACGCATGCGTCACTGCATACGATTAATTGCGTTATTCCAATTCATAACACAATCCTCGTCACTGAGGCTCGACCTGATAATCCATAACGACCTGCATTATCCTAACCACGCCCACTCGCATAAATTAATACGATTATCTCTTGAATCCGCATAATTTATGCACATAATTACACTAATTAACATAATTTCGGATAAATTATGCTAATTTCAAATTTCATTTAATTTTCATTATTTTCATCAATTTTCATAACACCTACATATACAACAGTATACATATGGTAGAACATATATGATATTAGACGAGGACCAATTCAGTGCTAACATCGGTAACACGGACCCAGATCGTCATCAGCGACCAACATCGTCAACAGGGATGCTCGCCGCGTCAATAGAGACCCACATCAAAAGGGACGCTCACCTCTTTAATCCGGACCCATATCTTCAATCAGGACCCACATCGTCAACAGTGACCCACAACATGAATATGGACACTCACCTCGTCAGTAGGGACCCACATCGTCAACAGTGACCCACAACATGAATATGCACACTCACCTCGTCAGTAGGGACCCAGATCGTCAACAGTGACCCACAACATGAATATGGACACTCACCTCGTCAGAAGGGACCCACATCGTCAACAGTGACCCACAACATGAGTATGTTCACGCTTTTGTTTGTTGCGGTTGCACCCGAGTCAAGGGCCGCACGGCTCACAGGACTCTACACCTGACACGTGAAACAAATTAAACTGAAGACGACGTCTCGCCAGCATGCGTCTATCCTCCACTCGTGGCTTCTGTCACGCGGCTTCCACGATTTCGCCTGAGAGTCTCCCGCCGCGTGCCCCCATAGGTCTTCTCCATCGGTCGCTCGACTCGCGTAGACCATTCATCCGCGTGGTCCACGTGGTCAAAGAAGAAGTTGGTACCGGCCAAGGCAGCACAACGCCAGTAACACAGACTTATGTTAATGGTCGATAAGAGTGAAGTACAGTACGTCATAACCCACTCATTTCAAATGCTTGCCACATAATTCGTTGCTATTGGTCACATAAAGAACTTGGAATTGCTAATGCTGTGCCACCTCAGGTTCTAAGGCAAAGTGAAATGTCTGCTCTGGGCCGGTCAAGGGCACCATTTCTGGGATGAAACTATCACATTCACGACACGTGATAAAGCATATAAGCAGTATGCACTGCTGTAACCTTAGCAGATACCCACCACAGTCAGTATGCACTGCTGTAGTGAAATCAGGTACCACCACAGCATGCACTGATGTAATTATAGCAGGTACCACTAGTCAGTATGCCTGCTGTTATCATAGCAGGTACCACCACAGTATGCACTGCTGTAACCTTAGCAGGTACCCACCACAGTCAGTATGCACTGCTGTAGTGAAATCAGGTACCACCACAGTATGCACTGATGTAATTATAGCAGGTACCACTAGTCAGTATGCCTGCTGTTATCATAGCAGGTACCACCACAGTATGCACTGCTGTAACCTTAGCAGGTACCACCACAGTCAGTATGCCTGCTGTAATCATAGCAGGTACCACCACAGTCAGTATGCACTGATGTAATTATAGCAGGTACCACTAGTCAGTATGCCTGCTATCATAGCAGGTACCACCACAGTCACTATACCTGCTGTAATCATATCAGGTACCACCACAGTCAGTATACCTGCTGTAATCATAGCATGTACCACTACGGTTAGTATGTACTGCTGTAATCATAGCATAAAAAAATATAACGATACTATCATAGAATGTTAACTAAACGAGCATAAATTTTTAACTAATTTAGGATAAACATTAAACTTAATGAGTATTAATAAATATACTGTATTAGCATACATATTAAAATTAATTAGCATACCAAAATTAGCATAGGACAACCGTTGACCAATCGCTGCGCACCATCGCCGGAGACGCGCCCAGGTTTGCCTCTCGACCAATCGGATCGCTGGCCCTCCCCCCTCCCCACTTTGGCACGCGGCGACCAATAAGATCGCGGGAGGACGCTACCGTTTTTAATGCCCTACACGCTGAACGCCGCGCGCCCATGTGCGTGTGAATGTTTAGTTTTTGTTTTAATTATTTTAATCATTAAAGTTCGCGAGTGTCAAGGTAAGCTACGTTGACTTTTTTAAAGCATTTTCTCAAGAGAACCGTTGTTGCTGCGGCTGCGGTTGTTGTGAAAGGCCCGGTACACCCTGAGGCCTTGCCTAGACTAAGACTAGGACAGCCTTGATGTCACGTGGGTCCACACTCTTTGCGTCTTTCGGTAAAGTCACGGAGGTAGAAAATAAAATGTATTTATTATTTAATTTAATTACATTTTATTTTATACCTACGTTAAATTTAATTTAAAATTTTAATGAAGTAAATTAAAATTCATTTTATACCTATGTATTTTTTTATGAATGAATATTTTTTATAATTTAAATTAAATTTATTTTGTTATATCTACGTTTAATTTAATTTTGTAATAAATTAAAATTTTTAATTTATTTTATTTCATACCTACGTAAAATTTAATTGAAAATTTGTATTAATTACATTTATTTCAATGAATTTTATTTTATACCTACGTTAAATCAATTTTTTATAAATTAAATTTATTTTAATTACATTTATTTTATACCTACGTAATTTTTTTTTATAAATTATTCTTTTTACATTTATTTTATCTTATACCTACGTTAAATTAAATGTTTTAATAAATTAAATTTATTTTATTTAAATTACATTTATTTCATTTAATACCTACGTTTAATTTAATTTTTAAAATAAATTACATTATTTTATTTAAATTAATTTTATACCTACGTTAAATTACATTTTTTATAAATTATCTTATTTTATTTAAATACATTTTTTAAAATAAATTACATTTATTTTATTTAAATTACATTTATTTTATACCTACGTTAAGTTAAATGTTTTAATAACTAAAATTTATTTTCTTTTAATTAAATTTATTTTATTTCATACCTACACATGTACAGTCATTTTAACTGCTCTGACTGCTACAAGCTAAGTGCGGCCTGGAAGCGTATTAAGTAATACATTTTACAATTCCTTATAGAGGAACCCCATACTAATGAACTGACTACGTATCTATATAATTATAAGACCGCACGCAGATACCGCAAAAGCGGACCCCGTTGTCAATGATATAATTCGATGTACGTACAGCAGTTGCAGCAGTTGCTGTACGTACATCATTAAAATTACACCGATTGCAATACGTCACCAAAGACACAATTTTAATTTGACCCCCGGGTCTGATCGCGTTAACTGTGCAGGTGGCGGGTCGAGAGGTTACTTGCACGTGTGTGCAGCTTGTTGAATATTGACGTGCGATGACTTGTGGAGAGGAAGAATGATGCTGATGATGGCGATGCAAGTCTTGAAGTCTGACGTTGTTCTCCGAGTCGTGTAGCCTACCGCGTGCCACTTTGGGGATTGCGTAATGTCATTTTAGTTTCCTCTGTGGAACTTTTTATTTTGTTGATTCTAACGATTGAATTAACGTAGGGCGGGCTTGGGAGCGGCGTTGACGATGTGTTTTGGCGTTACACCAACCAGCACCTTTGCATTCAGAAGTTGGAGGTGCTTTGATTGTTACAGCGAGAGGTGGAATCATCACCGCCATCGTCATGGGTTTAAGTGGGCACGGAGCCCGTCAAGGGAATGGGTAGGTAGAGGAATGGGGTTGGAGAGTATACACAACTTGCATTTCTAGTCATTTCAACAATTTATGGGCATGCGCATTATTAACAGTATCCTGATTGATGAGCTAAACAAAATCGCAATTTAATCGTGAATCTATTGTCATAAATGAGTCCGAAATATCAATAGTCATGCTCAAAACCGCATTCCTATTGTTATAAAAAATCATTGTACCCCCATTCATGATGACAATTCCAATATGGTCATTATGATGCTCAGAATTAGTTATATTCTCAGAATCATGAACATTTATTAAAACAGCAGTGTGCTCAAAATGCTCATTTAACAATTTCAACATGTACACAATCAATTCCAAGATTCTAATCAAAGTAAGTCCTATGTATCGTGGTGTTTTCATGCATATCCATTATTGCGTGCCCCCCCCCAAAAATATACAAAAGTCTATTTTTATAATGTTTGCACGGTGTACAGTCTGGAAATTACCCACATGGCAAATTTAAAGCTTGGTGCGTGTCGGGAAGTACGCTAAACATTTTGAACAGACGCACACATTCACAACTTTGCCTTTGATATATATGGAGATTGGTAATAAATTGTTAATTTAACTACTTTCAAGCTGACTGATTGGAAATAGGAATAGCACTGGCTCACCACGGGGCTTGTCGCATGGTATCTGGGCACTTTATTTGAAACGTAAACCCCACAGTGTGTGAGTTAAATTCCTCGCAAGTTGCGTCCACAGAGACAGACAGACAGACAATGACGTTTCTAGGTAAGAGTAAGAAATTAATCTACGTGTCGAGGCGAGACGAGAGAGCCAAGAGGTCACCTCGTTAGATGGGGCGGCGCGTCAACCTTAGTCACGTGACTGAAGGAGTGTGGGCGTGCCGTGCGTGTGTGTCGTGTACTGTGTGTGTGTGTGTACCGTGTGTGTTTGTACTGTGCGTGTGTGTGTACTGTGCGTGTGTACTGTGTGTGTGTACCGTGCATGTACCGTGCGTGTGTGTGTACTGTGCGTGTGTACTGTGCGTGTGTACTGTGCGTGTGTGTGTACTGTGCGTGTGCGTGTGTACCGTGTGTGTGTACTGTGCGTGTGTATACTGTGCGTGTGTACTGTGCATGTGTGTGTACCGTGCGTGTGTGTGTGTACTGTGCGTGTGCGTGTGTACTGTGCATGTGTGTGTACCATGCGTGTGTGTGTGTACCATGCGTGTGTGTGTGTACTGTGTGTGTGTGTGTACACTGTGTGTGTGTGTACCGTGTGTAACGTGTGTGGCAGTAGTCTAGCGGTTAGTGCGCTGCTCTACAAACATGACGACCCGAGTTTGATTCTCGCTCACAGCCAACACCCAGTGACGATTCTTTAGGATATGTTTTTCAAACGAACGGTTGTTTGGGTTGCGTTGTGTTCTTTAAAGTTACTTGCAATTCAAATACAGGTGTGTTGCTGGTGGTTGTGATGCCAGACGATAACATTGTGAGGAGCAATGCCTGAATCCTTACCCTTGGGGTTCCTCATGAGGGTGCAGAGTCCTCCACTCGGGGCAGGAGACTGCCAAACAACAAGGAGTGGCTCTTATTCTGAATAAAAGAATGAAGGCGGCGTGGGAAGGTGGCGGCGAGGTGTGGGAAGCTGTAAGCCCCAGGCTACTTTGGGCTCGCCTCCCCATCAACAGGAGGCAGAGAATGGTGGTGGTGGTGGCTGCTTACGCCCCCACCGAAGATGAACATCAGTGGAGGGATGCAGGCAAGCCCGTGGATTCAGATTCCTTCTATAACCTCCTGTGACAGGTGTTAGCTAAAAGTGGCCCCTCGGGATAGAGTCATCCTGTTGGGTGACTTCAATGCCCGAGTTGGTCATGATGCTGGCACCTGGTCTGGAGCGATTGGAAGGCATGGGCCAGATCAACTCAATAACAATGGTAGGAGGCTGTTAGACTTCTGTGCAGCCTGTGGGCTTGTCATTGCCAACACGCTGTTCTGGCATCTGTGCATCCAGACAACATCATGGATTCACGCCGGGTCCAAGCAAGAACATCCGCTGGACTATATAGCAGTGGACCAGCGAATGCAGGCCCATGTCTACAGTGCTGCTGACCTCACTGACCATTAGCTTTTCATATGTAAGATCTGTGGGCTGGGTAAATCTGTGAGCAGGAGCGAGAGACAATTAAGCTCCCAAGCATTCACTACGTTATACACAACATATTTACACTCATAAGTCACTTGCCTAATTGCCTCAGCAACTTGGTGTTTCGTATCGAATCTCATCTCAAACAATCGAAGGGCGCCCCTAAGTGGCAGCTGCCCCTGTGTGGCACAAGGTGGCCCTCCACCGGCCTGCACGTGGCATGAGTCTGTCGGTAGGGGGCGATCATTGACACGTCATCTACGTTGTGGAGTTTCCGGATAATGTTTTGGAATTACCACAATTTTGACCGTGACACCAACATGCAATGATCTGTGCGTTGTGAGTGACACAATACTCTGTTTTACATCCGCCGTGAAGCAGAACAGCGCATAATGTGGTGAATGTTACTGGGGTTGCCAGGTGTGCCTGTCGGATTTGAACTTTGAATCTCTGCAACAAATAAAGAATGCGCTACCATATTCCTGGTTCTTTCGGCAAAGTCACGTAGATAGAAAACAAAAAATAAACAAAATAAAAGATAAAAAAATGAAAAAATACAAATAACAAATAAAAATAATACATTAAAAAAAATAATTGATTATAAGATGCCATGGGTCGACTGACTCAGATGACTGGCCGATGCATCGCCTTTGCCCCCCACTACACACACACAGTGTGTGTACATGTACACACACTGTGTACATGTACACACACTGTGTGTGCACGTGTACGCACACAGAGTGTGTACACACACACACTGTGTGTTTGTATACAGTGTGTGTGTACACACAGTGTACACACACACTGCATACGCAATAATGTCCACGTTGTTGCTGAGTTCACACACCCAAGGGAGGGGGCAATGGAAAATGAAGCTAAATCAACTTAGACTCCATCCCCGCTCTGTGACGTCACCACTCAGCATGACCTCATCGGCATAAAGTGCCAGCGGGAGGTGTATCTCGCTAGTGACGTCATGTCACCAAGGTATTCACACTCCCCCAACCCCGTCCACAGTGCTCTTGATCGTGACGTCACCTCCGCTTGGGTCACTGCCGATATCAATCCAGTGGCAATCCTTATTTGGGCAAAGGTACGCCCAGTGACTGGCGGTTCATTAACATAATGTATCCGTTGAAGCCGTCGAGTGTTTATTGCGACAGGTTCAGCAGCCACACCCCATTCCTCGACGTATGGCCCGGGCTCATTAACATAATTTATTCAGTTACAGAGCCGCTCTTTGTGGGAGGGGCGTGTCTCTTATCCCGGCAGTGACGTCATGTTACCTGCTTACCCGTGTGACGTCGCGAGGTAACAGGAGGCTGCCGATCCGCGCTTGCACTGAAATCCGAGATGAGAAATTCTCATCGTTGTGGTGGTTGTTGTTGTTTACCAAGGTAGAGCCTCTCTCTCGTAGGGATGTCAGTTGAGTAGCAGCGAGCATGGGAATCGATGTCCAGGTTGGAACTTTACAACGCGGGGCCTAGCCACGCGGGGCCTTGCCTCCTGCCCTCACCTGATTGCGTTCGCTTTAATTATCTCGCTTAAGTTTAATTTGTCTTCACCCGGCTCGCCACTTTGTAACTTTGTTTTATTGTAAATATTCACGCAGTTTTTATTTTCGTTTTTTTGTTAGCAGGCCAAGCCCGCTTGAGCTGCTATACCGCTCTTGTTATCAGAAGCGACCTGCCCACAACAACACAAGGTGAGGCTTTGTCAACGTGTGTGAATGTTTTGACTTAAAACTTTGGTGACTGCAGGAATTATTATTCTTGGTTTTTTCGGTAAAGTCATGTAGATAGAAAATTAATAAAAATAACAATGAAAATAAATAAAAAATAAATTGTAACTAAAGCAAAACAACTCACGTCGTTTTGATCGCAACACAAGTGGCCTTTATTTAATGTAATTGTATTATCTGTTATTGTTATTTTTTATCTACGTAACTTTACCGAAAGAAACAAGAATACGTGTGTCAATGTCTATCGGTCAAAGACGCTATACGGAGAGACGCGCAAACTCCAAATATACAGCAGGCGTCACGGTTGGGATCGAACCCATGACTTCCTGTATACCAGGTGAGGTAGTTAACATCTCACCACGGAGAGAGACACGCAAACTCCAGTTAGCCACGGCTATGTTCGTTGATCCTCAATTAATTACTTGGTGGAGTGAGAAAGCATTCATGCCGAGCAGATGAAGGTGGCCAGGCATGATTCTAGACACGTCACCGCCTGTTTACTCAGTGACAGTGTACAGTTTGTGTTTGCAGTAACATCTATTAACTCTGTTGAACACGGAGGTTATATCATGACAATTGTTTACTTTTGTTTTCCTCTGGAACTCTTTATATGAATGTAAACAGGAAGTTAACACAGCACACACATGCAGCTGAAGTCGGAACTGTTCATCCCAGCATTTAAGGACATCTGAGCCTGGATTCACACCTCTAAGTTGCGATTGAACGTTAATTTATGCATTTCTGCCTAACACAAATAGTATTGTTTTCAACACCCTTTGCTATGTCAGCTGAATTTAGCTCTCATAAATATTCCTTTTGTAGCCAGACAGCCGAAATTGTGTGCTCGGAGTTTTGGGTGAACATTCATTTTGAAGATTCGAGGGCTTCCAGGCATGTTTATGACCATTTGCCCTCTCAGTGTGTGCCATAACAGCCCGTGTGATGAATTTGGGACACTTTTCCACTATATCATGAATATATGAATAAGTATAGACGTGTAAGTCACGTGCTACTGTGTATATATGCTTTCCTCTGTGCATCGATACTGACGTGTAGATGGTGTGGATATTATTTTTTTCTGTCTGCAGCTGACACTTCCTCTGACGCTTCCTCCGCAGAATTGGTCTGATGGAGCAAATGCACTCAGCGCAGCTCGGTAGGACAAGTCAACAATGCGACCAGCGTGCATACAGCACAGATCGGACTGGAAATTTGACACGGCATGAGAGAACTCACACGGGAGAGAAACCCTTCAGGTGCAGTGTGTGTGGGAAGGCGTTTGCACATTCATCTACTCTTGTAGCACACCAGAGAACACACACGGGAGAGAAACCCTTCAAGTGCAGTGTGTGTGGGAAGGCGTTTGCACATTCATCTACTCTTGTAGCACACCAGAGAACACACACGGGAGATAAACCCTTCAGGTGCAGTGTGTGTGGGAAGGCGTTTGCACGTTCATCAAATCTTGAAGTACACCAGAGAACACACACGGGAGAGAAACCCTTCAAGTGCAGTGTGTGTGGAAAGGCGTTTGCACAGTCATCTACTCTTGTAATACACCAGAGGACACACACAGGAGAGAAACCCTTCAGGTGCAGTGTGTGCGCGAAGGCGTTTGCACGTTCATCTAATCTTGTAGAACACCAGAGAACACACACGGGAGATAAACCCTTCAGGTGCAGTGTGTGTGGGAAGGCGTTTGCACGTTCATCAAATCTTGTAGCACACCACAGAACACACACGGGAGAGAAACCCTTCAAGTGCAGTGTGTGTGGGAGGGCGTTTGCACATTCATGTACTTTTGTAATACACCAGAGAACACACACGGGAGAGAAACCCTTCAAGTGCAGTGTGTGTGGAAAGGCGTTTGCACAGTCATCTGCTCTTGTAATACACCAGAGGACACACATGGGAGAGAAACCCTTCAAGTGCAGTGTGTGTGGGAAGGCATTTGCAAATTCATCAAATCTTCAAGTACACCAGAGAACACACAAGCATCAGAAGATCCACAAGGAGTGCAGTCTGAAATCAGCTTGTGAAAGTCAAAGTGCCGCAATGAGCCCATCCCTCATGAAACACGAACCGGAGGAAAATCCCAGCTTGGACACTTTTAAAGGTATCGAGGTGAAATATGAAGAGGTGATGGTGAAATGTGAAGAAGTGACGGTGAAATGTGAAGAAGTGATGGTGAAGAGGGAAGAAGTGAAGGTGAAATGTGAAGATGAAGATTCAACTCCAAAATGGGACCTTCACATCGATGGAGGCAACGTGAAGCAGGAGGAGAATTCTGACTGAGGCAGAGCGAGGCAACTCCCAGCAGTTTGTGGAAGTGGAGGTGTGGGTGGACTTCCTAGACAATACAAAGTCAAATGGAGACCCGGTAGATGTGTAAACTTTGCGTTTAATAATTGTGTTTTTTTATTTTATTTTGGGCACCTTTATAATACATGCCACAGGACCCGCACGAGCTTAATCCGGCACTGTCCGGGATACCGTTCCAGTGGCCAACCAGGCTGTTGAAACCACCGCGGGTGGAGTTGAGGGTGACGGTGGAGGGCGCGAAGGGGGCGAGTGATGCCGATGGGCGGCGAGGGGGTCATCCGAGAGGATGCCCAGTGGGGAGACGAAACAATGAAATCGCTCCACGTGTCAGGTTATGTTGATATCGAAAACTGACACATAACTGACATGCCATAAATAGGAAATTAACTCTGCTTATTCGAATCAATGTATTCATATATGTTGATAAACTGTTTTCAAGCAGATTGTCTCTAATGGTGACAACAGGGACCACGTGATTGTTTAAAAATTTCTTTGATTATAACTATAATTGCCTACAATTCGTCATGTGTAGCTTATTTAGACTATAATTTATTCACTACCCAAACTGTATTTACTTGAAAACATAGAGCTGATATTTGTAAGCAGTCTTTTTTATTTATACGTTAAGTGGAATTGGTAAAAAAATATTTGTACACGTACAGGCGTTGTGGTCCATAAGTCTGGTGACACAGAGGCGTTGTGGTCCATAAGTCTGGTGACACAGAGGCGTTGTGGTCCATAAGTCTGGTGACAGAGGCATTGTGGTCCATAAGTCTGGTGACACAGGCGTTGTGGTCCATAAGTCTGGTGACAGAGGCGTTGTGGTCCATAAGTCTGGTGACACAGAGGCGTTGTGGTCCATAAGTCTGGTGACAAAGGCGTTGTGGTCCATAAGTCTATGGGCAGTGTTGAGTCTATGGCAGTGTTGAATCTATGGAAGTGTTGAGTCTATGGGTAGTGCTGAGTGTGTAGACAGTGTTGAGTCTATGGGTAGTGTTGAGTCTATGGGCAGTGTTGAGTCTATGGCAGTGTTGAGTCTATGGGCAGTGCTGCGTGTATGGGCAGTGTTGAGTCTATAGTAGTGTTGAGTCTATGGGTGGTAGTGTTGAGTCCATGGGTAGTGCTGAGTCTATGGGCAGTGCTGATTGTATGTGCAGTGTTGAGTCTATAATAGTGTTGTGTCTATAGTAGTGTTGAGTCTATGGGTGGTAGTGTTGAGTCTATGGTAGTGTTGAGTCTATAGTAGTGTTGAGTCTATGGTAGTGTTGAGTCTATGGGTGGTAGTGTTGTGTCTATGGTAGTGTTGTGTCTATGGTAGTGTTGAGTCTATGGTAGTGTTGAGTCTATGGGTGGTAGTGTTGTGTCTATGGTAGTGTTGTGTCTATGGTAGTGTTGAGTCTATGGGTGGTAGTGTTGAGTCTATGGGCGGTAGTGTTGAGTCTATGGTAGTGTTGAGTCTGTGGTAGTGTTGAGTCTATGGTAGTGTTGAGTCTATGGTAGTGTTGAGTCTATGGTAGTGTTGTGTCTATGGTAGTGTTGAGTCTACAGTGAGGGAAAAAAGTATTTGATCCCCTGCTGGTTTTGTACGTTAGCCCCATGACAAAGAAATGATCAGTCTATAATTTTAATGATACGTTTATTTGAACAGTGAGAGACAGAACAACAACAACAAAATCCATAAAAACGCTTCGCTACGTGGCCACGAGTGACGGTGAAATATGAAGAAGGGGCGACCTTGAAGCGTGAAGGTCAGGAATCTTCTCCGGGTGCTCCTCCTCCCACGTTTGCAGGCGCCTATCAACGTCATCACAGCATCCCAATGGCAGTATTCTCGACACGAATATCTCGAGACTCAAGAAGGCTATTCTGGATAAAAATCATTTGCGTTATTCTCATGATTATTGTAATTCTCATGTGTGTATGTTGAACTCCTTTCGCACAGTACGTAGCCAACCTTGCTATACATCCTAAAAAGACTAGAATAGTCATCCTATGCAGAGACCGGTGCCTGCCAATAAATGTGTAACTTCCACCCTCGAGCTCAGATAAGAGCCGTCAAATGTATATTTGACAATGGTGACACTTTGCTTTGTGTTTCTGGATAAGGTTAACATATAGGTTGCATTTTGCATTCAAACAGATGACTATACAGGAATACAGCTTCTGACCTTCAAGTGTGCATAACGTTCATTTTATTTAAGCCGAGATGCCATTCATTAATGTGAATGGAAATAAGCTCAAATATACGTTTTATGAAAGTATACCACATTGATGAAATTTATGGTGTGCATTATTGAAGGTCTGTGAACTTTATAACAGTCTTCCCAGCAAGTGAAGAAACTTGTCAAGCATTTCTAAAACACTTTATATAAACAAGGTTAATGTTTTAATGGTATCTGTGAAAGCAGAGGATGGAGCTCTTTTTTCATCAGCGGAGTACGGTGCCACACTCCTCTTACACAGCAACTCTTTGAGTTTATGGATCACGCAGAGATCGTAAAACTCTGCACGCCCGACTTGCAGGGCAGCACTGTGGTGTCTGTAATGAAATATGGATGATGAATGTTAGCAACTGCTCAGTCTGCTGTGTGTGTATATATATTTACATTTCTGCTCTAATTTGATGCGTGAGAAGGGGAGATCCATTTTTCACTTAATGGGAACCAGTCTTTCCAAAAAAAGACTGCAGTATAGTGGCTGTACAAATATACTTACAGCTTTGTTGAACAGCACCGCTCACCTTCATTACAGTGGAGATAACCCATGTATATCGGTTCACCAACATTGATCTGTTGTTCACACGTTACTAAGGTTGTGGTTATGGTGGTGGAGACAGAAAAACACATTCTCATCCCCACAGTCCACAATTGTAATGCGAGCTTGTGATCTTTGCAGGTCTTTCTCCGGGTCAGACCACCTTGCCTTGCACATGAAGAGTGTTGTACGTGTAGAGGTGTTACGGGAGGGTGACACGCGGTTGTGTAACGGTGGCCACAAACACGTGTAGAGGCGTTACGGGAGGGTGACACGCGGTTGTGTAACGGTGGCCACAAACATGTGTAGAGGTGTTACGGGAGGGTGACACGCGGTTGTGTAACGGTGGCCACACAAACACTTGTAGAGGTGTTACGGGAGGGTGACACGCGGTTGTGTAACGGTGGCCACAAACACGTGTAGAGGTATTACGGGAGGGTGACACGCGGTTGTATAACGGTGGCCACAAACACATCCGCTACGGCCACCACCCTGGGGGACTGTGGGGGACGCTGTGATCACTCCCAGCCCCGCCCCTCAGTGAGGGACACTATAAATGGTGGGACCCGGGGAGCTGAGAGGCAGTTCGACTCAAGCAAGATGAAGAGCCAGTGAAGAATGAAGATCGACTAGCCAGACCCTGGAACTCCTTTGGCCCGCTGCCCTTCTGAGTGCCGGGCAAGGCAAGCCAGGGTGTGACACCAGAGCCAAGAGGGCCGATGTCCTTCGGAGGGCCGGACTCGTGTGGCTGGTGATCGGGACCTGCGCCCAAGCTGGGCCAGGTCAGACAGCCTCCTGAGAGAGGACCAGGATAGAGGGAACCAGGGAGCTAGCATGGGCTAAGGCTCGGGAAACGTTTCCCTCTGTAGAGTACGGGCGAAGAGGCCGTTACCTCTTCAAGTATCAGATTAGCCACTGTGGAGTGAAGTGTTTGTAATGAATACGTGTTGCCTCTGAAGAATAAGTCTCCGTCGTCAATAAGGCCACTACACTTGCACAGCTGCTTCTGAAGTTGCTTGAAAGAGCCATTCTTACCCAATAGACAGTTATTCACCATGACACAGGGGGTTATTTTGGGGGGTTATATATAAATGTTGTGTCGTTAAATCTGCCACCACCCGGAGCAGCCAACTAGTAAGGTGTTTCACTTAAACAGAAGACGCCAATTCGTCACTAGTACAACTCACGCCGGTGTGTTGGGGAGCGAAGCCACAACATTAACAATCTGAGTACGACTTGGCATGTTCTGTTTGTGACGAACCTTACAAATTGGCTGTGTCGGATGGTGGCAGGTTTCACGACACAGTTACGTATTCACGCGATCTAACCCAATAAAACCTACGAGGATGATATTTTGATTTATAGCTTTCGTGACTGCAGGGATTCATATTCTTGGCTCTTTCGGTAAAGTCACCACCACATAGAAGCGAAACAATAAAACCAAGAATAAGGATGATATTGGTCGCAAAAGCCGACGTGTTAAACAGTTCTTCACCACATTTCAATAATTCAGCAATGTATTTTGATCGCTCAAAGGTAAACTACCATATATGTAAATGCAGAAATAAATGTTTTACAAGACTGTTTGTTTGAGCTCTTGTTGGTGATTTGGCTAAGATCTTCAACTTGGCTACACTTGAGAATCTGGTTTAATTTTGCACGCTCGCCTGGGTTTGAATCCAGGATCGGCGGTGCTGGGCTCAGTCATTTGACGCAGCATTACACCTCCAAACCACCTGTCGACTTTCTCATTTATTTTTCTTTATTTTTCACCTACGTGACTTTACCGAACAAAACCAAAAAGTATGAATCCTTGCAGTCACGAAAGCTTAAAATCTAGAAGGAAAAAAATGTCTATATTTGTGCCTTCAAGAATAATACTGGTTGGAGTGCCCTTTCAACGAGTAGCGTTGCATAATAATCAGTCATCCTATTGTTAGCAACGTGACAATAATTGCATTAAGGGCCGCGCATGATCAATGACCGAATGCTGTGTTGTGTGACAATTCAAGTAACGAAACATTGCGGCCATTGAGTGGTATTGATAAGGCAATTAGAAGTATTTCAGTCGAACGCTTTAATTTCATAATCGTTATGAATCAATGAACGAACATCGACGTGGTACTGTGCTAAAGATTTCAAGCATAATAACTTCGCATATCAGAATGTGTTAAGGATTGGATACGAATCAAAGACCGAGTGCCGTGTTGTGTAACAATTCAAGTATACGAGTTTGCATATTATAAAGTTAAGGTTTGATAGAATAGTTCGCATGTTTTTAATCTCTCTCTCAACAACCGATCGATTGCGTTACGCGTCGGGAATTAACCACAGGTGCAGCTATCGAGGTGAAACAACGCAATCGTGATGGTATCATGTTAACGCTGTGTTGAAATTCCAAAATCCCGAGATTGAGTTTTCATATTATCCAAAAATTAAAGTTAGCTAGAAATAAAATTGATTAAAGCAGAAGGTTTGTGTGTGATTCTTCCTGAAATTCTGCATAATATTGTTCTGCGTATGAGATCTGAATCCTGGGGACCTATCATAAGCACACTATCACCAAACATAATCCATAACACACATAATTCATAATGTTCAATCAAGAGTAATCGTATCCTTATCGATAATACGGAATTAAAGAGCAGAGTCGAATCGACTCTCTCTCATTCACGCTCACAACGCCCGCGTCACTGCATACGATTAATTGCGTTATTTCAATTCATAACACAATCCTCGTCACCGACCTGATAATCCATAACTACCTACATTATCATAACCACGCCCACTCGCATAAGTTAATAAGATTATCTCTCGAATCAGCATAATTTATGCGCATAATTACACCAATTAACATACATTCGGATAAATTATGCAAATTTCAAATTTCCTTTAATTTTCATTATTTTCATCAGTTTTTATAAGACCTATATATACAACAGTGTACACAGACATTGTACACACACACACTGTACACACACACAGTGTACACACACACAGTGTACACACAGTGTAAACACACAGTATAAACACACACAGAGTGTACACACACACACAGTGTAAACACACAGAGTGTACACACACAGTGTAAACACACAGTAAACACACACAGTCTAAACACAGTGTAAACACACACACAGTGTACACACACAGTGTACACACACGCATTGTGTACACACACAAACAGTGTACACACACAGTGTACACACACACATTATGTACACACACACATTATGTACACACACAGTGTACACACACACAGTGTACACACTGTGCACACAGTTTACACACACACACAGTGTACACACACACAGTGTACACACAGACACATTGCGTACACACACAGTGTACACACAGACACATTGCGTACACACACAGTGTACACACACAGTGTACACACACACAGTGTACACACACATTGTGTACACACACAGTGTACACACACACACAGTGTACACACACAGTGTGTACGTGTACACACACAGTGTACACACACACAGTGTACACACACTGTGTACACACACAGTGTACACACACACAGTGTACACACACATACAGTGTACACACAGTGTACACACACACAGTGTACACACAGTGTACACACACATACAGTGTACACACAGTGTACACACACAGTGTACACACACACAGTGTACACACAGTGTACACACACACAGTGTACACACACAGTGTACACACACATACAGTGTACACACAGTGTACACACACACTGTACATACACAGTGCACACACACACAGTGTACACAAACACTGTACACACACAGTGTACACACACATATTGTGTACATACACACAGTGTACACACACACAGTGTACACACACACACACGGTGTACACACAAACAGTGTATACACACAGTGTACACACACACAATGTACACACACACAGTATATACACACAGTGTGCACACACACAGTATATATATACAGACACACAGTGTACACACACACAGTGTACACACAGTGTACACACAATGTACACACACACAGTGTACACACACACACTGTCCACACACACAGTGTACACACACACAGTGTACACACACACACTGTACACACACAGTGTACACACACACACAGTGTACACACACACATACACACAGTGTACACACACAGTGTATACACACAGTGTACACACACACAGTGTACACACACAGTGTACACACACACAGTGTACACACACACACTGTACACACACAGTGTACACACACACACAGTGTACACACACACATACACACAGTGTACACACACAGTGTATACACACAGTGTACGCACACACACACACAGTGTACACACACAGTGTATACACACAGTGTATACACTGTGTGTGTACACTGTGTGTGTACACTGTGTGTACACTGTGTGTGTACACTGTGTGTGTACACTGTGTGTACACTGTATGTGTGTGTATACAGTGTATACACACAGTGTATACACACACACAGTGTACACACACACAGTGTACACACACACAGTGTATACACACAGTGTACACACACACAGTGTACACACACACACGGTGTATACACAATAATGTCCACGTTGTTGTAGCTGAGCCCACGCACCCAAGGTAGGGAGCGATGAAAATTAATCTAAATCAAATTAAACTCCAATCCCGCTCTGTGACGTCACCACTCAGCATTGCTTCATCGGCGTGAAACGCCAGGGGGAGGTGTTCATCGCAAGTGACGTCATGTCACCATGATATTCCTCTGCGCTCTTGAGCGTGACGTCGCCTCCGCTTGGGTCACTGCCGATTGAGTTCCAGTGCCAATCCTTATTTGAGCAAAGCTACGCCCAGTGACGGCAACTCATTAACATAATTTATTCGTTAAAGCGGACGAGTTCATTGCCCACGACACATGGGACAAGTAACATTAACATAATTTATTTATTCTCTATTTAGTTGTGGGAGGAGCGTGTATCGTTCCCCGGATGTGACGTCATGTCACCTGCTGCCGCATGACGTCACGAGGTAACACTGCACTGAAATCCGAGGTGAGAAATTCTCATTGCGATTGTGGTTGTGGTGGTGGTGGTTGTTGTGGTTGTTGTTTACCAAGGTAGAGCCTCGCTCTCTCTCGTAGGGATGTCAGTTGAGTAGCAGCGAGCATGGGAATCGATGTCCAGGTTGGAACTTTACAACGCGGGGCCTAGCCACGCGGGGCCTTGCCTCCTGCCCTCGCCTGATTGCGTTTACTTTAATTATCTCGCTTAAGTTTAATTTGTCTTCACCCGGCTCGCCACTTTGTAACTTTGTTTTATTGTAAATATTCACGCAGTTTTTATTTTCTTTTGTTAGCAGGCCAAGCCCGCTTGAGCTGCTATTCCGCTCTTGTTATCAGAAGCGACCTGCCCACAACAACACAGGGTGAGGCTTTGTCAACGTGTGTGAATGTTTTGACTTAAAACTTTGGTGACTGCAGGAATTAATATTCTTGGTTCTTTCGGTAAAGTCACGTAGATAGAAAATAAAATAACAGATAATAATTTTTCTTTTTTACAATGAAGCAAAAACCCCACAACGTTTCTATGGCAACATTAATGTTGAAGATGCGAGGGCTTGCAGGAATATTTATGACATTTGCCTTCTCATTGCGTGCCATGACAGTGCTGTTTGCACAGTCACACTTAGCCACTGTAAGATGTGTTTCTTGGTCGTGTTTTTGTTTTGTTGCTTGTTGTGGTTGCACTCCGATTCAAGAGCAGAATGGCTCATGGGACTATAACCAAAATAAATCAAACTGAAAATCAAAAACTGAAACCGCGTGATGAATTTGGTGAAGTTTTTCACTGCATCTCCAAATATATATAAAAGGCAAAGTTGTGATTGTGTGTTGTCTGTTCAAAATGTTTAGCGTACTTCCCGACATGCAACAAACTGGAAATTTGCCATGTGGGTACTTTCCAGACTGTACACCGTACTAACATTATACAAATACACTTTTGTTTTTTTTGGGGGGGGGAGGGGAGCTCAATAATGTATAGATTTTTTGCACGGCAAGTGAGCTGTGACGTCAAATTTGTCACGTGACCCTCGCACGTGGAAGCGAAACTCATTGTAGTGTAGTGGTTAGCGTTGTCTGTGTGTGTCTGTGTGTGTCTGTGTGTCTGTGTGCGTGTGTCTGTCTGTGTGTTTGTGTCTGTGTGTGTGTCTGTGTGTGTGTGTGTGTCTGTGTGTGTGTCTGTGTGTGTCTGTGTGTGTGTGGAAGAGTAACGCATTGTAGTGTAGCGGTTAGCGCTACGCTACGCTACAAACCCGGCGACCCGGGTTCGATTCCCGCTCACGGCCAACACCAGTGACGATTATCTGAACCGGTCCCAGGCCTCCCCTAGGTCGACTCAGCCTCAAATGAGTACCTGGTGCGGTGTGTAAACATTGCCACTAGGGAGACAAAGGCGGTCGGGCGTGGTGCTGGCCACCCACCCCCTCGTGTACCGTTCCGGCCTTCATAGGTGCTGCTCGCTAACAGCACTTGCCCCAACAGTCTGTCAAGGCTATACGGGGGATATTTGTCTTTGTGTCTGTGTGTGTCTGTGTGTGTATCTGTGTGTGTCTGTGTGTCTGTGTGCGTGTGTCTGTGTGTGTCTGTGTGTTTGTGTCTGTGTGTTTGTGTGTGTGTGTCTGTGTGTGTGTGTCCATGTGTGTGTGTCTGTGTGTGTGTACGTGTGTGTACGTGTGTGTGTACGTGTGTGTGTACGTGTGTCTGTGTGCGTGTGTCTGTGTGTTTGTGTCTGTGTGTTTGTGTCTGTGTGTGTGTGTCTGTGTGTGTCTGTCTGTGTGTCTGTGTGTGTGTGGAAGAGTAACGCATTGTAGTGTAGCGGTTAGCGCTACGCTACGCTACAAATCGGCGACCCGAGTTCGATTCCCGCTCACGGCCACCACCGGTGACGATTATTTGAATCGCTTCTGGGCCTCCCCTAGGTCGACTCAGCTTCAAACGAGTAACTGTTGTGGTGTGAACATCGCCACTGGGGAGACAAAGGCAGCCGGACGTGGTAGATCCAAGTCCCGGGCGAAGCCGGGTAGTACAGCTAGTCATGAATACGTAAATGAATATAGACGTGTAAGTCACTTGTGACTGTATATATTCATTCCTCCATGGCTCGATACTGACGTGTAGATGGTGTGGATATTCTTATTTTCTGTCTGCAGCTGACGCTGGTCTGATGGAGCAAAGGCAGTCAGCACAGCAGCTGGGTACGACAAGTCAACAATGCGACCAGCGTGCATACAGCACGGATCGGACTGGACATTTGACACAGCACCAGAGAACTCGCACAGGAGAGAAACCCTTCAAGTGCACTGTGTGTGACAAGGCATTTTCAGATTCATCGACTCTTAAAAAACACCAGAGAACACACACAGGAGAGAAACCCTTCAAGTGCACTGTGTTTGGGAAGGCATTTTCACAGTCATCTGCTCTTAAAATTCACCAGAGAACACACACGGGAGAGAAACCCTTCAAGTGCAGTGTGTGGGGGAAGGCATTTTCAGATTCATCTGCTCTTAAAACACACCAGAGAACACACACGGGAGAGACACCTTTCAAGTGCAGTGTGTGTGGGAAGGCATTTTCAGATTCATCTACTCTTAAAAAACACCAGAGAACACACACGGGAGAGAAACCCTTCGAGTACAGTGTGTGGGGGAAGGCATTTTCAGATTCATTTGCTCTTAAAACACACCAGAGAACACACACGGGAGAGAAACCCTTCAAGTGCAGTGTGTGTGGGAAGGCATTTTTAGATTCATCTCATCTTCAAAGACACCAGAGAACACACACGAGAGAGAAACCCTTCAGGTGCAGTGTGTGTCGGAAGACATTTTCAGGTTCATTTGCTCTTAAAACACACCAGGGAACACACACGGGAGAGAAACCCTTCAAGTGCAGTGTGTGTGGGAAGACATTTTCAGATTCATCTCATCTTCAAAGACACCAGAGAACACACACGGGAGAGAAACCCTTCAAGTGCAGTGTGTGTGGGAAGACATTTTCAGATTCATTTGCTCTTAAAACACACCAGAGAACACACACGGGAGAGAAACCCTTCAAGTGCAGTGTGTGTGGAAAGGCATTTTCACAGTCATTTGCTCTTCAAAGACACCAGAGAACACACACGGGAGAGAAACCCTTCAAATGCACCGTGTGTGGGAAGGCATTTTCACAGTCATTTGCTCTTCAAAGACACCTGAGAACACACACGGGAGAGAAACCCTTCAAATGCACTGTGTGTGGGAAGACTTTTTCAGTTTCATCTGCTTTTAAAACACACCAGAGAACACACACGGGAGAGAAACCCTTCAAGTGCAGTGTGTGTGGGAAGGCATTTTCACGGTCATCTGCTCTTAAAACACACCAGAGAACACACACGGGAGAGAAACCCTTCAAGTGCAGTGTGTGTGGGAAGGCATTTTCAGATTCATCTCATCTTCAAAGACACCAGAGAACACACACGGGAGAGAAACCCTTCAAGTGCAGTGTGTGTGGGAAGACATTTTCAGATTCATTTGCTCTAAAAACACACCAGAGAACACACACGGGAGAGAAACCCTTCAAGTGCAGTGTGTGTGGAAAGGCATTTTCACAGTCATTTGCTCTTAAAACACACCAGAGAACACACGGGAGAGAAACCCTTCAGGTGCGGTGTGTGTGGGAGGACATTTTCAGATTCATCTACTCTTAAAAAACACCAGAGAACACACACGGGAGAGAAACCCTTCAAGTGCAGTGTGTGTGGAAAGACATTTTCAGATTCATCTCATCTTCAAAGACACCAGAGAACACACACGGGAGAGAAACCCTTCAAGTGCAGTGTGTGTGGGAAGACATTTTCAGATTCATCTACTCTTAAAAAACACCAGAGAACACACACGGGAGAGAAACCCTTCAAGTGCAGTGTGTGTGGAAAGACATTTTCAGATTCATCTCATCTTCAAAGACACCAGAGAACACACACGGGAGAGAAACCCTTCAGGTGCAGTGTGTGTGGGAAGACATTTTCATATTCATCTACTCTTAAAAAACACCAGAGAACACACACGGGAGAGAAACCCTTCAGGTGCAGTGTGTGTCGGAAGACATTTTCAGGTTCATTTGCTCTTAAAACGCACCAGAGAACACACATGGGAGAGAAACCCTTCAAGTGCAGTGTGTGTGGGAAGGCATTTTCAGATTCATTTGCTCTGAAAACACACCAGAGAACACACATGGGAGAGAAACCCTTCAAGTGCAGTGTGTGTGGGAAGACATTTTCAGATTCATCTCATCTTCAAAGACACCAGAGAACACACACGGGAGAGAAACCCTTCAAGTGCAGGGTGTGTGGGAAGACATTTTCAGATTCATCTACTCTTAAAAAACACCAGAGAACACACACGGGAGAGAAACCCTTCAGGTGCAGTGTGTGTCGGAAGACATTTTCAGGTTCATTTGCTCTTAAAACACACCAGAGAACACACACGGGAGAGAAACCCTTCAAGTGCAGTGTGTGTGGGAAGATATTTTCATATTCATCTCATCTTCAAAGACACCAGAGAACACACATGGGAAAGAAACCCTTCAAGTGCAGTGTGTGTGGGAAGACATTTTCAGAATCATTTGCTCTTAAAACATACCAGAGAACACACGGGAGAGAAACCCTTCAGGTGCAGTGTGTGTGGGAAGACATTTTCAGATTCATCTACTCTTAAAACACACCAGAGAACACACACAGGAGAGAAACCCTTCAGGTGCAGTGTGTGTCGGAAGACATTTTCAGGTTCATTTGCTCTTAAAACACACCAGAGAACACACACGGGAGAGAAACCCTTCAAGTGCAGTGTGTGTGGGAAGGCATTTTCAGATTCATCTCATCTTCAAAGACACCAGAGAACACACACGGGAGAGAAACCCTTCAAGTGCAGTGTGTGTGGGAAGACATTTTCAGATTCATTTGCTCTTAAAACACACCAGAGAACACACACGGGAGAGAAACCCTTCAAGTGCAGTGTGTGTGGGAAGGCATTTTCAGATTCATCTACTCTTAAAAAACACCAGAGAACACACGGGAGAGAAATCCTTCAGGTGCAGTGTGTGTGGGAAGACATTTTCATGGTCATCTGCTCTTAAAACACACCAGAGAACACACACGGGAGAGAAACCCTTCAAGTGCAGTGTGTGTGGGAAGACATTTTCAGATTCATCTACTCTTAAAAAACACCAGAGAACACACACGGGAGAGAAACCCTTCAGGTGCAGTGTGTGTGGGAAGACATTTTCACAGTCATTTGCTCTTAAAACACACCAGAGAACACACACGGGAGAGAAACACTTCAGGTGCAGTGTGTGTGGGAAGACATTTTCAGATTCATCTACTCTTAAAAAACACCAGAGAACACACACAGAAGAGAAACCCTTCAAGTGCACTGTGTGTGGGAAGACATTTTCACAGTCATCTACTCTTAAAACACACCAGAGAACACACACGGGAGAGAAACCCTTCAGGTGCACTCTATGCGGGAAGGCGTTTGCAGTTTCATCAAATCTTCATGTACACCAGAGAACACAGAAGCATCAGAAGATCCACAAGGAGTGCAGTCTGAAATCAGCTTGTGAAAGTCAAAGTGCCGCACGCAATGAGCCCATCCCTCATTAAACACGAACCGGAAGAAAATCCCAGCTTGGACACTTAAAGGTATCGAGGTGAAATGTGAAGAGGTGAAGGTGAAATGTGAAGAGGTGATGGTGAAGAGCGAAGAAGTGAAGGTAAAATCTGAAGATGAAGATTCAACTCCAAAATGGGACCTTCACATCGTGAAGCAGGAGGAGAATTCTGACTGTGAGGCAGAGCGAGGCAACTCCCAGCAGTTGGTGGAAGTGGAGGTGTGGGTGGACTTCCTAGACAATACAAAGTCAAGTGGAGACCCGGTAGATGTGTAAGCCAGAGACGATGTCGCTACAATAGATGCACCTTTGTCACAGGCCTTTAATGACAAGAATGTGAAGTTGAACACTTTGTGGGCCCGTGGGTTGGGTCGATCTCTAACCAGGAACAAGAGCCAATAAGCTCCCAAGCATTCACTATGTTATCATAATAATTGCTTTTACACGGTGCTTGCTTAATCGCCTCAGCAACTCGGAGTTTTGTGTCGTACCTCGTCTGAAGCACTCGAAGAGCATCCCCAAGTAGCAGCTGCCCCTGTGTGGCACAAGGTGGTGGCCCTGCACCGGCCTGCATGTGGACAAGAGCCTGTCAGTAGGGGGCGATGATTGATGTGTCATCTCAGTTGTGTAGTTTGTAGGTAATGTTTAGAATTTGCTACATTTTCACTCAGCCGCCAGCATGCAATGGCCTACTCGTTTTGAATGACACAATAGTATGTTTTACATAAACTGTCAAGCAGAATGTGCAACTTTTTTTTAAAGCTTCTTGTTAATACGATGTAACGTGATGCAGTATATTTCACTGCAGTAATCCAATTTTGTTAATATGCCTGTCAATAATTTAGAATGTTTCCTTGTCTGGTTTTGAGCATTCTTGTAACATTTGATCTGTAAGGGTCAAACATTGAATAAGTGATGTTAGGACAAAGTGTGTGTGTGTGTTTGAAAGTAACCTGTACAGAGAACTCAGGTGAGACCCGTTGTTCTTGTGATACAGGTCAAACGGTGTTTTTGTGTTTCACGAAGTGTCTGGAGCAACTCATTGTCTTTGAAATAGGGAGCACGCTCGGATCATTCATCAGTTATAAGGCATACCACTTAAAAGGTACACGTATAGGAGGAGGTACATTCTCTACAACACGAATTGTAGTTTTGTCTTATGTGTTGACGTATATTTTGTCTAACTGGGACTAGAAATGCTCCTTGTTGATTCACGTCTGGATGTTCGTAACCATCGGTTGAAGCAAACCCCACTGCTGTTGTTGAGACGCTGTGCACCAATGAGGGTCCAACACATTGACGGCCTTCAGGCCAGGAAAGTCACAAGATTTACGGCACACGAAGGACGCATTCACGCAAGTACCCCATGCTCCGTTTTGAAGTTTTAAAATGAAACATCGTTGAATTGTGTTGTGTTTTGAATTAGATGATTTTACTTCTTCATTAAAAGCTTGTATCAATTTACATGTGGAAGACTTAATTTAAAAGGACATTTCGTGTGAATATTCTCTCGTCATTAAGTAGATGGCCTTGCCGGGGGTTCGGTTCAATGCGGACACAAACAGTGTACACACACAGTGTACACACACTGTATAGACACAGTGTACACACACAGGGTACACACACAGTGTATATACACGCAGTGTACACAGTGACACACACAGTGACACAACAACAACCGCCATTCGCCACTAAGTGGCGATGACGTCACCACGACGCTTGTGCCAGGCACAGTGACACACAGTGGCACAGTGACACACACAGTGTATACACATAGTGCACATACACACACAGTGTACACACACACACAGTGTATACACAATAATGTCCACGTTGTTGCTAAGCTCACACACCCACGGGAGGGAGCAATGGAAAATGAATCTAAATTAACTTAAACTTCAACTCTGTGACGTCACCACTCTGCATACCTCATCGGCGTGAAACGCCAGGGGGAGGTGTACCTCGCTAGTGACATCATGTCACCAAGGTATTCCCCCTTCCACCGCGCTCTTGAGCGTGACGTCACCTCCACTTGGGTCAATGCCGATATCGTTCCAGTGGCAATCCTTATTTGGGCAAAGCTACGCCCAGTGACTGGTGGCTCGTTAACATAATGTGTCCGTTAAAGCCGTAGCGAGTATATTGCGACGGATTCAGCAGCCACGCCCCCATACCTCGACATATGGGCCGGCCTCATTAACATAATTTAATCAATCATAGAGCTGCTCGTGGGAGGGAAGTGACGTCATACTACCTGCTGTCGAGAGGTAACAGGAAGCTGCCGTGTGCGCGCTTGCACTGAAATCCGAGGTGAGAAATTCTCATCGTTGTGGTGGTGGTTGTGGTTGTTGTTGTTTACCAAGGTAGAGCCTCTCTCTCTCTCAGGGATGTCAATTGAGTAGCAGCGAGCATGGGAATCGATGTCCAGGTTGGAACTTTACAACGCGGGGCCTAGCCACGTGGGGCCTTGCCTCCTGCCCTCGCCTGATTGCATTCACTTTAATTATCTCGCTTAAGTTTAATTTGTCTTCACCCGGCTCACCACTTTGTAACTTTGTTTTATTGTAAATATTCACGCAGTTTTTGTTTTTTTCACCAGGCCAAGCCCGCTTGAGCTGCTATACCGCTCTTGTTATCAGAAGCGACCTGCCCACAACAACACAAGGTGAGGCTTTGTCAACGTGTGTAAATGTTTTGACTTAAAACTTTGGTGACTGCAGGAATTAATATTCTTGGTTCTTTCAGTGAAGTCGCGTAGATAAAAAATGAAAAAAAATAACAGATAATAATTTATTTCTTTTAAATGAGGCAAAAAACCCCACAACGTTTCTATGGCAACATTAATGTTGAAGATGCGAGGGCTTACAGAAATATTTATGACATTTGCCCTCGCATTGCGTGCCATGACAGTGCTGTTTGCACAGTCACACATAGTCACTGTAAGATGTTTTTCTTGGGCGTGTTTTTGTTTTGTTGCTTGTTGTGGTTGCACCCGATTCAAGAGCCAAATGGTTCACGGGACTATAACCAAAATAAATCAAACTGAAAATCAAAAAACTGAAACCGCGTGATGTATTTTGGGAAAGTTTTTCACTGCATCTCCAAATATATAAAAGGCAAAGTTGTGATTGTGTGTGTTGTCTGTTCAAAATGTTTAGCGTACTTCCCGACATGCAAAAAACTGGAAATTTGCCATGTGGGTACTTTCCAGACTGTACACCGTACAAACATTATACAAATACACTTTTGTGTTTTTGTTGGGGGGGGGGGGGGAGCTCAATAATGTATAGATTTTTTGCACGGCAAGTGAGCTGTGACGTCAAATCTGTCACGTGATCCTCGCACGTGGAAGCGAAACTAGCATTGTCAGTGTGTGTGTGTCTGTGTGTGTGTGTCTGTGTGTGTCTTTGTGTGTGTCTGTGTGTGTCTGTGTGTGTGTCTGTGTCTGTGTGCGTGTGTCTGTGTGTGTCTGTGTGTTTGTGTCTGTGTGTGTGTGTCTGTGTGTGTCTGTGTGTGTGTGTGTCTGTGTGTGTGTGGAAGAGTAACGCATTGTAGTGTAGCGGTTAGCGCTACGCTACGCTACAAACCTGGCGACCCGAGTTCGATTCCCGCTCACGGCCACCACCGGCGACGATTATTTAAACCGCTTCTGGGCCTCCCCTAGGTCGACTCAGCCTCAAACGAGTAACTGCTGTGGTGTGAACATCGCCACTGGGGAGACAAAGGCGGCCGGACGTGGTGGATCCAAGTCCCGGGCAAAGCCGGGTAGTACAGCTAGTCATGAATACGTAAATGAATATAGACGTGTAAGTCACGTGTGACTGTATATATTCATTCCTCCATGGCTCGATACTGACGTGTAGATGGTGTGGATATTCTTATTTTCTGTCTGCAGCTGACGCTGGTCTGATGGAGCAAAGGCAGTCAGCACAGCATCTCGGTACGACAAGTCAACAATGCAACCAGCGTGCATACAGCACGGATCGGACTAGAAATTTGACACGGCACCAGAGAAGTCACACAGGAGAGAAACCCTTCAAATGTACTGTGTGTAATAAGGCATTTGCATGGCCATCAGTTTTTCAGAACCACCAGAGAACACACACGGGAGAGAAACCCTTCAGGTGCACGATGTGCGGGATGGCGTTTACACAGTCATGTAATCTTGTAACACACCAGAGAACACACACGGGAGAGAAACCCTTCAAGTGCAGTGTTTGTGGGAAGACATTTTCAGGTTCATTTGTTCTTAAAACACACCAGAGAACACACACGGGAGAGAAACCCTACAGGTGCACGATGTGCGGGATGGCGTTTGCACAGTCATATCATCTTGTAAAACACCAGAGAACACACACGGGAGAGAAACCCTTCAAGTGCAGTGTTTGTGGGAAGGCATTTTCACAGTCATCTGCTCTTAAAAAACACCAGAGAACACACACAGGAGAGAAACCCTTCAAGTGTACTCTGTGCGGCAAGGCGTTTTCAGATTCATGTCATCTTGTAACACACCAGAGAACACACACGGGAGAGAAACCCTTCAAGTGCAGTGTGTGCGTGAAGGCATTTGCAGATTCATCAAATCTTTGAAGACACCAGAGAACACAAAAGCATCACAAGGAGCGGAGTTGGAGTCTGAAATCAGCTTGTAAAAGTCAAAGTGCCGCAATGAGCCCATCCCTCATGAAACACGAACCAGAAGAAAATCCCAGCTTGGACACTTTTAAAGGTATAAAGGTGAAATGTGAAGATGAAGATTCATTTCCAGAATGGGACCTTCACATTGATGAAGGCAACGTGAAGCAGGAGGAGAATTCTGACTGAGGCAGAGCGAGGCAACTCCCAGCAGTTTGTGGAAGTGGAGGTGTGGGTGGACGTGCTCCCAGACAACACAAAGACAAGTGGAGACCCGGTAGATGTGTAAGCCAGAGACGATGTCGCTACAATAGATGCACCTTTGTCACAGGCCTTTAATGACAAGAATGTGAAGTTGAACACTTTGTGGGCCCGTGGGTTGGGTCGATCTCTAACCAGGAACAAGAGCCAATAAGCTCCCAAGCATTCACTATGTTATCATAATAATTGCTTTTACATGGTGCTTGATTAATCGCCTCAGCAACTCAGAGTTTGGTGTCGTACCTCGTCTGAAACACTCGAAGAGCATCCCCAAGTAGCAGCTGCCCCTGTGTGGCACAAGGTGGTGGCCCTGCACCGGCCTGCATGTGGACAAGAGCCTGTCAGTAGGGGGCGATGATTGATGTGTCATCTCAGTTGTGTAGTTTGTAGGTAATGTTTAGAATTTGCTACATTTTCACTCAGACGCCAGCATGCAATGGCCTACTCGTTTTGAATGACAATAGTATGTTTTACATACACTGTGAAGCAGACTGCAACTTTTTGGTAAAAGCTTCTTGTTAATACGATGTAACGTGATGCAGTATATTTCACTGCAGTAATCCAATTTTTTTTTATTTAAAGCTTTCGTGACTGCAGTAATTTATGTTCTTAGCTCTTACTTGTCTGGTTTTGTGCATTCTTGTAACATTTGATCTATAAGGGTCAAACATTGAATAAGTGATGTTAGGACAAAGTGTGTGTGTTTGAAAGTAACCTGTACAGAGGACTCAGGTGAGACCCGTTGTTCTTGTGATATAGGTCAAAGGGTACTTTTGTGTTTCATGAAGCATCTGGAGCAACTCATTGTCTTTGAAATAGGTAGCACGCTCGGATCATTCATCAGTTACAAGGCATACCACTTGAAAGTTACACGTATAGGAGGAGGTACATTCTCTACAACACGAATTGTAGTTTTGTCTTACGTGTTGACGTAGATTTTGTCTAACTGGGACGAGAAATGCTCCTTGCTGATTCATGTCTGGATGTTCGTGACCATCGGTTGAAGCAAACCCCACTGCTGTTGTTGAGACGCTGTGCACCATTTAATGGTCCAACACGTTGACGGCCTTCAGGCCAGGAAAGTCACAACATTTGCACACGAAGGACGCATTCACGCAAGTACCCCATGCTCCGTTTTGAAGTTTTAAAATGAAACATCTTTGAATTGTGTTGTGTTTTGAATTAGATGATTTTATTTCTTCATTAAAAGCTTGTATCAATTTACATGTGGAAGACTTCATTGAAAAGGACATTTCGTGTGAATTTTCTCTCAACGTTAAGTAGATGGCCTTGCGGGGGGTTTCGGTTCGATGCTGACTTTCACTTGTTTGGGATTGCGGGATCGAGATAAGGCGACACGGAGCTAGCCGTGCGAGAAGACCGCCGTCTGCAGATCGATTCCAACGTAATCGAATGTCTGTCCCTGCGCCTCCGTCGTCCATGCAGGGGGTGCGTAGGTTTGCAGCGCCCCCTGCATGAAAACAATGGAAAGTGCAGCGTTCATCACATAGATAAAGTTGTGCGCTTATATTTAAAATGTTATTCTTTTATAAGGTGATGTTGAAATCGGAAAGTGTTTAGCCAGTTGATGATTTCAATCAGATTGATTCATTTATTATGCACCACATATCCGAGCTTTTGTGGTCCTGTTGACCTAAAGTTGGAAAAAGTCCGTGACTATAACTTCGCTCAATATTGTAAACGTGTTTCCGTTATTTAGTTATTGTTGTTTAATACAAACTACTTCAGATAATGGGTTTCAAGATGTACTTGAATGGCACGTTCGTTGTTCCGGTGTTTAATGGCTTGGTCGTCATGGCAAATTGCTTCCATCGATGTGGAAGTCAATGGTGGATGATGATTTGACGTTTCGGTGTTGATTTGGAGTAGATTGTTCAACTGTTGCATACCGGGTGGTGAAATGCTTTGCCGAGTACCTGAACTGTTTGACCAAGTGAATTCATGAAGAGTTCGATACGAGTTTGAGCGTTAATATTCTTGCGGAACAGCAAAGGTCTAATATTTTAAAGATTCCTGATCGTACGTTTATTGCGACAATGTTCAAGGGGAACACGTGTGGAGGAGAGTTCCGGGTGAAGTCTCCCCTTACCTGGCAACCATGGTGGCTGTCCGCTGATCACTCTCACTCCGTCACAGCTACGAGCTGTAGGGACAGGATTCTCCACCTTGGCGCTGTTTTAATTCACATCACCAAGAGCGGAGAGCCTCATCCCTGCAGTTCCCTCCTGTTGTGCCGCAGCATTTACCGCGTAACGAGGCAACGTTTTCATGAGCAGTGCGTTCCACTACACACCCACACGAGCGAACCACGTGCAACAGTGTGCGTACATACAGACACGAACAAACACGCGGGTGCACATACACACACGAGCGCTTACTTGCAAGCACGAACGAGTGGAGATGCACGAGTGTGGTCACCACCTCGCTAGCTGCACTAGTCACGTGATAACTAGTATACTAAACTATACACTATACACTACTATACACTACACTATACACTACACTATACACTACACTTCTATACACTACACTATACACTACAATATGCACTACTATACACTACACACTACTATACACTACACTATACACTACTATACACTACACTATACACTACACTATACACTAAGCTATACACTACACCATACACTACTATACACTACACTACTATACACTACACACTACACTATACACTACTATACACTACACTATACACTACACTACTATACACTACACTATACACTACTACACACTAGTGCTGCACTAGTCCCCAAACTGCAAAGACAGGCTCCCCAATGTAGACTGACGCATCCACAGACCCACACATGGACCCACGGACTCGCACAGAAACCCACGGACTCATCGACTCCCACTGGGCGTGCGCTGTTAGCGAGCACCGGTGAGGGTCGCAGTGGAACAACACCAGGGGCTGGTGTGGACAGAACCACGGCTGGCCGCTCGTCTCTCAAATTCTGATGTTAGCACCCTCACCCACCTCACCACCTCCTTAATTATGGCTGAGTCCACCTAAGTGACGCTCAGGACTGCTTCAGGTAAGGGGCCGACCTTAAATGGCGTCACGCGATTTTAGAGGATTTTTGACCCCCCCATCGTCGCACGACGTCACAAAAAGTCAGACCCCCCTCAAATATGACGTCACAAAGCTCGTTAATTTGGCGCTGCACTCTGATGTTGTAGGTAGAAAACATCACAAAGTCTAATTAAGTAGAACGTGTTTATTTTTATTTCAAGTTGTGCAATTTGATGTGACGTCACTTTTCTCAAACCCCCCCCCCTTGTCACACATCGTCACGAACGTCTGACCCCGCCCCCCCCCCCCCCCCCCCCCATAGGTGCGTGACGTCATTCACGGACGGCCAATAATTGTCGCTGGTATTGGCCGTGAGCGAGAATGGCGCAGCGCCGCTAACCGCTACGCCGTGATGGTGCCCTTACCTGCATGAACGGAGACACGGTCAGACGATGGGTGAGCCGTTGGTGCTGGCAGGACGAGTGATCTTGGGCGTACCTCCTGACGTGGAAGGCGAGGGAGGTCGAAGTGCGCGTGTGAAGAGAGACGGCAAGGGGCGGGAGGAGAGGGGGGCGATCGGACTGAGCAGAAGCAGGAGGACGAGGGCAGGAGAGGCAGCGGAGCCGTGGAGGAGTCTGGGCACGCTTGATGGTGAAAGTTGACGTGGACGCACGCCGCAGAAGAGAAGAAAATCTTCACGCTCGGCGCCACACACAGCCAGACGTAGCTCACCTCATCCGTCTTGCTGACGATGTGAAGGACGACTAGACTCTGATTGTCTTGTAGCTCTGTGGAAAGATGGAGAGGTGTCTTGGGTCAAACAAGGCCCTCTGCCACCGGTGTGGGCGGGGGGGTACCCTAGTGGAGGGCTGAGCGTGGGAGTAAGTCGAGGGGAGGGTGAGTGGTGGTTGACATGAATTTGAATTCTTATACATGCTATGTATTGTAACATTTCTTGTCATATGGGTATTGTTGTATACGGCCCTTTTTCCACAATTAATATCCGTAAGAATATTTACGGATGCATACACCTAGATTTCTTTTTCCTTTCTTTTGTGATAAACAATATATATATTTTTAATAATGAATCAAACCCGTAAGCCAGAAACACGAAAAACCAGATGTCGGTCATAAACAGACCATTAAGAAATAAAGAAATAATAAAACTCTCGAGGCGAGGATGTAACAGCTATCGGCGAAAATCTCCAGATGAACAAGAGTTTGATGGGCCCCTTAGGAAAGGTCCCCCCGAGGTCAGAACACCAAGAGAGCAGACACCAGACGCCAACAGGGTAAATCGTATACATATTCTTTTCCTTATTTTCCAGTAAAACAACAACAACAAAATTAAAAGGCAACAACAAGAATAAGATAAAAGTAGCGAGCCTAACGCTCACTCCAATTAAGAACAGGCCACCAGATACATCAGTGAATTATTATCCAATGATTAATTCGCTATCAAATGATTTTCACCTTTAATACTTTTACTGTTAAAACAAAGCTGGGAGCAAGAATACCGAGTCACATCAAAGGTTATCGAGAAGGAATGAGACAACGAGCAAACTTGCGAAAGAGTTTAAACAATATTCCAAGCAACCCCGACCACATTTGTCTCTCTCACAGCGCGGAGAAGCAGGAATTACACCTTATCACAAGGGGCCATCTGGAAAAGCCAGCCGGGTTTGATGAGGAGACACACCCACCCCACACACGGCAACCAGGCAAAGAAAGTTTTAAAGAAAATTGCAAAATAATATTAATAATAACAACGTGTTAACCTTACACGACATTCCATTATAGAACCTTACAGAACCAAGGGATATGGATTCCAACAATCAAGAAATGGACCTCTTAAACTCAGGATGATAATTATTTTTCTTTTTAATAATTCCATCATAACAATTCGAACCTCGGTAAAACCGAGAGGTGTCGGGAGGACGTAGTTACAAACACGAGTCTTGGCGAACATGGGACCAAATGGTATTTGAGAAATATAAGTCAAAAGTATAAAGAGGTGCTCCCGGCCACCTTTGTCTTTCCCTGCAGCACGTGATAAAATGCATACGCTCGGAAGAGCATCTTCACTTGGAAATAAATCAAATACTATGAATCACAAGCAGGATCATAACTGTGTATGATAAGATACCAACTGTGATGTGAAATGTTAAACTTAAAAAAAAATCTTAACCATTTCTTTGTGCGTCGGAACGCGTACGGAAAAGGGGGGGGGAACCCGCCCCTCTCTCTGGGTGGAGGGATTAGACAACCAGACGCCACCAAGATGAATCGAGGTGTCTGTTGTCTTGATGTTTATGGCTTGAGGAAAGACCCGAACAGGGCCATGTCATAAATGACACACACACAAACATACACACTGACACACGAACCCCCCCCACCACCGACACACGAACCCCCCCCCACCGACATACGATCAGATCAAAGATAGCTCCACCTCGTGAGGGGGAGCCGAGAAGGGGAGAGATTTTTGGCATAAAAAGGAGCCGTTTCAGCATTGAAATCAACTCATCAGCCCTCGGGGGCAGCTCAACAGAAGAAGACTCATCTCAACTCAGCTCAACAGAAGAAGACTCATCTCAACTCAACTCAGCAGAAGAAAAACTTGACCTGTCGCTCGCGAGCGCAGCGTCAGATACTACAGCAGCGTCAGATACTACAGCAGCGGAAAGAGCGCGCGCCGGCGTAGCTCATCCAGCAGTGGAGGAAACTGCTGTCAGCGAACCAGCACGGGCGCTTTCGCGCATCTTCAAGGAGAAAGAGCGCGGCCAGCAACGCCAAGCAAGAGCGTGCAGCAGCTCAGCCAGCAGTGGAGAGAAACTGCTATCAGCGAACCAGCACGGGCGCGTTCGCGCATCTTCAAGGAGAGGGAGCGCGCGCCACCAGCGTGCCATCAGCACCAGCATCAGCACCAGAGCGTGCCAACAGCGCGCCACCAGCGTGCCACCAGAACCAGCACCAGCGCCACCACGAGCGAATCGTGAGCCTGCAATCTACAACCGCCGACGACGGAGCACCAGCGTGCCGCTGCGGGCGTGCTTCTAACGCCGTCTACCAGACGGTCATCTCAGCTACAACAACGCATCTACTCGTTCACCAACGTCCGTCGAGTCCGAACCAACTACTGAAAGAAGAATCAACTGATACGTATGATACACTGCCCCCCACTACACACAAACCAGACGTCTGCTTGACGCAAAGAATCGATTCCGAACATTGGCCTACTCTTTCACCACTCACACCATTCAACACACACACACGGGTCATTAACAAAGCCTAAAAACCTCAAGCCATTGAACCATCCGTGATTGTGGAAACATCGCAACGACCGAGTGAATAATCTATCGTTTTTAAGAGTGTTCATAATTTTCTCTGTAATGTTGTGCTGGGGCTGTACTTCTAACCGCATAAATTACCAACTGACCCATTAACAAGGATTCGTTCTTGGCACCTCACCACGGAGCGCCGCTCGCGGGGTTGAAGAGCGGGTTCAACCGGTTCCCTGCCAGGGGTCTGGCCACAATCAATTAAAAGATTGGCCCGAGATAAGGATCTCAAAAGGAAACATCGCCACCCATTGAGTCGCGTTGAGAAGTTGATTAGGAATACTTGAGTCGTTCGTTAATATTTGTCTTTCTGCATAATCTTGCCGGTATCCACGAATGAAATAACGAATTCAAACGCATATTTGTGCCTCCAAGAATAATACTGGTTGGAGTGCCCTGTCAACGAGTAGCGTTGCATAATAATCAGTCATCCTATTGTTAACAACGTGACAATAATTGCATTAAGGGCCGCGCATGATCAATGACCGAATGCTGTTTTGTCTGACAATTCAAGTAACGAAGCATTGTGGCCAACGAGTGGTGTTGATAAGGCAATTCGAAGTATTTCAGTCGAACGCTTTAAATGCATAATCATTATGAATCAATGAACGAACATCAACGTGGTACTGTGCTGACGATTTCAAGCATAATAGCTTCGCATATCAGGATGTATTAAGGATTGGATACGAATCAAAGACCAAGTGCCGTGTTGTGTAACAATTCAAGCATACGAGTTTGCATATTATAAAGTTAAGGTTTGATAGAATAGTTCGCATGTTTTTAATCTCTCTCTCAACAACCGATCAATTGCGTTACACGTCGGGAATTAACCACAGGTGCCGCTATCGAGGTGAAACAACGCAATCGTGATGGTATCATGTTCATGCTGTGTTGAAATTCCAAAATCCCGAGATTGAGTTTTCATATTATCCAAAAATTAAAGTTAGCTAGAAATAAAATTGATTAAAGCAGAAGGTTTGTGTGTGATTCTTCCTGAAATTCTGCATAATATTGTTCTGCGTATGAGATCTGAATCCTGGGGACCTATCATAAGCACACTATCACCACATGATCCATAACACACATAATCCGTAATGTTCAATCGAGAGTAATCGTATTCTTATCGATAATACGGAATTAAAGAGCAGAGTCGAATCGACTCTCTCTCATTCACGCTCACAACGCATGCGTCACTGCATACGATTAATTGCGTTATTCCAATTCATAACACAATCCTCGTCACTGAGGCTCGACCTGATAATCCATAACGACCTGCATTATCCTAACCACGCCCACTCGCATAAATTAATACGATTATCTCTCGAATCAGCATAATTTATGCACATAATTACACTAATTAACATAATTTCGGATAAATTATGCTAATTTCAAATTTCATTTAATTTTCATTATTTTCATCAATTTTCATAACACCTACATATACAACATATTGGGCGCGTCGTCCGGGATCTCTCGCAGACAGTTTATGCTTGAATTAAGGAACAAATCACTGTTGTATTAACCAAGGTTTTATGATCTAACGTTACCCTGTGACTGTAACGGGTGTAAAGCAAACAAAAAAACGCACTCTGAAGGGAAATTCCAGAGTAGCAGGGTATAACAAAGACAATTGAAGTAAGATTATTTGCTCGAGTCAAACTGACCATATCCTGTGATACAATTGTTTATACGTGCTCCAAAGGGAATTTCCAGAGTAACTCACACCACAAATGAAATGTCAGAATTAAGATACACTCTTAAGTCTATCAAGTACACCACATAAGATAGATGGAACTGGATCTGCAACATTCGGAGGCTGACACCCCAACGCATACCACTGACTCAGAGGGGACCTCCCCGGAGGAGATGGAATCTATGGAAAAACAATATCGTGAACTTGTGTTAAAACGTACTGGCCGGACTGCTAAAGAGCAGGCAGAACAGAGAGACATATGGAGGGGACACATATCGAGGACATTAAGGAACATCGGAAAAAAACTTCTTAAGGACGTGATAAAATGTAACAAATCCGAACGTGATGTAAAAATTGCGGAAATAGCAAGGTTAGACTCACACCTCCTCATACAGACAGACAGGGAAAGGGCATGGAATGCGGAAAAATTTGAAAGGGAAAGAGAGGATAAACTGTCCCTGATGGGGGAGGTAGAACGTCTGCGCGCCCTCGTGGGAGAGAAAGGATCAGAGCTAGCTGCACCAGTGAAACCCCCAGACGTTGATACACATAACCCATACGGGAGTAGCAGTTTACCATACTCCGAGCCACGCATACGTAGCCCAGGGCCAAAATCCCCAAAAAGTATGACCACCAAAGAAAGCAATTTTGACAGAGAGACCCCCTTGCAATTCGAGAGGAAGGAAGGAGAAACAGTGATAAAAGTGGAAAAACATGCGGATGACAACCTCGAAATTAGAGAGACACAAAAACCCAAAATAAAATTGCCAGGATACGCAGTACGAATAGCACCAAAAGGGGCGGAACCAGGGCGGAATGAGTGGCACAGAGACAATTCGCCAGAAAGACGCACGCTACGCAAAAATGACCGATATGATGCAGAGGACAGAGACAGCTCACTAGGAAGACACATTCCACACAAGCCCGACCGACGTAGAACCCACAGCTCTCCAGAGAGGCGCACAGCACGCAAAAGTGACCAGTCAGACACAGACGGCTCACCAGAGGAACGCACCTCACGTAAACATGACCGACATGACACGGGTACCAGGGACAGCTCCCCAGAGAGACGCGCAACACATAAAACTCACCAACGCAAAACAACCCGCACCACAGAAGACAGACACAGGAATCCTGACAGTCACAAAATACGAGACCAACGTAAACGCAGCATATCACCCAGCAGACACCACGCACGTGATAGACGGTATGAAGGTCAAGGACAAAGACACTCACCACATAGACACAGCTCAAGGAGATCACACACACCAACCCACAAGCACGATTCACCAGACCCACATAGGAAAAACAAAGGACACAAGCCACGGGACAGATACAAATCCTCGGACAGAGGGAGACCACGGCACAGGCAAAGGAAACATGACAGCAGTGATAGCGAAGACAGGGACAGCTCGAGTGAGCACTCCTCAGGAACAGACACCACTGACGACGAACAACACACTTTTAACAGTAAAACCCTCAAACGAATGGATAAAGCGCTCGTGAGAATTCCCTACTTCGATCCACACAACAAGAACAGGGATATCCACACTCACATAGCCACAGTAGGACAGGAGGCTAAGATCCGGGGTCTGTGTAAATCAGCAGAAAAAGCATGTCTATTATCAAGAAGCTTGCATGAGTCAGCCAGACCATGGGTAACCTCCCTGCCCAACAGGGTCAGGAGCGATTTCAAGCAATTAAGCCGAGTAGTAGTTAAGAGATTCGGGGAATACTCCACACTGTCTGAAGGATTGAATGCGGCAAAATTGATGACTCAGCGTGCAGACGAGGACCCACGAGATTATCTCCTACGCCTCAAGAGAGCGTATTACGCAGGCGACGTGGATAACGCCCAAGAAGAAGGGAAAATATTAAAAGTTATGTTCTTCCAATCCCTAAGACCTGAAATAATGAAGATAGTAGGAATGATGTTGGATCCCGAGACTGCCTCCCTGCGCCAGATTGAAAGCAAGGCTCACACGGCCTGGGTGAACGGCCGAAGAACCACAAACATAGCCAAAACACACATCATCACCAAAGATAAAGAACGACTTGATCTGGAGGGAAGCGAATGTCCCAGAAATAATAACAACACCATACGGGATGGACATGAAACCCCCCTGGAGAGGGCGCCTAATCTACTACAATCAACACCCATCAACGGCATGCTGAATAACACTCCACGTGGGGAGAGGAGCGAGGCAAGAGGGACTTGGCATCCACGGACAACACAGCCATGGAATACCGAAGGAGGCGGATCCTGGAACTATGGAGGAGGAAGAGCGAGTGATGAATCATACCTACACCACGGGGGCCGACGCCCACCGAATCAAACACCATATCGTCTTCCACTGCCGCCTCCACTAGCAATCGAGCATAGACCACAGTCAGCCAACAGGAGTCGATACGCCCACCACATTCGGATGGAAAGAGGACACCAAGAGAGTATGAAGACTCCGATACCAACACCAAAGACAAGAAGACCAACAGAACACACCCAGGAAGAGGGCACACCCAACGCCAGAGTAGACCAAGTAAACATAGGAAACTCAAGAAACACCAAAGCAGTCGCCGAGGTGATACCAGAGGGCAAAGGGTACCATCTGGGAGAATTAATTCCCGCAGGACCGGTCGGGCGAGTCCACATGGAAGTAACACTGCAAGACACACTGACCAGCCAGGGCCTTTGTGATACTGGAGCAGAAATATCAATGATATCCAGGGACCTATTTAACGAACTCCAGACTGCCCTCCAGAGGAAGAATGAAGCACTGCAGATGATGCCAAGCAAGCTTACCTACTCTGGATGCGAAGGGACCCACATGCGACCATTGGGCAAGGTCACGATGAAGCTCAAGTTCAACGAAGTCAACATGAGCCATCCATTATATGTCGTACAGAACCCAGGAAAAGAGCTGATCATTGGGATCGAACTACTGAATCGCCTTAAACCCATTATGAACCTTGAATCCCGACAAATATGGGCACAGTCAATGCCGGAGCAGCATAGGGATCCAGAAGAGGAAGAAGTCGCAGAAGACTCTATGGGAATTCAAGTAACCACACCAGAACTCAACGACCTATCACAGACAACCAAGAACAGAACCAAGCGTCCAGCAGGAATACGAACCACTCAACTGCTGACAAATAAACCGGGAAAGGACCTTGAGGAAGCAGACCTACGACCAGCAGTTCCCAAGGACTGTCCCCTCGTGGGGTATATACCGCCTACTAGTGGTCAAACAGGTGAACAGGGGACTTTTGAAGGACAACACAAGATCAAGAGCATATTCCACTCCAGTGAAGCAAAGGCAATTCAACCGATAATAACGCAAGGGAAACAACCCACTGAGCTACCAGGAATCACAGAAGCCTTAGACCCAGACCAAGGAAAAAGAGTCCCTACAATAGAAGAACAAATTGAACAACAAATTGAAGCGGCAGACGCCCTTGAAAATGACACTCAACGAAACGAGCTCCGACAACTGCTCCAGAAATACCACTTCCTGTTCTCAGAAGACTCCTATGACTGCGGCAAAACCGACCTACATGTGGTATCTATTCCCACCCTGGAGGGAGCACCAGCGGTATACGTGAAACAATACAAGATTCCACTAGCCGCCTACGAATCAATCCAAGAAACCTTGGGAAACCTACTCAAGAAGAATATAATTCGGGAATGCAATTCAACCTACAACTCACCAATTTGGCCTGTGCTAAAACCCACTGGCAAGTGGCGACTCACCATCGACTATAGGCAACTCAACAAAACGGTTCCCCTATCTCGATGGCCCATGGCGGAAATCGACCAAAGTCTCAACCAAATAAAAGGCGCAAAAATACTCACCACAATGGACCTATCAAATGGTTTCTGGACCATGCCCGTGAAAGAAGCAGATCAATACAAGTTGGCCTTCACATTCAACGGGATACAGTATACTTGGAACCGATGCCCATTTGGATACTCAAATTCACCTGCAGACTTCAACATATTCCTACACAAGGCAATGGGTGACGCAAAAGAGCGAGGCACCATCGTCTATGTCGACGACATTCTGGTCAAGGACTCCTCATGGGAAGAACACCTCGAGAACCTCCAGCATACCCTCGAGCAGTTAAAAGAAGCAGGTGCAAAGATATCAATACAAAAGGGACAGTGGGCACGTAAAAGGGTGGACTACCTCGGGTTCCAGATCGGCACTGAAGGAATGTTACCCCAAACGAAAAGACTTGAAGCCCTCCACGCGCTCAAACCGCCCACCACAGTCACGACCCTTCGGAGCTTCTTAGGGATCTGCAACTACCTTCGACAGTTCGTGGACGACTACGCAGGGATCGCTCGACCCCTAGTCAAACTACTTCAAAAAGACGAACCATGGGAATGGGGACAAGAACAGGAATCTGCAGTGGAGGAATTAAAACGACAGATCACAGGGGCATCCTGCCTGGCATACCCAGAGAAAGGAAAAGAATACTACCTAGAGACCGCATACTCAGATCATAGTATCAGCTCGGTACTATACCAGATACAGGAAGCAGGGAAACGAATTATTGCCTATGCCAGCAAGGCCCTCCGTGGGGTAGAGACAAAGTTCTCTGAGTGCGAGAAGGCAATATTCGGAAACATCTGGGCTATACAACATTTTCGGAACTTGTTGAACGGAGAGAAAATCATCCTAGAAACGAATCATGAATCCTTGGCGTACCTCAATAGTAAGAAGATTCGAGAGGGCCGTGTAACCAGCAGCCGGATAGCCAATTGGGCACTGACACTCCAAGGCCTACCAATCACAGTAAAATACGCAAAAAACAAGAAAAGTCCAATGGCCAAAGGTCTGGCTGACTTACATGATTGCACGCTAGACAGCATAGAAGCATGTGCCGCAAAGGTACCTCCGGAGGACAACAGGCACCTGCCCTTCAAAAAGGAAACATGCGCCGACCTACCAATGGTGTACATCGATGGATGCTCCAAAATGAAGGAAAACAAACTCCACGCCGGATCAGGAATCGTTTGGGAAACTGGCCCACTCACAGGGATTCAAGCGGGATTTCAACTGGGACCAAAGTCCAACCAGTATGCAGAATTGGCCGGGGTACACATCGCCGTCCAAATGGCATCCAATAACCAAATACAGACCATGGTGGTGTGTACTGATTCCAACTACGTACAGCACAGCTTCCTACACCACTTGCCCATATGGAAAAAGAATGGTATGAAGAACCATAGAAATAAACCAATTCACCATCAAGAACTGTTCAAGGCCATAGATACGATGGTTCAGAACAAAGATATGAAGATATTTTGGAAGAAGGTCAAAGGGCACTCCAAGATACCTGGCCAAGAGAAAACTGGAAATGACCAGGCAGACGCCCTCGCAAAAGCGGGAAGCCTGGAAGGCACACCGTGGAAGCTAGAAAGCCAAACCGAAAGAGACGGACAACAAGAGTCGACGAACCAAGACCCTGCCGTAATAAGACTGATCACCAGGAGTGGGAAGAACCCTGCAGAAGCTGGAGTCAGAGCCCAATTGAACAGTGCACAGCCTTCCGAAGATCTAGTCAGAATGCAACAAGAGGACGAAACCCTAAAAACACTGGCTGATCATATCCAGGATCCAACAGGAAAACCAATCACTACCGACAACCTGAACGACAACAAAGAGCTCGAGATCATGCATAACCAAATCAAAAGGTTCTCAATACGAAAAGGGCTACTGGTATATACGAACGAAAAAGACGGTAAAACTAGATGGGTAGTCCCCTCACAATACCGAGAGATAATGTTACAACATGCCCACGACGAACCATGCAGCGGCCACCGATGCGAGATGAACACAGGACAGATGCTGCGGCAGGTGGCCTACTGGCCTAAAATGAGTCAAGACATACACGAACATGTGTCCAACTGCCTCGTGTGTTGCAAGTACCAGCCAACGACCTCACAGCATAGGGCACCCCTACAGAAGAGGGGAACAGACTATCCATGGTCCAACCTACAAATCGACTGGATAGGACCTGTCAACCGATCAACCAAAGGAAATAAATACATGCTGACTGTGACCTGTGCATTCTCCAAATGGATAGAGTGTTTACCAGCACCCAACAACACCGCGGAAACGACAGCTATCCTACTGATCAACCAAATATTCAGTAGGTGGGGCCTACCGTCAACAATCGATTCAGACAAAGGAAGCCACTTCACAGCCGAAGTCATCACAGAAGTGTGGAAGATGTTGGGAGTAAGAAGACAACTACACATCGCCTACCATCCACAATCCTCAGGACAGGTGGAAAGAGCCAACAGGACCATCGTGAGCCTCCTAAAGAAATATGTGTCCACCACGGGACGCGACTGGGATACGAAACTACCCCTAGTATTGATGGCCATGCGAGCCACACCCAACCGAGCTACAGGCAGGACACCATTCGAGATCATGACAGGGAGATTAATGACCCTCCCAGTGCACCTGCTGTATGTCCCACTGGAGGACGAGACCCCGACGGCAATGACGCCCACTGAATACCTAGCGGGACTGAACAGTCACCTACAGAGCACATTCGCTATGGTCAGAGACCAGTTGCAAGCAGAGGCTCAGGGGAGCAAAGCATACTATGACCAAAAAGCCAGCCACGCAGAATACCAGCTCGGAGACCAGGTGTTGTACCTCAATTACGAAAAAAGAAAGCAGAAGTGCAGGAAATTCCTCCCTTCCTGGACAGGACCACACGAGATTGTTGACAAAATGTCCCCAGTTGTATATCAGCTAAAAATCACAAAGACAGGAAGAGAGCAGCAGTACAAGTGGGTACACATCAATCAAATCAAACCGTACCCTGTGCTGGGAGAACAAGAGGAAGAATAAAGAGACAAAAAGGGGGGGGGCTAAACTAAATTGGGCATGTGACACTAAGATAATGTATAAATGTTTTCCAGGGAATGGCAGCCCTCCTGCTCGCGCTCCTGCTGACTTGCTTTGCCAAGCTAGAGGGCAGCCAAGATCTACTCAAGCCAGGACCAGAATCCGGGGTGATGCTGAGAGACTTTTCCGGCTTCCTAGTGACCGAAACGAAAATAATAACCCAACAAGTCTATGTTTCCTTGGAACCTGCCGTAGTAATAGAGAAACACTTCGGGAAGATACCACCCTCAGCTACCAGAGCAACCCTAATCTGGTACCACGACTTCCTAAGATACAGTGAACTGAATATCGGAACGATCCTGAAGCAATTACAAAGAACCATGATACTTCCCCCCACCACTCCCAACACCACACGCCCCAAGAGATCGATCGGCATGGGAGGGGCCTTCGGAATACTCTCCGGCCTTAGCTCCTTAATCACACTAGGAGTATCCATATCCAACGCCGTGAAGATTGGACACCTCACACAAGGCGTCGAGAATTTACAGCTCGATATGCGTCAAATCCGTCGGCAAATCCAACACCAACAAAATAATCTGATCGAAATGGGATCTACCCTCAGAGACACCGTAGTTCTTGTTAACCTGCATTCCGCCATGATTAACTTAACAATTCAAGAATTGGGTTTCGCAATCCAAGACCTATACGAAGAAGAGAGTACTCGACAGCCAATTCAATGGTTGATCCAAGACTGGTTGCGTAGCACCAGCGGCAGCATCAGTGATCTTATCCAAGGACAAATCCCTTCATATCTGGTAACTCCAACACTGATAAAGAATGTGCTGCAAGCAGCATCCCCAGAAACGATCAGTCCAACACAAGTACAAATTGCCTTTAACATGGGTACAGCCACACCCATACATGTAGACCCCCAAACCAGACAGCTGGCATTCCTGTTAAATTTACCACTGGTTAAACCCGGAAATGTATTTCGATTGCGGACAGTATTGAACGTGGGTACATGGAATAATGACATTTACTCCAAGATGGAAACCCCCTTAGTGGTGGCCTACCAGGAAGAGGGTCCCCTTAAGTACCTAGTGCCTGACATAAACATGTGCCAAATAATGAAAGAAGTTCACTGGCTCTGCCCAGGGGAGCCATTCCTAATCAATACAGCAGAAATAATGTGCGGTCTGTCAAACCTAAGCTCTAGGGAAACGTGCAAGTTCAAGTTAAGTAAACCCAAAGAAAAAACCGAAACAGTAGCCATGATAGCCGATGCTCAGTGGTTAGTAAGCACCCCTCTAGATACGGCAACCGTTTCCACGGACCAACACTCCGTAACCATGAAAGTGCCGATTCCAAGCCACGTCGCACTGGTCACAGTACCAAGAGGAACATTCGTACACATAGGGGACAAGGTATTATATAATTTAGACAAAAGCCTACATCAAGCAGAAGTAGAAGTAGTAAACACACTCCGAAGCCACAAGTTTGAAATAAGCAGCACTCTGTCTAACCTGTTGAACAGCAAGGAATTTCATACAGTGAAATTAGCCATCAGCGAGTCAGAGATCAACGTACCAGACCTAACTTGGGCAACCGAAGAAGCCGGATATCAGAGGAATAAACAGATGGGACTGGGAATCACAGGGGCAACAGGAATGATCGTATTAACCATGGCTATCCTAACCCTAGCATACCATATGGCCAAAATGAATGCCGAACTTAAGAGACTAATCGCGGGTACAAGCCACATACCATTCGAGCCCAGGAACAAAGGTAGAGTCAAGGCCTGACAACCCCCCCCCCAAAAAAAAAAAAAATTCAATCAACAACTTCCCCTATAACATGTAGTCAGTAGAATACTTCCTTATCTTATGACAAAAAAAAAATCCCTTATTAATTCAAATATAATCATGCTAAGTTGTGACACGTACGCGCGCGTTGTAAGGAAAAATCACAAACTTGATGGTTCATGGTGGAAAAAGGCATTTTTCTTTAATATTAAAAATAACCGGTGGCAGACCACCGATCATTTTTAAAAGGGCGGAATGTTGTATACGGCCCTTTTTCCACAATTAATATCCGTAAGAATATTTACGGATGCATACACCTAGATTTCTTTTTCCTTTCTTTCGTGACAAACAATATATATATTTTTAATAATAATCAAACCCGTAAGCCAGAAACACGAAAAACCAGATGTCGGTCATAAACAGACCATTAAGAAATAAAGAAATAATAAAACTCTCGAGGCGAGGATGTAACAGCTAACGGCGAAAATCTCCAGATGAACAAGAGTTTGATGGGCCCCTTAGGAAAGGTCCCCCCGAGGTCAGAATACCAAGAGAGCAGACACCAGATGCCAACAGGGTAAATCGTATACATATTCTTTTCCTTATTTTCCAGTAAAACAACAACAAAAAAATTAAAAGGCAACAACAAGAATAAGATAAAAGTAGCGAGCCTAACGCTCACTCCAATTAAGAACAGGCCACCAGACACATCAGTGAATTATTATCCAATGATTAATTCGCTATCAAATGATTTTCACCTTTAATACTTTTACTGTTAAAACAAAGCTGGGAGCAAGAATACCGAGTCACATCAAAGGTTATCGAGAAGGAATGAGACAACGAGCAAACTTGCGAAAGAGTTTAAACAATATTCCAAGCAACCCCGACCACATTTGTCTCTCTCACAGCGCGGAGAAGCAGGAATTACACCTTATCACAAGGGGCCATCTGGAAAAGCCAGCCGGGTTTGATGAGGAGACACACCCACCCCACACACGGCAACCAGGCAAAGAAAGTTTTAAAGAAAATTGCAAAATAATATTAATAATAACAACGTGTTAACCTTACACGACATTCCATTATAGAACCTTACAGAACCAAGGGATATGGATTCCAACAATTAAGAAATGGACCTCTTAAACTCAGGATGATAATTATTTTTCTTTTTAATAATTCCATCATAACAATTCGAACCTCGGTAAAACCGAGAGGTGTCGGGAGGACGTAGTTACAAACACGAGTCTTGGCGAACATGGGACCAAATGGTATTTGAGAAATATAAGTCAAAAGTATAAAGAGGTGCTCCCGGCCACCTTTGTCTTTCCCTGCAGCACGTGATAAAATGCATACGCTCGGAAGAGCATCTTCACTTGGAAATAAATCAAATACTATGAATCACAAGCAGGATCATAACTGTGTATGATAAGATACCAACTGTGATGTGAAATGTTAAACTTAAAAAAAAATCTTAACCATTTCTTTGTGCGTCGGAACGCGTACGGAAAAGGGGGGGGGGGAACCCGCCCCTCTCTCTGGGTGGAGGGATTAGACAACCAGATGCCACCAAGATGAATCGAGGTGTCTGTTGTCTTGATGTTTATGGCTTGAGGAAAGACCCGAACAGGGCCATGTCATAAATGACACACACACAAACATACACACTGACACACGAACCCCCCCCCCACCACCGACACACGAACCCCCCCCACCGACATACGATCAGATCAAAGATAGCTCCACCTCGTGAGGGGGAGCCGAGAAGGGGAGAGATTTTTGGCATAAAAAGGAGCCGTTTCAGCATTGAAATCAACTCATCAGCCCTCGGGGGCAGCTCAACAGAAGAAGACTCATCTCAACTCAGCTCAACAGAAGAAGACTCATCTCAACTCAACTCAGCAGAAGAAAAACTTGACCTGTCGCTCGCGAGCGCAGCGTCAGATACTACAGCAGCGTCAGATACTACAGCAGCGGAAAGAGCGCGCGCCGGCGTAGCTCATCCAGCAGTGGAGGAAACTGCTGTCAGCGAACCAGCACGGGCGCTTTCGCGCATCTTCAAGGAGAAAGAGCGCGGCCAGCAACGCCAAGCAAGAGCGTGCAGCAGCTCAGCCAGCAGTGGAGAGAAACTGCTATCAGCGAACCAGCACGGGCGCGTTCGCGCATCTTCAAGGAGAGGGAGCGCGCGCCACCAGCGTGCCATCAGCACCAGCATCAGCACCAGAGCGTGCCAACAGCGCGCCACCAGCGTGCCACCAGAACCAGCACCAGCGCCACCACGAGCGAATCGTGAGCCTGCAATCTACAACCGCCGACGACGGAGCACCAGCGTGCCGCTGCGGGCGTGCTTCTAACGCCGTCTACCAGACGGTCATCTCAGCTACAACAACGCATCTACTCGTTCACCAACGTCCGTCGAGTCCGAACCAACTACTGAAAGAAGAATCAACTGATACGTATGATACACTGCCCCCCACTACACACAAACCAGACGTCTGCTTGACGCAAAGAATCGATTCCGAACATTGGCCTACTCTTTCACCACTCACACCATTCAACACACACACACACGGGTCATTAACAAAGCCTAAAAACCTCAAGCCATTGAACCATCCGTGATTGTGGAAACATCGCAACGACCGAGTGAATAATCTATCGTTTTTAAGAGTGTTCATAATTTTCTCTGTAATGTTGTGCTGGGGCTGTACTTCTAACCGCATAAATTACCAACTGACCCATTAACAAGGATTCGTTCTTGGCACCTCACCACGGAGCGCCGCTCGCGGGGTTGAAGAGCGGGTTCAACCGGTTCCCTGCCAGGGGTCTGGCCACAATCAATTAAAAGATTGGCCCGAGATAAGGATCTCAAAAGGAAACATCGCCACCCATTGAGTCGCGTTGAGAAGTTGATTAGGAATACTTGAGTCGTTCGTTAATATTTGTCTTTCTGCATAATCTTGCCGGTATCCACGAATGAAATAACGAATTCAAACGCATATTTGTGCCTCCAAGAATAATACTGGTTGGAGTGCCCTGTCAACGAGTAGCGTTGCATAATAATCAGTCATCCTATTGTTAACAACGTGACAATAATTGCATTAAGGGCCGCGCATGATCAATGACCGAATGCTGTTTTGTCTGACAATTCAAGTAACGAAGCATTGTGGCCAACGAGTGGTGTTGATAAGGCAATTCGAAGTATTTCAGTCGAACGCTTTAAATGCATAATCATTATGAATCAATGAACGAACATCAACGTGGTACTGTGCTGACGATTTCAAGCATAATAGCTTCGCATATCAGGATGTATTAAGGATTGGATACGAATCAAAGACCAAGTGCCGTGTTGTGTAACAATTCAAGCATACGAGTTTGCATATTATAAAGTTAAGGTTTGATAGAATAGTTCGCATGTTTTTAATCTCTCTCTCAACAACCGATCAATTGCGTTACGCGTCGGGAATTAACCACAGGTGCCGCTATCGAGGTGAAACAACGCAATCGTGATGGTATCATGTTCACGCTGTGTTGAAATTCCAAAATCCCGAGATTGAGTTTTCATATTATCCAAAAATTAAAGTTAGCTAGAAATAAAATTGATTAAAGCAGAAGGTTTGTGTGTGATTCTTCCTGAAATTCTGCATAATATTGTTCTGCGTATGAGATCTGAATCCTGGGGACCTATCATAAGCACACTATCACCACATGATCCATAACACACATAATCCGTAATGTTCAATCGAGAGTAATCGTATTCTTATCGATAATACGGAATTAAAGAGCAGAGTCGAATCGACTCTCTCTCATTCACGCTCACAACGCATGCGTCACTGCATACGATTAATTGCGTTATTCCAATTCATAACACAATCCTCGTCACTGAGGCTCGACCTGATAATCCATAACGACCTGCATTATCCTAACCACGCCCACTCGCATAAATTAATACGATTATCTCTTGAATCCGCATAATTTATGCACATAATTACACTAATTAACATAATTTCGGATAAATTATGCTAATTTCAAATTTCATTTAATTTTCATTATTTTCATCAATTTTCATAACACCTACATATACAACAGTATACATATGGTAGAACATATATGATATTAGACGAGGACCAATTCAGTGCTAACATCGGTAACACGGACCCAGATCGTCATCAGCGACCAACATCGTCAACAGGGATGCTCGCCGCGTCAATAGAGACCCACATCAAAAGGGACGCTCACCTCTTTAATCCGGACCCATATCTTCAATCAGGACCCACATCGTCAACAGTGACCCACAACATGAATATGGACACTCACCTCGTCAGTAGGGACCCACATCGTCAACAGTGACCCACAACATGAATATGCACACTCACCTCGTCAGTAGGGACCCAGATCGTCAACAGTGACCCACAACATGAATATGGACACTCACCTCGTCAGAAGGGACCCACATCGTCAACAGTGACCCACAACATGAGTATGTTCACGTTTTTGTTTGTTGCGGTTGCACCCGAGTCAAGGGCCGCACGGCTCACAGGACTCTACACCTGACACGTGAAACAAATTAAACTGAAGACGACGTCTCGCCAGCATGCGTCTATCCTCCACTCGTGGCTTCTGTCACGCGGCTTCCACGATTTCGCCTGAGAGTCTCCCGCCGCGTGCCCCCATAGGTCTTCTCCATCGGTCGCTCGACTCGCGTAGACCATTCATCCGCGTGGTCCACGTGGTCAAAGAAGAAGTTGGTACCGGCCAAGGCAGCACAACGCCAGTAACACAGACTTATGTTAATGGTCGATAAGAGTGAAGTACAGTACGTCATAACCCACTCATTTCAAATGCTTGCCACATAATTCGTTGCTATTGGTCACATAAAGAACTTGGAATTGCTAATGCTGTGCCACCTCAGGTTCTAAGGCAAAGTGAAATGTCTGCTCTGGGCCGGTCAAGGGCACCATTTCTGGGATGAAACTATCACATTCACGACACGTGATAAAGCATATAAGCAGTATGCACTGCTGTAACCTTAGCAGGTACCCACCACAGTCAGTATGCACTGCTGTAGTGAAATCAGGTACCACCACAGCATGCACTGATGTAATTATAGCAGGTACCACTAGTCAGTATGCCTGCTGTTATCATAGCAGGTACCACCACAGTATGCACTGCTGTAACCTTAGCAGGTACCCACCACAGTCAGTATGCACTGCTGTAGTGAAATCAGGTACCACCACAGTATGCACTGATGTAATTATAGCAGGTACCACTAGTCAGTATGCCTGCTGTTATCATAGCAGGTACCACCACAGTATGCACTGCTGTAACCTTAGCAGGTACCACCACAGTCAGTATGCCTGCTGTAATCATAGCAGGTACCACCACAGTCAGTATGCACTGATGTAATTATAGCAGGTACCACTAGTCAGTATGCCTGCTATCATAGCAGGTACCACCACAGTCACTATACCTGCTGTAATCATATCAGGTACCACCACAGTCAGTATACCTGCTGTAATCATAGCATGTACCACTACGGTTAGTATGTACTGCTGTAATCATAGCATAAAAAAATATAATGATACTATCATAGAATGTTAACTAAACGAGCATAAATTTTTAACTAATTTAGGATAAACATTAAACTTAATGAGTATTAATAAATATACTGTATTAGCATACATATTAAAATTAATTAGCATACCAAAATTAGCATAGGACAACCGTTGACCAATCGCTGCGCACCATCGCCGGAGACGCGCCCAGGTTTGCCTCTCGACCAATCGGATCGCTGGCCCTCCCCCCTCCCCACTTTGGCACGCGGCGACCAATAAGATCGCGGGAGGACGCTACCGTTTTTAATGCCCTACACGCTGAACGCCGCGCGCCCATGTGCGTGTGAATGTTTAGTTTTTGTTTTAATTATTTTAATCATTAAAGTTCGCGAGTGTCAAGGTAAGCTACGTTGACTTTTTTAAAGCATTTTCTCAAGAGAACCGTTGTTGCTGCGGCTGCGGTTGTTGTGAAAGGCCCGGTACACCCTGAGGCCTTGCCTAGACTAAGACTAGGACAGCCTTGATGTCACGTGGGTCCACACTCTTTGCGTCTTTCGGTAAAGTCACGGAGGTAGAAAATAAAATGTATTTATTATTTAATTTAATTACATTTTATTTTATACCTACGTTAAATTTAATTTAAAATTTTAATGAAGTAAATTAAAATTCATTTTATACCTATGTATTTTTTTATGAATGAATATTTTTTATAATTTAAATTAAATTTATTTTGTTATATCTACGTTTAATTTAATTTTGTAATAAATTAAAAATTTTAATTTATTTTATTTCATACCTACGTAAAATTTAATTGAAAATTTGTATTAATTACATTTATTTCAATGAATTTTATTTTATACCTACGTTAAATCAATTTTTTATAAATTAAATTTATTTTAATTACATTTATTTTATACCTACGTAATTTTTTTTTATAAATTATTCTTTTTACATTTATTTTATCTTATACCTACGTTAAATTAAATGTTTTAATAAATTAAATTTATTTTATTTAAATTACATTTATTTCATTTAATACCTACGTTTAATTTATTTTTTAAAATAAATTACATTATTTTATTTAAATTAATTTTATACCTACGTTAAATTACATTTTTTATAAATTATCTTATTTTATTTAAATACATTTTTTAAAATAAATTACATTTATTTTATTTAAATTACATTTATTTTATACCTACGTTAAGTTAAATGTTTTAATAACTAAAATTTATTTTCTTTTAATTAAATTTATTTTATTTCATACCTACACATGTACAGTCATTTTAACTGCTCTGACTGCTACAAGCTAAGTGCGGCCTGGAAGCGTATTAAGTAATACATTTTACAATTCCTTATAGAGGAACCCCATACTAATGAACTGACTACGTATCTATATAATTATAAGACCGCACGCAGATACCGCAAAAGCGGACCCCGTTGTCAATGATATAATTCGATGTACGTACAGCAGTTGCAGCAGTTGCTGTACGTACATCATTAAAATTACACCGATTGCAATACGTCACCAAAGACACAATTTTAATTTGACCCCCGGGTCTGATCGCGTTAACTGTGCAGGTGGCGGGTCGAGAGGTTACTTGCACGTGTGTGCAGCTTGTTGAATATTGACGTGCGATGACTTGTGGAGAGGAAGAATGATGCTGATGATGGCGATGCAAGTCTTGAAGTCTGACGTTGTTCTCCGAGTCGTGTAGCCTACCGCGTGCCACTTTGGGGATTGCGTAATGTCATTTTAGTTTCCTCTGTGGAACTTTTTATTTTGTTGATTCTAACGATTGAATTAACGTAGGGCGGGCTTGGGAGCGGCGTTGACGATGTGTTTTGGCGTTACACCAACCAGCACCTTTGCATTCAGAAGTTGGAGGTGCTTTGATTGTTACAGCGAGAGGTGGAATCATCACCGCCATCGTCATGGGTTTAAGTGGGCACGGAGCCCGTCAAGGGAATGGGTAGGTAGAGGAATGGGGTTGGAGAGTATACACAACTTGCATTTCTAGTCATTTCAACAATTTATGGGCATGCGCATTATTAACAGTATCCTGATTGATGAGCTAAACAAAATCGCAATTTAATCGTGAATCTATTGTCATAAATGAGTCCGAAATATCAATAGTCATGCTCAAAACCGCATTCCTATTGTTATAAAAAATCATTGTACCCCCATTCATGATGACAATTCCAATATGGTCATTATGATGCTCAGAATTAGTTATATTCTCAGAATCATGAACATTTATTAAAACAGCAGTGTGCTCAAAATGCTCATTTAACAATTTCAACATGTACACAATCAATTCCAAGATTCTAATCAAAGTAAGTCCTATGTATCGTGGTGTTTTCATGCGTATCCATTATTGCGTGCCCCCCCCAAAAAATATACAAAAGTCTATTTTTATAATGTTTGCACGGTGTACAGTCTGGAAATTACCCACATGGCAAATTTAAAGCTTGGTGCGTGTCGGGAAGTACGCTAAACATTTTGAACAGACGCACACATTCACAACTTTGCCTTTGATATATATGGAGATTGGTAATAAATTGTTAATTTAACTACTTTCAAGCTGACTGATTGGAAATAGGAATAGCACTGGCTCACCACGGGGCTTGTCGCATGGTATCTGGGCACTTTATTTGAAACGTAAACCCCACAGTGTGTGAGTTAAATTCCTCGCAAGTTGCGTCCACAGAGACAGACAGACAGACAATGACGTTTCTAGGTAAGAGTAAGAAATTAATCTACGTGTCGAGGCGAGACGAGAGAGCCAAGAGGTCACCTCGTTAGATGGGGCGGCGCGTCAACCTTAGTCACGTGACTGAAGGAGTGTGGGCGTGCCGTGCGTGTGTGTCGTGTACTGTGTGTGTGTGTGTACCGTGTGTGTTTGTACTGTGCGTGTGTGTGTACTGTGCGTGTGTACTGTGTGTGTGTACCGTGCATGTACCGTGCGTGTGTGTGTACTGTGCGTGTGTACTGTGCGTGTGTACTGTGCGTGTGTGTGTGTGTACTGTGCGTGTGCGTGTGTACCGTGTGTGTGTACTGTGCGTGTGTATACTGTGCGTGTGTACTGTGCATGTGTGTGTACCGTGCGTGTGTGTGTGTACTGTGCGTGTGCGTGTGTACTGTGCATGTGTGTGTACCATGCGTGTGTGTGTGTACCATGCGTGTGTGTGTGTACTGTGTGTGTGTGTGTGTACACTGTGTGTGTGTGTACCGTGTGTAACGTGTGTGGCGGTAGTCTAGCGGTTAGTGCGCTGCTCTACAAACATGACGACCCGAGTTTGATTCTCGCTCACAGCCAACACCCAGTGACGATTCTTTAGGATATGTTTTTCAAACGAACGGTTGTTTGGGTTGCGTTGTGTTCTTTAAAGTTACTTGCAATTCAAATACAGGTGTGTTGCTGGTGGTTGTGATGCCAGACGATAACATTGTGAGGAGCAATGCCTGAATCCTTACCCTTGGGGTTCCTCATGAGGGTGCAGAGTCCTCCACTCGGGGCAGGAGACTGCCAAACAACAAGGAGTGGCTCTTATTCTGAATAAAAGAATGAAGGCGGCGTGGGAAGGTGGCGGCGAGGTGTGGGAAGCTGTAAGCCCCAGGCTACTTTGGGCTCGCCTCCCCATCAACAGGAGGCAGAGAATGGTGGTGGTGGTGGCTGCTTACGCCCCCACCGAAGATGAACATCAGTGGAGGGATGCAGGCAAGCCCGTGGATTCAGATTCCTTCTATAACCTCCTGTGACAGGTGTTAGCTAAAAGTGGCCCCTCGGGATAGAGTCATCCTGTTGGGTGACTTCAATGCCCGAGTTGGTCATGATGCTGGCACCTGGTCTGGAGCGATTGGAAGGCATGGGCCAGATCAACTCAATAACAATGGTAGGAGGCTGTTAGACTTCTGTGCAGCCTGTGGGCTTGTCATTGCCAACACGCTGTTCTGGCATCTGTGCATCCAGACAACATCATGGATTCACGCCGGGTCCAAGCAAGAACATCCGCTGGACTATATAGCAGTGGACCAGCGAATGCAGGCCCATGTCCTTGACACCAGAACCTACAGTGCTGCTGACCTCACTGACCATTAGCTTTTCATATGTAAGATCTGTGGGCTGGGTAAATCTGTGAGCAGGAGCGAGAGACAATTAAGCTCCCAAGCATTCACTACGTTATACACAACATATTTGCACTCATAAGTCACTTGCCTAATTGCCTCAGCAACTTGGTGTTTCGTATCGAATCTCATCTCAAACAATCGAAGGGCGCCCCTAAGTGGCAGCTGCCCCTGTGTGGCACAAGGTGGCCCTCCACCGGCCTGCACGTGGCATGAGTCTGTCGGTAGGGGGCGATCATTGACACGTCATCTACGTTGTGGAGTTTCCGGATAATGTTTTGGAATTACCACAATTTTGACCGTGACACCAACATGCAATGATCTGTGCGTTGTGAGTGACACAATACTCTGTTTTACATCCGCCGTGAAGCAGAACAGCGCATAATGTGGTGAATGTTACTGGGGTTGCCAGGTGTGCCTGTCGGATTTGAACTTTGAATCTCTGCAACAAATAAAGAATGCGCTACCATATTCCTGGTTCTTTCGGCAAAGTCACGTAGATAGAAAACAAAAAATAAACAAAATAAAAGATAAAAAAATGAAAAAATACAAATAACAAATAAAAATAATACATTAAAAAAAATAATTGATTATAAGATGCCATGGGTCGACTGACTCAGATGACTGGCCGATGCATCGCCTTTGCCCCCCACTACACACACACAGTGTGTGTACATGTACACACACTGTGTACATGTACACACACTGTGTGTGCACGTGTACGCACACAGAGTGTGTACACACACACACTGTGTGTTTGTATACAGTGTGTGTGTACACACAGTGTGTGTGTACACACACACACTGTGTGTGTGTACACACACACTGTGTGTGTATGCAGTGTGTGTGTACACACAGTGTACACACACACTGCATACGCAATAATGTCCACGTTGTTGCTGAGTTCACACACCCAAGGGAGGGGGCAATGGAAAATGAAGCTAAATCAACTTAGACTCCATCCCCGCTCTGTGACGTCACCACTCAGCATGACCTCATCGGCATAAAGTGCCAGCGGGAGGTGTATCTCGCTAGTGACGTCATGTCACCAAGGTATTCACACTCCCCCAACCCCGTCCACAGTGCTCTTGATCGTGACGTCACCTCCGCTTGGGTCACTGCCGATATCAATCCAGTGGCAATCCTTATTTGGGCAAAGGTACGCCCAGTGACTGGCGGTTCATTAACATAATGTATCCGTTGAAGCCGTCGAGTGTTTATTGCGACAGGTTCAGCAGCCACACCCCATTCCTCGACGTATGGCCCGGGCTCATTAACATAATTTATTCAGTTACAGAGCCGCTCTTTGTGGGAGGGGCGTGTCTCTTATCCCGGCAGTGACGTCATGTTACCTGCTTACCCGTGTGACGTCGCGAGGTAACAGGAGGCTGCCGATCCGCGCTTGCACTGAAATCCGAGGTGAGAAATTCTCATCGTTGTGGTGGTTGTTGTTGTTTACCAAGGTAGAGCCTCTCTCTCGTAGGGATGTCAGTTGAGTAGCAGCGAGCATGGGAATCGATGTCCAGGTTGGAACTTTACAACGCGGGGCCTAGCCACGCGGGGCCTTGCCTCCTGCCCTCACCTGATTGCGTTCGCTTTAATTATCTCGCTTAAGTTTAATTTGTCTTCACCCGGCTCGCCACTTTGTAACTTTGTTTTATTGTAAATATTCACGCAGTTTTTATTTTCGTTTTTTTGTTAGCAGGCCAAGCCCGCTTGAGCTGCTATACCGCTCTTGTTATCAGAAGCGACCTGCCCACAACAACACAAGGTGAGGCTTTGTCAACGTGTGTGAATGTTTTGACTTAAAACTTTGGTGACTGCAGGAATTATTATTCTTGGTTTTTTCGGTAAAGTCATGTAGATAGAAAATTAATAAAAATAACAATGAAAATAAATAAAAAATAAATTGTAACTAAAGCAAAACAACTCACGTCGTTTTGATCGCAACACAAGTGGCCTTTATTTAATGTAATTGTATTATCTGTTATTGTTATTTTTTATCTACGTAACTTTACCGAAAGAAACAAGAATACGTGTGTCAATGTCTATCGGTCAAAGACGCTATACGGAGAGACGCGCAAACTCCAAATATACAGCAGGCGTCACGGTTGGGATCGAACCCATGACTTCCTGTATACCAGGTGAGGTAGTTAACATCTCACCACGGAGAGAGACACGCAAACTCCAGTTAGCCACGGCTATGTTCGTTGATCCTCAATTAATTACTTGGTGGAGTGAGAAAGCATTCATGCCGAGCAGATGAAGGTGGCCAGGCATGATTCTAGACACGTCACCGCCTGTTTACTCAGTGACAGTGTACAGTTTGTGTTTGCAGTAACGTCTATTAACTCTGTTGAACACGGAGGTTATATCATGACAATTGTTTACTTTTGTTTTCCTCTGGAACTCTTTATATGAATGTAAACAGGAAGTTAACACAGCACACACATGCAGCTGAAGTCGGAACTGTTCATCCCAGCATTTAAGGACATCTGAGCCTGGATTCACACCTCTAAGTTGCGATTGAACGTTAATTTATGAATTTCTGCACTACAGAAATAGTATTGTTTTCAACACCCTCTGCTATGTCAGCTGAATTTAGCTCTCATAAATATTCATTTTGTAGCCAGACAGCTGAAATTGTGTGCTCGGAGTTTTGGGTGAACATTCATTTTGAAGATACGAGGGCTTCCAGGCATGTTTATAACCATTTGCCCTCTCATTGTGTGCCATAACAGCCCTGTGATGAATTTGGGAAACGTTTTTACTACATCCTGAATATATGAATAAGTATAGACGTGTAAGTCACATGTGACTATATGCATTCCTCTGTGCCTCGATACTGACGTGTAAATGGTGTGGATATTATTTTTTTCTGTCTGCAGCTGACGCTTCCTCTGACGCTTCCTCCGCAGAATTGGTCTGATGGAGCAAATGCACTCAGCGCAGCTCGGTAGGACAAGTCAACAATGCGACCAGCATGCATACAGCACGGATCGGACTGGAAATTTGACACGGCACCAGAGAACTCGCACAGGAGAGAAACCCTTCAAGTGCACTGTGTGTGACAAGGCATTTTCAGATTCATCGACTCTTAAAAAACACCAGAGAACACACACGGGAGAGAAACCCTTCAAGTGCAGTATGTGTGTGAAGACATTTTCAGATTCATTTGCTCTTAAAACACACCAGAGAACACACACGGGAGAGAAACCCTTCATGTGCAGTGTGTGTGGAAAGGCATTTCCAGATTTATCTATTCTTAAAACACACCAGAGAACACACATGGGAGAGAAACCCTTCAAGTGCAGTGTGTGTGGGAAGGCATTTTCACGGTCATCTGCTCTTAAAACACACCAGAGAACACACACGGGAGAGAAATCCTTCTTGTGCAGTGTGTGTGGGAAGACATTTTCTGATTCATCTGCTCTTAAAAAACACCAGAGAACACACACGGGAGAGAAACCCTTCAGGTGCAGTGTGTGTGGGAAGACATTTTCAGATTCATCTACTCTTAAAAAACACCACAGAACACACATGGGAGAGAAACCCTTCAAGTGCAGTGTATGTGGGAAGGCATTTTCAGATTCATTTGCTCTTAAAACACACCAGAGAACACACACGGGAGAGAAACCCTTCAAGTGCAGTGTGTGTGGGAAGGCATTTTCACAGTCATCTGGTCTTAAATCACACCAGAGAACACACACGGGAGAGAAACCCTTCATGTGCAGTGTGTGTGGGAAGGCATTTTCACAGTCATCTGCTCTTAAAACACACCAGAGTACACACGGGAGAGAAACCCTTCAAGTGCAGTGTGTGCGGGAAGGTATTTGCACATTCATCAAATCTTCAAGTACACCAGAGAACACAGAAGCATCAGAAGATCCACAAGGAGTGGAGTCTGAAATCAGCTTGTGAAAGTCAAAGTGCCGCAATGTGCCCACCCCTCATGAAACACGAACCGGAAGAAAATCCCAGCTTGGACACTTTTAAAGGTATCGAGGTGAAATGTGAAGAGGTGATGGTGAAATCTGAAGAAGTGATGGTGAAGAGCAAAGAAGTGAAGGTAAAATGTGAAGATGAAGATTCAACTCCAAAATGGGACCTTCACATCGATGGAGGCAACGTAAAGCAGGAGGAGAATTCTGACTGTGAGGCAGAGCGAGGCAACTCCCAGCAGTTTGTGGAAGTGGAGGTGTGGGTGGACTTCCTCCGAGACAATACAAAGTCAAGTGGAGACCCGGTAGATGTGTAAGCTTGACATGATGTCGCTCCAATACATGCACCTTTGTCACAGGCCTTTAATGACAAGAACGTGAAGTTGGACACTCAGCTCCTAGGTTCAACCTGCAGAGTAAGAGCGGCCAGTCTTTGTGGACCTGTCTGTTGGGTAGATCTTTAACCAGGAGCGAGAGACAATAAGCCCCCAAGCATTCACTATGTTATTATTGCATTTACACGGTGCTTGCTTTATCGCCTCGGCAACTCGGAGTTTTGTGTCGTACCTCGTCTGAAACACTCGAAGAGCATCCCCAAGTAGCAGCTGCCCCTGTGTGGCACAAGGTGGTGGCCCTGCACCGTCCTGCATGTGGACAAGAGCCTGTCAGTAGGGGGCGATGATTGATGCGTCATCTCAGTTGTGTAGTTTGTAGGTAATCTTGATTCGAAGCTTTCGTGACCGCAGGATTCCACACTCTTGAGTTCTTTCGGTAAAGTCACCTCGTGGGTAGAAACATAACAGGTCACGGCGTTGAGATCACAACACAAGCAATCGTCATCAGGTGGGACAACCACAGCAAGAGAAACTGCTGAAGTAGTAGGCGCCTACTCCAGCAGATTCCTCTTATTGCAGCTGTGCTTGTCCCACCTGATGACGATTGCTTGTGTTGCCATCGAAACTCCGTGATCTATTATTTGTAGCGTAATGTTTAGAATTTGCTCAATGATTTAGAATGAATAGTTCATAATAAAGGTTTTTGGGTTAGATCGCATTATTTATAAATGTGTCGTAACCCTCCACCACCCGACACGGCCAATCAGCAAAAAAAGTCACGTTGACAAAAGACAAATAATTCACTACTTTAGCCCACCGGTGTGTTGAAGAGTGAATCCACAACATTTACAGTTTGAGTAGTACTGTGACGTTTCGCTGGTAAATACATCCAGCATCATCGGGCAATTCGCCAGAATGGTAAAGCCCTCGCTTGCTCCCGGTTTTATATAGAGCAGCAGGGTGACGTCATCACTTAACTCATATCAGGTGCAGTGATTAGAGGCGGAGGGGGGTATTGTAATTATATAATCGATTAGTAATCAGTCATTGGTAATGATTAGTAATAAGTGGTAGATTAGTAATTAGTTGTAATGTGTGTTAGTGATTATATGCTATGTTAGTAATCCGTTAATTAGTTTGTGTTTCCCCTATAAGGAATTGTAATGTGCATTCATGTTCTTAGCTTCCTCGGCAAAGTGACGCTGAAGGGAAACAACAAAACAACAAACATAGATATTCTATTATTTTATTGCTTCCCCCCCAACGTGACTCCACCGAAAGAGCCAAGAACATGAATCACTGCAGTCACGAAAGCTTTAAATCAAAATGTAATGTGTATTATTTAATAATACGCTTCCAGGCCGCACTAAGCCTGTAGCTGTCAGAGTGATTAAAGTTATTCTTATTCCTCTCAATTTCAATGGATTCTCTAATTAGTCTTTGCCAGTAATAATTAGTTTTACACAACACTGCAACATTGTCAAAATCAATTAAGTGTCCTTGTTTACAAGCATGTTCTGCCACTGCCGACAGTTGTGTTTGAGATAATTTATATCTCTCTGATGTTTTTTTAGTCTTACACTGATGTTACGTCCCGTCTGTCCAATATAGCATCTGCCACATAAACAATTAATCCGATATACACCTTCTGTTGATAATTTAGGTAATGCGTCTTTAGTGCAAGATACTAGTTTTTGAATTTTGTGTACTGTACCAAATCTTACTGTAATGTTTTGCTTTTGCAAAACACGGGCTAATCTGTCAGTTACTCCTGAGATATATGGAATTTTTATTGTTTTAACAATCTGATCGCTTTCAGCAGTATTGCTTTGCGACCGTGATTTGGCATTCAGTGCTCTGTTAATTTGAGCATTATTGTAGCCATTCTGTCGTAGTGCGTCTTTAACGTGTTTGATCTCTCTCACTAGACTCTCACCATCTGACACTGTTTTAGCCCGATGTATGAGCATCTTGATAAGAGAGGATTTCTGAGCTGGATGATGATGCGAATCTGCATTCAGATAGGCATCAGTGTGCGTTTGCTTTCTGTAAACGCTGTGTGTTATTTTACCGTTTAGGCCATGTCCAAGCAAAATATCTAGGAATGGGAGTGTGTTATTCACCTCCATTTCCATGGTGAACTGGATGGCCGGGGTTTGTGCATTGAGATGATTTAGAAAATCATTAAGCGTATCTTTACCATGTGGCCAGACAACCAAAGTGTCATCCACATATCTAAACCAAAAAGATGGTTTTAACGTGAATTATTTGTCTTTTGTCAACGTGACACTTTTTTTTGCTGATTGGCCGTGTCGGGTGGTGAAGGGTTACGACACATTTATAAATAACGCGATCTAACCCAAAAACCTTTATTATGAGTTTATATAGGTAGCTCTGCTTAAACGCGTCTCTCTCTCTCCATCCATCTCTGTCTCCACTCTCTCCCTCTCCCTCTCTTCCTATCCCCTGTAGGTTCGGGCCCGAGCGAGTTCCTGCCGGGGATTTGGCTCTTCAGGAGTTGATTCCCCCTGTGGCTTTGTCGGCACGAGGCGACCGCGCGAAGCGTCAAGGGCTCCACCGGGCCCCAAGCTGCCGCCCCAGCACCACCGTAGCAGCCAAACCACCGGTGCTCGGCATGGCCTGTATGAAGGTCTTGCTGGACCGCATGTTGCGCACGGGGTACAGCGTCGTCCAGGAGAACGGACAGAGGAAGTTCGGACCGCCGCCCGACTGGCAGGGGCCCCCTCCCGCCCGTGGCTGCGAGGTGTTTCTGGGGAGGATCCCGCGCGACCTCTACGAGGACGAGCTGGTGCCCGTGCTGGAGACGGTGGGGAAGCTCTACCAGCTCCGCCTCGTGACGGGGCACGGCGGAGAGACCCGCGGCTACGCGTTCGCTACCTACGCGACGCTCGCCCAAGCCACGGATGCCGTCAAGAAACTCGACAAATTAGCGATCCGTCCCGGACGCCGCATTGCAGTCTGCATCAGCGTGGACAATCGCCGCCTCTTCATTGGGGGGCTGCCAAAGAACAAGAAGCGAGCGGAGGTGATGATGGCGATGAGCGGTGCCACGGAGGGCGTGGTGGACGTCAAGATGAGCGTCTGTCGCCGAATCAACTTCCAGCTATGGGGCCGGACCATCAAGGTGGACTGGGCCATCCCGGAGTGGGACACGGTGGCTGCGGCTGCGACAACGGAACACGAGGAGGAGAAGGAGGCGGCGGTGCCAGACCTGCCGGAGCCGGAGTGCACGGGCACCGGCAAAGCCGCACACAGCCTGTTTGAGGGCTGGGGGGCACGGACGCGGCTGTGGTGGGTACCTCTCCACCTGCGGCCCATGCCCATTGCTCTCGAGGCGCTGCCGGAGGCGGCCATGCTGTCGTGGGAGGTGCGGCTGTGGATGCTGTGCCGGACCGCCGGTATCAGCTACCCAATCTTCGAGCTGCACGCTTACTCGGAGCCCGGGATACCCGTAGGCCTCCTCTATAAGGTCTCGGTTCCCGGGATGGGAGAAGGCGCCGGCATCTTCCCTGCATTTCTGAGCTCCAGCGAGGAGGGAGCACGGGAGGTGGCGTGTCAGCTCGCCTACAACATCCTCAGCGATGCGAATCCTCTGAGAATGTGCCCAGCCTCTGCCGCGACACCGCCTCCCAGCCGCCTTTTCCAGGACCTCTCGGCGTAACCCGGCTCCTTCCCCATGACCCGGCAGGTGGTCGCCATGTACTGTACCTGCCCAAAAGCGACATGTACCCGTAGCGCATGTGTCCATTGCAGCGGCGTTCGTCAGACCACTGACGATGTTCTACCCACGAGCCCTCACTTAGCGTTCACTCTGAACCTCACGTCCATTGCGGCGTTCAAACAGCAAATTGTCCGGCCACTCACTCTCCACGTTCACGTTACCGCACGCTCTCCACTCAGCCATCCGCCCCCTTTCCTTTTTCCCTCGTGGGGGGGGGGGGACCACCCCTGACTTCACGTCGCGCCTCTCTCATTTGACTCATCGCTCCGCACGTGTCCTCGTTCGCTCCTTCTCACCAGACCACGCGCCGCTACCTCGCTCGCTACGCACGTCTCACGAAATGACTTTCCACGTTAACGTCTCGTCACTGTGCCGGCTCTTCTTGGCCGCGATTCCGGCTGGCGGCGTGACGGCGACGGAGAGAGATGTCGGCGAACGGCGACACGCCAGGACCCGGGACCCCACGCACGAGCCCCGAGCTCCGGGTCTGCTCCCCCATATATACCCCTAGGCGTGACCTTCCAGCAGGTTACACAAGAGGGCGTGGCCAGAGGCATGGCTAGGCCCCGCCTCCAGCCATGCCCTCTCGTGGAACCTTGGAGCAGGTGACCGGAGTAACTCGGCTAGCCCCACCTGTTGCCTTTGCCCCAGATGCGCCTCCTTCCCTGATTGGTTCTTACCTCTGTGGCTGTACCCGTGAAGCCCTTGCCAGGCCAGCGGGTGTCACCCTGTCATGTCAGCAGGTGTCACCCTGTGATGTCAGCAGGTGTCACCCTGTGATGTCAGCAGGTGTCACCCTGTCATGTCAGCAGGTGTCACCCTGTCATGTCAGCGGGTGTCACCCTGTGATGTCACCAGGTGTCACCCTGTCATGTCAGCAGGTGTCACCCTGTCATGTCAGCAGGTGTCACCCTGTCATGTCAGCAGGTGTCACCCTGTGATGTCACCAGGTGTCACCCTGTGATGTCAGCAGGTGTCACCCTGTCATGTCAGCAGGTGTCACCCTGTCATGTCAACAGGTGTCACCCTGTGATGTCAGCAGGTGTCACCCTGTGATGTCAGCAGGTGTCACCCTGTCAGCAGGTGGCACCCTGTGATGTCAGCAGGTGTCACCCTGTGATGTCAGCAGGTGTCACCCTGTCATTACACTTTAATGTAAATCGACAACAGAATCCTTGAAGAAAAAAAAAAACTCATTCAGGTTTTTTGACATGTCGACGCCATTTCGTTTTTGAAAATGCACGGGAGAAAAATATATTTTGTTCACATCGCATTCTGATGTCAGAACATTTGATTGTTTATCAAATTGAAAAACCCTTGAACAACTTTGCTGCACACGGAGATGTTCGTGCACCGCCTCGTTTCCACGGCCTCTATCCCGGTGCCATTTGTATTTCAGTTCTGTTCCTTCGCCTGAAGAAGGCTACTTGTGTTGTGGCCGAAAACGTCGTGATTTTTGTTGTTTTATTTTTTACCTACGTGGTGACTTTACCGAATAGAACCAAAGAGTACACATACAGCTGTTAAGAGTTTGATGTTTTATTGATTTTCAGTTTAGGTGTTTTTTCCGGTAATGTTTCTGTTAATGTTTCAGTGGAAATAAAGTCCTGAAAAGTCTCTCTCCACTCTCTCTCTCTCCACTCTCACACTCTCCACTCTCTCTCCACTCTCTCTCCACTCTCTCTCTCCACTCTCTCTCTCCACTCTCTCTCTCTCCACTCTCTCTCCACTCTCTCTCTCCACTCTCTCTCTCCACTCTCTCTCTCTCTCCACTCTCTCTCTCTCCACTCTCTCTCTCCACTCTCTCTCTCCCCACTCTCTTTCTCCACTCTCTCTCCACTCTCTCTCTCCACTCTCTCTCTCCACTGTCTCTCTCCACTCTCTCTCTCCACTCTCTCTCTCCACTCTCTCTCCACTCTCTCTCTCTCCACTCTCTCTCTCTCCACTCTCTCTCTCCCCACTCTCTTTCTCCACTCTCTCTCCACTCTCTCTCTCCACTCTCTCTCTCCACTGTCTCTCTCCACTCTCTCTCTCCACTCTCTCTCTCTCCACTCTCTCCACTCTCTCTCTCCACTCTCTCGGCCGAGCCTCTGCCACTTGTGGTTCTGAGTGTCGCACGCTTCGGATCCTTCTTGCCCTCCTCTGCGGTTGTGTGTGTGACCGACGACGTGTGTGGAGAGCTGAAGGGTAGCGGTTAGCGCTACGCTGCACCACGATCCTGGCGACCCAAGTTCGATTCCCACTCACATCCAACACCGGTGACGATTCTCTGAACCGGTCCAGGGCCTCCCCTAGGTCGACTCCGCCTCAAATGAATACCTGGTGCGGCATGTAAACATCGCCACTAGGGAGACAAAGGCCGCCGGGCGTGGTGCTGGCTACCCACCCCCTCGTGTACCATGCCGGCCTTATAGGAGCTCGTTAACAGCACTTGCCCCTACAGTCTGTTAAGGCTACACGGGGGATCTTTGTCTGTGTGCGGCACGGTGAGTGTGTGCAGCGAGGTTCTCTGCTGGGCGTATCAGAAGGCAACAAAAATAAGGACAACTTGGCAGTCACACAGACACAGACACACACGTGCGCAGAGACAGACACACACATGCAGAGACACAGACATACACACGCAGAGACAGACACACACACAGAGACACATAGACACACACTCGCAGAGACAGACACACACGCAGAGACACATAGACATACACACGCAGAGACAGACACACATACGCAGAGACAGACACACGCAGACACACACGCAGAGACGCAGACACCCGCAGACACATAAACACACACGCAGACACATAGACACACACACGCAGACACATAGACACACACAGAGACACATAGACACACACGTAGAGACATAGACACACACGCAACCACATAGACACACACGCAGAGACAGACACACAGACACACACAGAGACACAAAAACACGCAGAGGCACATAGACACACACGCACACACCGATACAGACACACACACAGATACATGCAGAGACACAGACACACACCGATACAGACACACACACAGTCACACACAACAACAACCGCCATTCGCCACTAAGTGGCGGTGACGTCACCATGACCCTTGTGCCAGGCCATGTGCACCTTGAGGCCAAGTGAAGTGTCGAACGCCCGCGGGCAGGAGGTCACGGGGCAGACCCAGGTACCACGGGTCGACTGACTGAGATGACTGGCTGGTGCACCACCTGTGCCCCCTACTGTGCTAACTTGCTGTGCTTTAGCCACCCGGCGCTCCGCTCGAGACAGACACACACAGACACACAATCACGCAGAGACACATAGACACACACGCACACACCAATAGACACACAGACCCACGCAGAGACACAGACACATACCGATACAGACACACACCGAAACAGACACAGACAGACACATAGACACACGCAGAGACACAGACACACACAGACACACGCAGAGACAGACACACACCGATACAGACAGACACACACACAGAGACAGGCGTGTGTGTGTTGGGATGAGTAAAACAAAACCCATAAAAAGCGTTGTTGTTGTGAGGGAGTTTTTGGTGTTTTCACTTTGGGAGCTCATTGATGAGAGATGTAAACATCTCCAATAAATACATGTCAGTGGGTTCATAATGGCCGTGTCAGAGACACTGACACCCTGGGTTCAAGCCCTGGGTCTGGGTGTCTCTCTCTCTCTCAGTGGGTTCATAATGGCCATGTCAGAGACACTGACACCCTGGGTTCAAGCCCTGGGTCTGGGTGTCTCTCTCTCAGTGGGTTCAAAATGGCCGTGTCAGAGACACTGACAACCTGGGTTCAAGCCCTGGGTCTGGGTGTCTCTCTCTCAGTGAGTTCATAATGGCCGTGTCAGAGACACTGAGACCCTGGGTTCAAGCCTTGGGTCTGGGTGTCTCTCTCTCTCAGTGGGTTCATAATGGCCGTATCAGAGACACTGAGACCCTGGCACCCTGGGTTCAAGCCCTGGGTCTGGGTGTCTCTCTCTCTCAGTGGATTCATAATGGCCGTGTCAGAGACACTGGGACCCTGGGTTCAAGCCCTGGGTGTCTCTCTCTCTCAGTGGGTTCATAATGGCCGTGTCAGAGACACTGAGACCCTGGGTTCAAGCCCTGGGTCTGGGTGTCTCTCTCTCTCAGTGGGTTCATAATGGCCGTGTCAGAGACACTGAGACCCTGGGTTCAAGCCCTGGGTCTGGGTGTCTCTCTCAGTGGGTTCATAATGGCCGTGTCAGAGACACTGACACCCTGGGTTCAAGCCCTGGGTCTGGGTGTCTCACAGTGGGTTAATAATGGACGTGTCAGAGACACTGACACCCTGGGTTCAAGCCCTGGGTCTGGGTGTCTCTCTCTCTCAGTGGGTTCATAATGGCCGTGTCAGAGACACTGACACCCTGGGTTCAAGCCCTAGGTCTGGGTGTCTCTCTCTCAGGGGGTTCACAGTGGCCGTGTCAGAGACACTGAGACCCTGGATTCAAGCCCTGGGTCTGGGTGTCTCTCTCTCAGGGGGTTCACAGTGGCCGTGTCAGAGACACTGAGACCCTGGGTTCAAGCCCTGGGTCTGGGTGTCTCTCTCAGTGGGTTCATAATGCCCGTGTCAGAGACACTGACACCCTAGGTTCAAGTCCTGGGTCTGGGTGTCTCTCTCTCTCTCAGTGGGTTCATAATGGCCGTGTCAGAGACATGTGGGGGCTACCGTCCCCCGCCATCACTGAATTGTCGGGGCCGGTGCCCACCGACTCCCCCGTTCCACTCACACCGCTACCCCCCGGCTGCTCTGTCAGGTCCAGACTAACGACCCCTAACCTCTCGCCCCCCTGTACCTCTGCCTGGGATGTCGACCGCGTTTGCGTAGTTTAATTAGCGGCTCGTACGCTTCGTGCTTGCGATGCGCTACACTGTGCAACGGCGGGGTGGGGCTGTAAGTGCGCTCGCCAGTAAATCTCCGTACCGCCCGTAAACAAACAGGCGCGGCGCGTGTTTCCCTCCCACCCGCGCTCCACGTGTGCCGACAATAACAACCACGCCCCTACCCTCCGCCCGTAAACAAACCAATCGCACGCGAGGGGGTTGGAGCTGGGGGACGGGCGGGCGGGGTTTCTGCCGTGCGTGCGCCGCTGATTGGGGACGCTCGCTTGGCTCTGAGTTAAAGGTCCCGCTCAAACAGTCGCGAGAATACACGCGCGCTCGGCGCTTTAATTAGCTACCTCGCGATCAGACATTTGTGCGGGTGCGTGACCGCGGCCCAGCCACCCAGGTACGCGATCGCTAAGCACTATTGTGAGCAATCGTGCGGGCACGTAAGCACCCCATGCTTCGTCTCGAGGTGCACAGCCGCGCATACACGTAGACACCCAGCGCACACTGCCCTCCACTTCACACTGCCAAAAGACCACGCAACACAGTTTTATCCCCCCACTAGCGAATTTTATTTACCTGTGATGGTATGGTCAGTGGACGCTAATCTATCCCTCGGAGGTCTTCGAGTCGATTTCCCCTACCGATCGCCCCGCTCTCTATCCTGGATTTAAAACGCCTAAACTTACTCCTCTCTCGCTCGTACTTACTTCTCCCCGATGTACTGACCGCTGTAAGGGAATGAGGCGGCGAGCCTGCTGATGCTGGAGTACGTCTCACGGACGTCTCGGATGGCTGACTCTCCTGCTCCCGGGACCGCGATGATCTTGAACAAGAAGAACCCCCCTGCTACCCCAACCCCCCTCCTTTTATCCTACCTACAACAAAGGAATTTTTTGCTCTTTCCGACCCTTGGCCTCCCGTCCAATCAGGGGCTCGGATTCTCCCGCCCTTTCGATGCCCGGATCCCAGCTCAGGTGACGTCGCCGCAGTGATCTCACCGACGTCCGCTCTCTGTTCTCCCGCTACCAGTCCACTGACCCGTGCGTGTGTGTGTGAGGCTCCACTCGCGGTGGTTCGATGGCCCTTGCCGCGACCATGCAACTTTAATATCAGGTCGCGGCGCCGCAGTGCATGTCAGCTACAGGGGGAAGATCGCCCAATTTCCCGCCCGCAGGAAACCATGAAGTTCGATCCCACTAGGGACTTCTGGACAAAAACCTATCAGCCGGGTGACCTCCCTTCCTGGCTCTACGTGGGGCGTGTGTACGTTCGTGTGGGGGGGGGGGTGGTGAGGGTGCGCAGCGTCGGCGTCGACATCCCCCGGTGGCGGCTTTGCGGCGGTGGGCACGACCTCGGCAGAGCGGCCCTGCTGCAGCGGCCTCACGACTGTGCAGGGGCCAAAACGCGGACGTCTGAGAAGGCACCGGCTCCGGGAGAGTGGCGGGAAATCCGCGGCATAGGTGATGGCGCCGCGGCAGTGGGCGCGGTTCCGCTGGAGCGGCTCCGCTGCGGCGGCACCACAAAGTGTCGATCCACACACACCCACAGACACCCACACACACACATACACCTACCCACACACCCACACACACACACCCACACACACACCCACACAGACAGACACACCCACCCACACACCCACACACAGAGAAAAAGACAAAGATCCCCCATATAGCCTTAACAGACTGTAGGGGCAAGTGCTGCTAGCGAGTAGCACCTGTAAAGGCTGGAACAGTACACGAGGGGGTGGGTGTCCAGCACCACGCCCGACCACCTTTGTCTCCCCCGTGGCGATGTTTACACACCGCACCAGTTACTCATTTGAGGCTGAGTCGACCTAGGGGAGGCCCGGGACCGGTTCAGATAATCGTCACTGGTGTTGGCCGTGAGCGGGATTCGAACTCGGGTCGCCGGGTTCGTAGCGCAGCGTAGCGCTAACCACTACACCACCGCTCCCTACTTTGACACACACACACACAGATAGACACACATGGACACACACAGACACGGACACACACACAGACACACACACAGACACACACACGGACACACAGACACACACACAGACACACACACAGACACACACACGGACACACACACAGACACACACACAGACACACACACACAGATAGACACACACGGACACACACACACACACAGACACACACACAGACACACACACGGATACACACACATGGATACACACACACAGACACACACAGAGACACACACACAGACACAAACACAGACACACACACGGACACAATGTATAAACCTCCACCCACTCGTGCGAGTGATGAATATAATAGTTAAGTGCCAATATGGCCTTGTAAACACGCGTCCACGTCACGTGCTCTCGCAATTAACTCATTAACCCGATTGGCAATCATTGACATCCACGCGCGTGGCTTCCCAGCGTCACGTGGCCATCAAGGCATCGGCCAATCAATTATGCAAATTAGTGTCGCAATCCCACTGATTGATGAATCAAGGCGGGCAGGCTGAAGGAGGAGTGAGCCTAGTGAATAGTGAATTGTTCACTCGGTGCGTGTGTGGAGCGGTGGCTACCACCGGCGCTGTGGAGGGCTTGTTAATGATCGTTCACTGGACTCGACATTGGTGGTGGTGGTGATCTTGTAAGGAGTTGGGGCACAAAGTGAAGCTTCACCTGGCCAGGAGCACGGTCTGTTGTCTCGAGTTTACGACGTTTGTTATTCGAGCTACAAATAGCCGAGTGGGGGGTGGGGTGTGGACGCGTGGCAGACCCCCAACTCTGTGCGTTCTCTACCGTAGTCTCCAGATTCATAGACGCACTTTCTGGAGAATGTGACCATTCTTAATTTCAACAACAACAGCAACAACAAACACCGCGTTAAGCAGTAGTGGTAGTAATAATACTGTAGCTCTTGGGTTACGTTATGCATTTCGTACAATGCCGAGCCGTTAGGATGTTTTGCGATGACCATAATATTAATGACTTAAAACTGTCATGACTGCAAGAATCACTTTTATGTTTCCTGCCTCAGCAGCTCTCCCGCTATATGATATTGTTATTATTTTTATATTTTTTTTCTATCTACGTGGCTTTACCGAAAGACCCAAAGAATATAATAATCATGTTTGTCAATCATCATCATCATCATCAGCTGCGATAGCATTAAGTGGCATCATCAGTTGAATCATCATCATCAGCAGCATCATCATCACTGCCCTTGTCGCTATCTGACAGCATCATCATCACTGCCCTTGTCGCTATCTGACAGCAGCATCATCACTGCCCTTGTCGCTATCTGACAGCATCATCATCACTGCCCTTGTCGCTATCTGACAGCAGCATCATCACTGCCCTTGTCGCTATCTGACAGCATCATCATCACTGCCCTTGTCGCTATCTGACAGCATCATCATCACTGCCCTTGTCGCTATCTGACAGCATCATCATCACTGCCCTTGTCGCTATCTGACAGCATCATCATCGGCAACAGAGGCAGCAGCAGCAGCAGCGTCATGACCGCCATGCAGTGCAGCGCTGCCAGCGAGACTCTTCCCAACTCGAACTCCTTAGCAGGAGGAGGAGGAGAGGCCGCAGCCGCAAGCACCACGTGGCCACTCGCAGGCGCTGCGTCACGTGGTGTCGGCACCGGGCTAGTCTCACTATCGCAGGGTTACCTGCACGTACCTCCAGGTGTGTATCAGACAGGTGTGTCTGTGTATCAGCCAGGTGTGTCTGTGTACCAGCCAGGTGTGACTGAGTGACAGCCAGGTGTGCCTGTGTACCAGCCAGGTGTGTCTGTGTATCAGCCAGGTGTGTCTGTGTACCAGCCAGGTGTGGGTGAGTGCCAGCCAGGTGTGTCTGTGTACCAGCCAGGTGTGTCTGTGTACCAGCCAGGTGTGTCTGTGTACCAGCCAGGTGTGGGTGAGTACCAGCCAGGTGTGTCTGTGTATCGGCCAGGCGTGGCTGAGTGCCAGCCAGGTGTGTCTGTGTACCAGCCAGGTGTGTCTGTGTACCAGCCAGGTGTGGGTGAATACCAGCCAGGTGTGTCTGTGTATCAGCCAGGTGTGTCTGTGTACCAGCCAGGTGTGTCTGTGTACCAGCCAGGTGTGTCTGTGTACCAGCCAGGTGTGGGTGAATACCAGCCAGGTGTGTCTGTGTATCAGCCAGGTGTGTCTGTGTACCAGCCAGGTGTGTCTGTGTACCAGCCAGGTGTGTCTGTGTACCAGCCAGGTGTGGGTGAATACCAGCCAGGTGTGTCTGTGTATCAGCCAGGTGTGTCTGTGTACCAGCCAGGTGTGTCTGTGTACCAGCCAGGTGTGTCTGTGTATCGGCCAGGTGTGGCTGAGTGCCAGCCAGGTGTGTCTGTGTATCAGCCAGGTGTGTCTGTGTACCAGCCAGGTGTGTCTGTGTACCAGCCAGGTGTGTCTGTGTACCAGCCAGGTGTGTCTGTGTATCAGCCAGGTGTGTCTGTGTACCAGTCAGGTGTGTCTGTGTACCAGCCAGGTGTGTCTGTGTACCAGCCAGGTGTGTCTGTGTACCAGCCAGGTGTGTCTGTGTATCAGCCAGGCGTGGCTGAGTGCCAGCCAGGCTCTCAGAAGGGCCACGCTCGTTGGGGGTTCGCGACGGGCGTGCGGCCGGTGTCGACGCCGGCGTGGGCGGCGGGCGAGCGCCCCGCCCGAAGCCGGAGTCGCGTTCGCCCGGTTGGCAAGCCGGGCGGGCGGGCGGCGAGCTCGCGGGTCGCGGTGCGGGCGACGGCGAAGACGCCGCCGGGACTCGTGCGGGCGCGAGGAGCGGAGGCGACGCGGAGGCGCGGTCTGGCGTGCCACGGTCGGACGCCAATCTGCGGGGCGCCTCTCACACAAGTGTCGGCAGCCCAGGTGCGAGTCGCCGCACGGGTAGACCCGAGTCCTCCAGGTGAGACTCGGTCCGGTGAGCCCCAGCCAGGCGCTGCGAGTCGTGCGGGCGTGCCGCAGGTAGGGCGGCTTATTCCACGTGCCGGCGGAGGTGATGGCAGTGGTGGTATTGATTACGGTGGCAGTGGTGGTTATGACATTGGTGGTGATGGTAGTGGTTGTATTGATGATGGTGGTGGTGGTAGTGGTGGTGTTGGTAGTGCTGGTTGTAATATTGATGGTGGCAATGGTAGTGGTATTGACGGTGGTGTTGGTAGTGATAGTGCTGGTTGTAATATTGATGGTGGCAATGGTGGTGATGATAGTGGTGGTATTGACGGTGGTGTTGGTAGTGGTAGTGCTGGTTGTAATATTGATGGTGGCAATGGTGGTGATGGTAGTAGTGGTAGTGACGGTGGTGCTGGTAGTGGTAGTGCTGGTTGTAATATTGACGGTGGCGATGGTGGTGATGGTAGTAGTGGTAGTGACGGTGGTGTTGGTAGTGGTAGTGCTGGTTGTAATATTGATGGTGGCAATGGTGACGATGGTAGTAGTGGTATTGACGGTGGTGTTGGTAGTGATAGTGCTGGTTGTAATATTGATGGTGGCGATGGTGGCGATGGTAGTAGCGGTAGTGACGGTGGTGGTGGTGGTAGCAGTGGGGTGTTGTGGCATGGCGTGAAAGCCCTTGGCGCTGCTGCTGCTGCCGCTGTGAGCCAGGCAGGCACCAGGCGCGCCCCGCCGGCACCCCCGGCCGGGGTGATCTGCTGCGTGGCGGCGCGCAACGCCTCGCACGGCCGTGCCATCCCACAACGCTCACAGGTAACGGAGCTCCCTCGCCACCCCCCCTCCCTCCCCCCCCCCCCCGCGATGTCGCGAACGTCAACACACATTGCACAGTAGGTCCTCATTAAGACCGCACATTTATTTCACCGATCTGTAGTGCAAACGAATGAATGCACGTGTGTGTGTGTATGCATCTTCATTCGCGTGCGCCTATCTCCGACATTTCAGGAGATTAATTCCCGCCGCCTTTCCAGTCCTGCCAGGGTCGATAAAATAACGACCACTTTGTTAGGGGGGGGGGGGGGAGTTGAAAGGGATCGCCCCCGCCAGAGGAATATGGAATTTCCACCATCGGCTCAGGGCTGTGAAACCGGACATGAGCACCGCCGCTCACCTGAGCGGCAAATCACTTTGACCTCGAGTTGACCTTCAGCAGAAACAAAATCACGTGACGTGCCTTGTGAACGCCTCTGATGCACCACAGTGCCTTGTGAACGTCTCTGATGCACCACAGTGCCTTGTGAACGCCTCTGATGCGCCACGTGCCCTGTGAACGCCTCTGATGCACCACAGTGCCTTGTGAACGCCTCTGATGCACGTGACGTGCCCTGTGAACGCCTCTGATGCACCACGGTGCCTTGTGAACGCCTCTGATGCACCACAGTGCCTTGTGAACGCCTCTGATGCACCACAGTGCCTTGTGAACGCCTCTGATGCACCACAGTGCTTTGTGAACGCCTCTGATGCACCACAGAGCCTTGTGAACGCCTCTGATGCACCACGTGCCCTGTGAACGCCTCTGATGCACGTGCCGTGCCTTGTGAACGCCTCTGATGCACCACAGTACCTTGTGAACGCCTCTGATGCACCACGGTGCCTTGTGAACGCCTCTGATGCACCACAGTGCCTTGTGAACGCCTCTGATGCACCACGTGCCTTGTGAACGCCTCTGATGCGCCACTGTGCCTTGTGAACGCGTCTGATGCACGTGACGTGCCTTGTGAACGTCTCTGATGCACCACGGTGCCTTGTGAACGCCTCTGATGCACGTGACGTGCATTGTGAACGCCTCTGATGCACCACGGTGCCTTGTGAACGCCTCTGATGCACCACAGTGCCTTGTGAACGCCTCTGATGCACGTGACGTGCCTTGTGAACGCCTCTGATGCGCCACGGTGCCTTGTGAACGCCTCTGATGTACTACAGTGCCTTGTGAACGCCTCTGATGCACCAAAGTGCCTTGTGAACGCCTCTGATGCACCACAGTGCTTTGTGAACGCCTCTGATGCACCACAGAGCCTTGTGAACGCCTCTGATGCACCACAGTGCCTTGTGAACGCCTCTGATGCACGTGACGTGCCTTGTGAACGCCTCTGATGCGCCACGGTGCCTTGTGAACGCCTCTGATGTACTACAGTGCCTTGTGAACGCCTCTGATGCACCAAAGTGCCTTGTGAACGCCTCTGATGCACCACAGTGCCTTGTGAACGCCTCTGATGCACCACAGTGCCTTGTGAACGTCTCTGATGCACCACAGAGCCCCGTCGCCCCCTGCGCCACGGAGCGGCTGCACGCCGGCTCCCGGGGGTCACGTGACCCATGGGGCCCCGTGACCACTCCGGGACCCGTGGCCTCCGCGGACCCGGCGAGACTCCGGCAGTGGCCTCCGGGACCCGCGGGGCCTTTGGAGCCGGGTCGACCCCCGGGGCACCCCTGGCCTGGCCAGCCGGTGAGGGGCGGTGTTGGCTGTGCTGTGTTCGCTGTGTTGTGTTGGCTGTGCTGTGTTCGCTGTGTTGTGTTGGCTGTGCTGTGTTCGCTGTGTTGTGTTCGCTGTGTTGTGTTCGCTGTGTTGTGTTGGCTGTGTTGTGTTGGCTGTGTTGTGTTGGCTGTGTTGTGTTGGCTGTGCTGTTTTGGCTGTGTTGTGTTGGCTGTGTTGTGTTCGCTGTGTTGTGTTGGCTGTGTTGTGTTGGCTGTGTTGTGTTCGCTGTGTTCGCTGTGTTGTGTTGGCTGTGTTGTGTTGGCTGTGTTGTGTTCGCTGTGTTCGCTGTGTTGTGTTGCCTGTGTTGTGTTGGCTGTGCTGTGTTCGCTGTGCTGTGTTCGCTGTGTTGTGTTGGCTGTGTTGTGTTCGCTGTGTTGTGTTGGCTGTGCTGTGTTCGCTGTGTTGTGTTCGCTGTGTTGTGTTGGCTGTGTTGTGTTCACTGTGTTTGCTGTGTTGTGTTCGCTGTGTTGTGTTCACTGTGTTGTGTTCGCTGTGCTGTGTTCGCTGTGTTGTGTTGGCTGTGATGTGTTCGCTGTGTTGTGTTGGCTGTGTTGTGTTGGCTGTGCTGTGTTGGCTGTGTTGTGTTCGCTGTGCTGTGTTGTGTTGGCTGTGTTGTGTTCGCTGTGTTATGTTGGCTGTGTTGTGTTCGCTGTGCTGTGTTGGCTGTGTTGTGTTCGCTGTGTTGTGTTGGCTGTGTTGTGTTCGCTGTGCTGTGTTGTGTTGGCTGTGTTGTATTCGCTGTGTTGTGTTGGCTGTGTTGTGTTCGCTGTGCTGTGTTGGCTGTGTTGTGTTCGCTGTGCTGTGTTCGCTGTGTTGTGTTGGCTGTGTTGTGTTCGCTGTGCTGTGTTCGCTGTGTTGTGTTGGCTGTGTTGTGTTCGCTGTGCTGTGTTGGCTGTGTTGTGTTGGCTGTGTTGTGTTGGCTGTGTTGTGTTCGCTGTGTTGTGTTGGCTGTGTTGTGTTCGCTGTGCTGTGTTGTGTGGGCTGTGTTGTATTTGCTGTGTTGTGTTGGCTGTGCTGTGTTCGCTGTGTTGTGTTGGTTGTGCTGTGTTCGCTGTGTTGTGTTGGCTGTGTTGTGTTCGCTGTGTTGTGTTGTGTTGGCTGTGTTGTGTTCGCTGTGTTGTGTTGGCTGTGTTGTGTTCGCTGTGTTGTGTTGGCTGTGTTGTGTTCGCTGTGCTGTGTTGGCTGTGCTGTGTTGGCTGTGTTGTGTTCGCTGTGCTGTGTTCGCTGTGTTGTGTTGGCTGTGCTGTGTTCGCTGTGTTGTGTTCGCTGTGTTGTGTTGGCTGTGTTGTGTTCGCTGTGCTGTGTTGGCTGTGTTGTGTTCGCTGTGTTGTGTTCACTGTGCTGTGTTCGCTGTGCTGTTCGCTGTGCTGTGTTGGCTGTGTTGTGTTCGCTGTGTTGTGTTGGCTGTGTTGTGTTCGCTGTGTTGTGTTGGCTGTGTTGTGTTCGCTGTGTTGTGTTGGCTGTGTTGTGTTCGCTGTGCTGTGTTGGCTGTGTTGTGTTCGCTGTGTTGTGTTCGCTGTGTTGTGTTCGCTGTGCTGTGTTGGCTGTGCTGTGTTCGCTGTGCTGTGTTCGCTGTGTTGGCTGTGCTGTGTTCGCTGTGTTGTGTTCGCTGTGTTGTGTTGGCTGTGTTGTGTTCGCTGTGCTGTGTTGGCTGTGTTGTGTTCGCTGTGTTGTGTTCACTGTGCTGTGTTCGCTGTGCTGTGTTCGCTGTGTTGTGTTCACTGTGCTGTGTTGGCTGTGTTGTGTTCGCTGTGTTGTGTTCACTGTGCTGTGTTCGCTGTGCTGTGTTCACTGTGCTGTGTTCGCTGTGCTGTGATCGCTGTGTTGTGTTCGCTGTGCTGTGTTCGCTGTGTTGGCTGTGTTGTGTTCGCTGTGTTGTGTTGGCTGTGTTGTGTTCGCTGTGCTGTGTTGTGTGGGCTGTGTTGTATTTGCTGTGTTGTGTTGGCTGTGCTGTGTTCGCTGTGTTGTGTTGGTTGTGCTGTGTTCGCTGTGTTGTGTTGGCTGTGTTGTGTTCGCTGTGTTGTGTTGTGTTGGCTGTGTTGTGTTCGCTGTGTTGTGTTGGCTGTGTTGTGTTCGCTGTGTTGTGTTGGCTGTGTTGTGTTCGCTGTGCTGTGTTGGCTGTGCTGTGTTGGCTGTGTTGTGTTCGCTGTGCTGTGTTTGCTGTGTTGTGTTGGCTGTGCTGTGTTCGCTGTGTTGTGTTCGCTGTGTTGTGTTGGCTGTGTTGTGTTCGCTGTGCTGTGTTGGCTGTGTTGTGTTCGCTGTGTTGTGTTCACTGTGCTGTGTTCGCTGTGCTGTTCGCTGTGCTGTGTTGGCTGTGTTGTGTTCGCTGTGTTGTGTTGGCTGTGTTGTGTTCGCTGTGTTGTGTTGGCTGTGTTGTGTTCGCTGTGTTGTGTTGGCTGTGTTGTGTTCGCTGTGCTGTGTTGGCTGTGTTGTGTTCGCTGTGTTGTGTTCGCTGTGTTGTGTTCGCTGTGCTGTGTTGGCTGTGCTGTGTTCGCTGTGCTGTGTTCGCTGTGTTGGCTGTGCTGTGTTCGCTGTGTTGTGTTCGCTGTATTGTGTTGGCTGTGTTGTGTTCGCTGTGCTGTGTTGGCTGTGTTGTGTTCGCTGTGTTGTGTTCACTGTGCTGTGTTCGCTGTGCTGTGTTCGCTGTGTTGTGTTCGCTGTGCTGTGTTGGCTGTGTTGTGTTCGCTGTGTTGTGTTCACTGTGCTGTGTTCGCTGTGCTGTGTTCGCTGTGTTGTGTTCGCTGTGCTGTGTTGGCTGTGTTGTGTTCGCTGTGTTGTGTTCACTGTGCTGTGTTCGCTGTGCTGTGTTCACTGTGCTGTGTTCGCTGTGCTGTGATCGCTGTGTTGTGTTCGCTGTGCTGTGTTCGCTGTGTTGGCTGTGTTGTGTTGGCTGTGCTGTGTTCGCTGTGTTGTGTTGGCTGTGCTGTGTTCGCTGTGTTGTGTTCGCTGTGTTGTGTTGGCTGTGTTCGCTGTGTTGTGCTGTTTTGGCTGTGTTGTGTTCGCTGTGTTCGCTGTGCTATGTTGGCTGTGTTGTGTTCGCTGTGTTGGCTGTGTTGTGCTGTGTTGGCTGTGTTGTGTTCGCTGTGTTCGCTGTGTTTGCTGTGTTGGCTGTGCTGTGTTCGCTGTGCTGTGTTGGCTGTGCTGTGTTCGCTGTGTTGTGTTCACTGTGTTCGCTGTGTTTGCTGTGTTGGCTGTGTTGTGTTCGCTGTGCTGTGTTCACTGTGTTGGCTGTGTTCGCTGTGTTGTGTTCGCTGTGTTCGCTGTGCTGTGTTCATTGTGTTGGCTGTGTTGTATTTGCTGTTTGCCACGAGACTCGCGGTCTCTGTGGCGGTCTCTGTGGTGCGGCAGTCGAAGCCCAACGGGGCAGGTCGCGTGCGGCGGGCCGAGGCGTGGGGGTGGCCGCCGCCTCTCCCCGAGTTGTCTTGGCCAGCGTGGAAGAGCAGGCCAACGAATTTACCCCCCCCCCCCCCCCATCGAGAGGGGGTCGCTCGCTCTCGCCCTGCGCTTCTCCTTCCGCAGCGCCGAGCACCGGGCCACCGGGGGGGCACCCCGGCGCCGCCACCCCGGTTGTTCCGCACCCCGGCACCGGAGCTCTTCTCTGCCGTGCAGCGCGGCGAGCTGCGAGACAACTCCCAGCCAAGTCTCGTCGATATCGTCCTCCTGCAGCACCACTACCACCAGCAGCAGCAGGTCCACTACCACCAGCAGCAGCAGGTCCTCCTCCACCAGCAGCAGCAGCAGCAGGTCGACTACCACCACCAGCAGCAGCAGCAGGTCCACCACCACCACCACCAGCAGCAGCAGGTCCACTACCCCCAACAGCAGCAGCAGCAGCAGGTCCACCACCACCACCAGCAGCAGCAGCAGCAGCAGCAGGTCCACCACCACCAGCAGCAGCAGGTCCACCACCACCACCAGCAGCAGGTCCACCGCCACCAGCAGCAGCAGGTACACCAGCAGCAGCAGGTCCACCACCAGCAGCAGGTCCACCACCACCAGCAGCCACAGCAGCAGCGGATGCTGCAAGGGGGGTCGTCCAGCGTGGTTCTCAAGGGGTCTCAGATTCCAGCTGGGCTCTGCAGGACTCTCACGGGTCCCTCCAGCACCTCCAGCACCTCCACCACCTCCACCGCCGTCTGCTCCACCACCTCCACCGCCGTCTGCTCCACCACCTCCACCGCCGTCTGCTCCACCACCTCCACCGTCGTCTGCTCCACCACCTCCACCGCCGTCTGCTCCACCACCGCCGTCTGCTCCACCACCTCCACCGCCGTCTGCTCCACCACCTCCACCGCCGTCTGCTCCACCACCTCCACCGCCGTCTGCTCCACCTCCTCCACCGCCGTCTGCTCCACCTCCTCGCGCTCCTCCCGCTGGAGCTCCTCCGCCTCCCCGAGGACAGCGGCTGCTGCCGCGTTAGCTCGGAAGAGCAAAGCGAACGTGCGCGAAAGGATCCGGGTGAGAAGCCACGATCCCCTTAGGTTGACTCAGACTAAAACAAAACTTGGGGGGGGAGGGGAGGGGGGGTGATATGGCCCAGTGGTGGCACGTTCCAGATTCAGTTCGGATCTCGAAGGCCACACCAGCGATTACGTGAATAGAGTAGCCCATCGTGGTCCATGTGAGTGACGTTTTAAACATTGACACTGCACCTACATCAGTTGGGACCACACGTAGCAGCAACAGTCTCCTCCCGACTGGCCCCCACTTGCAGGCCGGGCGTCACGTGGTGCAGCACGAGGATAGCTGCCACTGGGAGAGCTGGCGGGTGCCCTTTCAAACGTCTGAGGTGTAAAACGTAAAGTCGCTCATCGTCGCGCGAAGAGATGGCCCGCGACGAGGACGCCGCGTAAAACAAATAATTTTTTAACTTAAAACTCGGATCCGTCCGTCCGTGTGCCCATCCTCCTATGCGTCCGTTTCTCTCCCCGTGCTTTTGAGTGACTTCGCGTTTACATTATGAGACCTCCTATGCCAGTAACAAGATATAGTAATAGGTTTTACCCTTGTACGCCTTTTGGCGTCATCTGGTCCAACACCAGTGGAGACTAGGCTCTAAGAAAAGCCGTCTCGCGTGTGGACCAATCAAATTCAAGGACAGTGCATAATATTATTATCAGAGTTGTCTCTTTTGTTTGCATTTTGACTGCTTGTGTTGTGGTTATTGCAAACATGATGCCTTGAATAAAGGTGTCAGTTTTTGTGCCAGTTAAAAGGGTAAAACCTATTACTATGACTTTGCGTTATCGTGGCCTGCCATGCGGTTGTTGGAACGCGGCACGGGGTGACGCGAGACGGTTGAAGTCTGGTCGAACCGAGTCCTCGCCCACGGGTGGCGGAGCGAGTTAAATTCGACGCCGCTTGGCCCTCGAGCGCCGCCGCTCAAGGGCCAAGCGGCGTCCATCCCCGGCACTGACGGCGTGTCCGCGCGCGTCCGTCCGTCTGCGTGTCCGTGCCCTCAGGTGCGAAACCTGAACCGCGCGTTCCTGCTCCTGCATCGCCTGCTGCCGCCGGACCGCCTCCGGCCGTCGCGGGCGGCGACACTGCACGCGACGGTTCGCTACATCGGCCTGCTGCAGGCCGTGCTGGCGGAGACCGCCGCGGCACGCGGCTCCTCCCCGCGTGGCGTGTGACAGCGCGGGGAGGGAGGGGGGAGCGGCGGTCAACCCACCTCGGAATGCAGCAGTGTGTGTTTGGTGAAGGGTGTCCCACCGACTCGGCCAGGTGCGTACACGTAGGTGCGCGTGAGCACGATGCCAACCGTGTGCTAGTCGGAGATGCGGGAGCGGGGGGGGGGGAAGGACAAAAACAGTTCTAAGTAATATTATATTCTTAGCTCTTTCAGTCAAGTCACGTTGAAGGGAAACAATAAAATAATGAAATATATAACAATAATATATTTATTATTTTATTGTTTCCTTTCAACGTGACTTTACCGAAAGAGCTAAGAATATGAATTACTGCAGTCACGAAAGCTTTAAATCAGTTGTAAGTGAATTAGTTTTCATCATCAGACGATCATTTCAGAAATGCATTGCAAACATGATGCCTTGAATAAAGGTGTCAGTTTTTGTGCCAGTTAAAAGGGTAAAACCTATTCCTATATCTTGTTTCTGGCAAAGGAGGTCTCATAATGTTAATGCTCACCCCGAGCCCTCAATACTCTGATAGTGCGCTGTTTTTGAGTTGTACGCCTTTTGGCGTCTTCTGGTCCAACACCAATGGAGACTAGGCTCTAAGAAAAGCTGTCTCGGGTGTGGACCAATCAAATTCAAGGACAGTGCATATTATTATCAGAGTTGTCTTTTTTGTTTGCATTTTGACTGCTTGTGTTGTGGTCATTGCAAACATGATGCCTTGAATAAAGGTGTCAGTTTTTGTGCCAGTTAAAAGGGTAAAACCTATTCCTATATCTTGTTTTTGGCAAAGGAGGTCTCATAATGTTAATGATTATCGACTTATTTCCATGTCAGCTAAAGTTTCCACAGCCGCGTAATTTGCAACGTTCCGCACGTACGAGCTTGTCGCCCCGGTCGCACGTTTGCCGCCGAAACGCTAAAATAAACAACCGCCGGATGAACCGATAGCGCTTACATCACTCACTCGTCCTCACTCACACTCCCCTCTCTCTCTCTCTCACTCACTCGTCCTCACTCGCTCACTCATCCACCAACATCCAACATCGGGGCCAGATTCGGGCGTGGGGGCAGGGGGCTTCAGGGGCTGCAGCCCAGGGGCCTCGTCCAGCTGAAGCGCCTCCAGAGACGAAGTGAAAAGTGATTTCAGTTGCGCATGCCGAATTTTATTCGTTGTTAGCCTTGTAAAAAAAAAACATTTTATTTTTCTTTAACTTTGTTTTCCTTTTCAACAGTTTTTACCAGGGGGCCTCACGGTACCTGTAGCCCAGGGGGCTTACACAATCTTAATCCGGCTCTGTCTCCAGTGGATTCCTATTAGTATTTGCCCTAACATGCTGTTAAGGCTGGGGGGGGGGGCTACTGGGGGATGTGGGTTCTGTTCTTGTAAGCGCACGGGAAGGGTGCGGGGTGCTCGCGTAGCCTTAGGAATGCGGATTCAGTCGTGCGGGTCAAGAGGTCACGTGGTGAGGCGCAGCCACGTGTCTACCCCAACTGGCGATCTTCCCATCAGCATCGGGGCCCCTGACTTGTCGCGGTGAACTTTCGGGGGCCCACCACAACTCTACGCACACTGCCTCCTCTCTCTCTCTCTCTCTCGCTCTGGTAGAGTTGGCTTCAGGACGACCGTAACTCCTCTCAGGACAATATAATATTACCGTGGAGGCCTTCTGTTGAGTTTGTTCAGGGCGGCACGGCGATAAGGGGGCGATAACCGATGAACGCAGACGGGGCGGTAAGATCACAGCTCACGGGCAGAAAAAGCTCAGTGGCTTTTTTGCCACCGCAGCCACGATTGAAGGGAGGCATTCAGCCGGCAAACGACAGATCGTAGCTGACGACGTATTTGCGGATTTCGGATCCGCTCCGAATTGGCGAGGAATTTTGAACGCGCGGACATTTCGTGCAACTTTTATTCATAGGTTTCAACAGTCGACACGTAACCATCCGTGACAATTACAAAAACACATTGAACATTCCAAAAAAGTCATGCGTGCACACGTCATGTGACGCGCGTGCACACGCAACTATAAAAATACTGTGCTGTCAACAAACATGTGGAGGAACTGCGTTAACCAGTCCCCCAGTACTTAGAGGTACATTACGCTCTGCTCCAGAAATGTTTCTCTAGAAATCTCACCAACGAAATCTTTTTTTGTTATTTTTGTTCACATCAACACTCTTCTGGGAACTTTGACAAACCATATCCTCGTGTATCCTTATTGTTCTTGTATAAAGCTCTCATTGGATTGATTGTAAGGATACTTGGAGCAATAAACATAGCGATGGAATAATACAAAAAGGAGGATTTACCCTTACTGGCAATAAGGCGGCAGGTGTTAAGATGTTCAAACACGAAACGGACCCCTGTTACAAGGCATCCAGTCTGCATTAACCACACATACTTGCGGTAAACTGTTCAAACAAATATCCTTCGGTAATGCATTGCCCTTTAAACTAATTGGCCTACACAACAACATGGACTCTTACGATGGGTGTATCTCACACTCTCTGGGTGCAGTGCCTTCTGCTAATAATTCCTAACTCCAAGCCAGCACGCATTCTAGGGAAACGTTGAGAGCCCTGCTTGTAGGAGAGATTGTGAATACTGCTGAAATATATTTCCATTCTCTCTTCACGTGAAAAACACATGCTTGTACTGGCAGGAACCTCCTGGTTATTACACCACCAGCCCACAGGGGATTATTGTTGTGTCCGTCCGTCGTGCATCCAAAAATGGGAGGGGAGGGGCTGGGTGGGGAGGGTGAGGAGGGGAGGGTGGGGAGGGGCTGGGTGGGGGGTGGGAGGGGTGGGGCTGGGTGGGGAGGGACTGGTCACCCCGTGGTGCCCTTATAAAACTCAACGTTTAACCTACTCACGCCGGCTTGTGCCCGCCCTCACAGTCGGACCTATTTGTGGAATACACCACACTGCCGTTGACCCTGGCCATTGACCGAGCAACCCAACGTTCCTACCAGCTCCCTCCGCAGGAGAATGTGTTTATCGATGAACCTTCTTCAAATCGGAGATTTTTGTAACATTTTAGCTGTCACGGTGGTCGCTGTTCGTAACTACGCCGTACTCTTCTGCACCTTATAACAGGGCAAATTGTCTGAAATGTTCAGCGATTAAAGGTTTCAGTCGTGAGGAAGCGTTTGTTAATAATGTGGGCTTATTAAAGTTAGTCACTGTTATGTTGCCCCCAAAGCAGTTTGTGGCATGCGATAACCTTAATGTGTGTCCTCTGTTACAAGCAATGGAATGTAATTTAATTAATCATACCTCATCATCACCACTCATCGTGTAATTATTTAACCCTCTACAGTCGATTTCATTAATGCGATGAGTGTTCTATATTGGATAATTTAGAGGGCTTCAATCGACGGGCTTGAAAGACTCCGGCTACAGCTTATATAAAACTGTCATCTCTTTCCCAAAAATGTTTCTGCAGTTTGCCCAACGGCCCACAGCAGCATGTCACGCGGAACTACCACCAGGAGCCACGGCTTCCCTACGCGCATGGCGATCAAACCAACATTTTAAATTCTGAAACCCAGAATTATTCGAACAAATCACCTTTTAAGATGGCAATTTTGCGCGGTCAACTCGCCGAACTTAACCCAATATAATCACGGCTGGGCAGCTGAAACATTGATTTAAATGGTTGCTATATCAATGTTTCTGAGCCCTCACGCTCGGTTCGTGACTACTACAACACGACCATTTAAAAGGCCCTTCCCCCCCCCACCCCCGTCTTGTTCGACCACGTCTTTCTCCGCAACGGCGAACCGTGCATCCTCACCGACCCTCCTCCCGGCGGGGCGGTCTCCTCGCGCAAACCCGGAGCAGCAGCAGCAGCTTCACGTGCTTCTCCAGCCTCCTCCCCCCCTGCTTCCCGCGCCCGCGCCCGCGCCGCCGCCCCGCGTCGCCCATGGCGCCGAGCAGCAGCTCCCGGACGTGGGCGGCCTTCCCTGCGCCGCGGTGGGCCAGGCACGACAGAGGCAGGCGGCGGACGCCGCCCGCGAACCGCAGGGTCGCGGCGTCGCACGGGCCCTCTGGCCGGGGCGGCGGACGAGGCGGCGGCGGCGACGGAGGCTCTGCAGCGGAAGGAAGGGAAGGAGATGTAAAGCGCGTTGTTCCGGGATCACCTTTCGCAAGGTGGACTTTTCACCGTACTTATTTCGCACTGCACGTAGCCAGCTCGTTCGCTAATTGGGAGGCGCGGGCGTCGTGCCAGCTTGCAGTCAGGCAACCGAGATCCGTTCCGGGTTGGCGACTCAGAACATTCTAGATTTAAAGCTTTCGTGACTGCAAGGATCCATACTCAGCTTAAAGGTCCGCGGTCTGAGCGTGGCTGTGTTTCACTCCAGCGCTGTCCTCGAGACAGCCCGGTCCCTTCACCTGATGAAGGCCGCTTGTGTTGTGGCCGAAACGTCGTGATTTTTGTTGTTTTATTTTTACCTACGTGACTTTACCGAATAGAACCAAAGAGTATGGACTCAGAAAATGCTTCTGTAGCCAGCGAGACCGCGTCAGCGTACCTCTCGCTGTGCTACCGGTCGGTCACGCGCCATCGCGTGGAATTTAGCGTCTCGTTCAAGTGGCGAACATTCCTATCGTTTTCTATTCCTGCAACGTGGAGAATGCACCGGCGACCTCTTCACAATTACGTTACAATTTCTCAAAGACGTACACGCACACACACATCCAAAATGTACTGCGGTTGTAGTAGTCTTTTTAAACGGATAAATACGTGACCGTGGACCAGATTGCGAACGCGTGTCCAGCCCGGAGCACTCTCCCCAGTGGGCACGTGCGGCATCCGCACCGGCTGCCCTCCGAGGCCAGTAGCGCGGTCCTCCGACGATGCCGTTGATATTGTTGGTTCTTTCGGTAAAGTCACCACGTTGAAGGGAAACAATAAAGTAATAAAATATATATAAAATACAATTCTCACGACCGTTGGTTTTTTCACACCTGATGATGACCGCTTGCGTTACGGTCGAAACGTCGTGAGAATTTTATTGTTTAATATATATTTTATTATTTTATTGTTTCCCTTCTACGTGGTGACTTTACCGAAAGAATCAAGAATATGAATCCACTGCCGTCACGAAAGCTTTAAATCAACATTTGACGCCGTCGATCTACGGTTGCCGCTAAAACGACGCGTCCGTGTGGAAAAAAAAGCGAGCGAGAGAGCGGTCACCTGCCGGCCCCGCGTCCCCACGCTCGCGACTCCACGCGGGCGCCCGACCAGCAGAGCGCGTCGTGCGTGGAGGCCCCGGGCAGCAGCTCCATGGAGCCCGGGCCGGAGCAGTTTGTGTGTGGGCGGCACGGGGCGTCCGCCGACGCCTCGGGGGAGAAGAATCCCCGAGGGCATGGGGCGCAGCGCGTGTCTTCGCGCGGGGATCCTGCGGAACAACGGAGACGCGAGACGGGGGGGGGGGGGGCGCACGGGCGGGCAGAGACGCGGGACAAAATGTAGAGATGCGTAGAGAGAGAGAGAAAGATGAGAAGAGAATAGGCATAGATTTCGATTTAAAGCTTTCGTGACTGCAAGGATTCATCTTCTTTGGTTCTTTCGGTAAAGTCACCACGTAGAATGAGAATAAAATAATAAAATAACACAATAAAATTCTCACGACGCTTCGGCCACAACACAAGTGGCCTTCTTCATTGTAGCTCTGTCGTCCCGACAGGTTTGTTCCTTTCACCTGAAGGCCACTTGCGTTGTGGCCGAAACGTTGTGAGAATTTTATTGTGTTATTTTATCATTTTATTCTCTTTCTACGTGACTTTACCGAAAGAACGAAAGAAGAAGAATAGGCATAAATTGGTGCTGGGAGATAACTGGGAGATAGGAGAGTGGAGATAAGATTCCCCCCGACTTGACGAGCACTGGCCGGCGGGGCACAGTAAATACGTTTACAAATGAATGATCATCAAAGGAGTGAAAGTAGGAACCAATTGATTTCTGAGTGGGGTAGAAATCTCGCGCTGCGCGCGAAGGAGCTCTGTCCCGATGGGCGCTGGAGATTGGAACAATCTCCAGCGCCCAACAGGAATAATGCGCGAACGATTTAACCTCTAGCCAATTAATGAAGAATGCATGAACGGGGAGTTTGGGCGTTCATGCGTTTTTCGCCGCAGGGATCTGTTGACGGGGGAGGCCACGCGGAACGAACCCTTATCGATTCAACTAATTAAATCGGACGCAACGATTGAGCGGCGTCTTTGGTCACGGGCGAATCGATCGCCGGACGAATGGCAACGACACACGTGGTGTAGCCCAGCCCCTCCCCGCCCACCCCGCCCCGCCCCCCACCCCACGCGTGCCTTTGGTGACGACGCCGTGCCCGGCGGCACAGCCGCTGTGCCGCTCGCAGAACTCCTGCGGCAGCATCAGGAAGGTGCCCGGCTCGCACTCGCACACGCGGTCGTGCGTGGGGCTGCACTCCTTTGCGAGCCGCTGGCCCTCCTTGCACGGCGGGCCGCAGTAGAGACACCGGTCCAGGGAGTTCCAGAACTGCGTGTAGTGGCGCGGCGGGCACGGCGTGCAACGCGCCTCCACGTCGGACGTGTCCTCCAGGAGGAGCTGTTGCTGCTGCTGCTCGCTGGCCTTGGTGGAACACGGCAGCGAGACGTGGTGGCCCGGGGGACACAGCCCGCACGGCGGCTGGGACGGTGAAGGCATCGGCGAGACGTCTGCCGACGCCGCCGCCCCCGTCATCACCACCAGCAGCAGCAGCAACATCGTCGTCGTCATCGTCGTCATCATTGTCATCGCTAGCGTAGCCCCGATGCGATCTGCGAGGGGGGGGGGGGTGCGGGAGGAGCGCGCACGTTTTGTGTTTAAGCACAGGCGGGCGGGAGATGCCGTGCGTCGCGTTACATCGCTGGTGCGTCGTCACCAGCGACCGGTGAGAGACGGCCGTGGGTTGGCGGGAGGGTCTTCATCTCCGCCAAAGATCGAGCGTGGCTGACGACAACGATGACCGCGTGGCTGACGACAACGATGACCGCCGCATCGAGATCAGCAAGGCGGGGGGGGCGGTATCATCGCCGACCATTCGATGGGCACCGATGCGATCACCACAATTGTTGTTCGGCAAAGAGACGGACCGCGCGGGGGCGCAACGAGACGAAGGGAAAACCGCAGAGTTCAAACGCGAGTTCACAGACAACGGGGATAAAACAATGAGACAAATTATACATTACTCATTGTGTTTTTTCGGTAAAGTCACATGTGTAGGAATACCATAACATTATATTAAAACAAATCAATCACGTTTCGACCGCAACACAAGCGATCCTCATCAGGCGTAAGAAACGAATCATGGAGGCAAATACAACAAGGAGAGACGAGAATTCAACAAACCTAAGGAAAATTACGTGATACACAACCAGTCAGGTCAACAACACAGACACTTACCTGGCGGACCACGAATTTCAGAAGAGTGTTAAATTTCGTGTTCAACCTCTGGATTGAACATACCAGCATAGACAGAGTGAACAAATACGAGGTACAAGTCAGAAATAGAGAGACACCAAGAGGCAAGGACGGACAGAGAAGTGAGGTCGGATGAAACGGAAGCCTTAAATAAGAAGTGAAGGTGGGGGGAGGGGCCAGAGAGAAAGGACGGGGCAGGAGGAAACGTCGTGATTTATTTGTTTTAATATAACGTTATGGTATTCCTACATACGTGACTTTACCGAAAAAACCAATGAGTAATTTATGCAGTCACAGAAGCTTTAATTCTTTATTAACACACTTCTACGGGGAAGTTACCTTTACGTCGTGATTGATTTATTTTAATATAACGTTATGGTATTCCTACATACGTGACTTTACCGAAAAAAACAGCAACTAATTTATGCAGTCACGAAAGCTTTAATTCTTTATTAAATAATCCATTCTTCTGGAATCTTCTCGACACAATCGGATCGTGGTGGTGGTGGTGGGGGGGGGGTGGATGAGAGGACAGGGATCTTGGGACATCGAGGTGGGGGGAGGGATACGGGGAATGTTTGGTGGGGAGTGCGAGGTTGTATGCCGAGTGGATCGCCACATCCTGCCGCACAGAGAGACATCAGCAGGGGACTCAAGCCCCAAGCCTGGGGCAGTGTCGCGAGCGACTTTGGCATTTCGCCTTGGCGAAATGCTACAATCACGTATTCCAATCACGGCTCCAACTCTTCATCAATCGCACGATTTGTAATAATAATAGGGTTTTTCCCCTTTTTTTCTGGCAACAAAACTGAAACCTTTAAACAAGGAATCATGTCTACTGCATTAACCACAATACCTGCAGCCAAAATGCAAACAAAAAACATACTATGATAATATATGTGGCATTGTCCCTTAGAAAGAAAGCCGTCCCTTGGTGTGGACCAACCAGTTTCAAGGTCAATGCATTATATATTATCATAGTATGTTTTTTGTTTACATTTTGACTGGAGGTATTGTGTAAAGTCACCACGTAGAATGAGAATAAAATAATAAATTGATAAAATAAAATAACACAATAAAATTCTCACGACGTTTTGGCCACAACACAAGTGGCCTTCATCAGGTGAAGGGACGAGACTGTCTGGAGGACAGCGCTGGAGCGAACAAAGCCAAGCTCAGACCGCGACCTTTAAGCTGTGTGAGAAGAAACAGAGCGCCTTGACAAAGGAATTAGCATAGGATTTAGCATTGAAACGGCTTGTGTTGTGGCCGAAACGTCGTGAGAATTTTATTGTGTTATTTTATTTAATCAATTTATTATTTTTATTCTCATTCTACGTGTTGGTGACTTTACCGAAAGAACCAAAGAAGATGAATCCTTGCAGTCACGAAAGCTTTAAATCGAAATTCCGACTGGTGCTTTTTAAATTTTGATTTAAAGCTTTCGTGACTGCAGTAATTCATATTCTTAGTTTTTTCGGTAAAGTCACGTTGAAGAGAAAATATATATATTTTGTTATTTTATTTTGTTGTTTCTCTTCAACGTGACTTTACCGAAAAAACTAAGAATATGGTGCTTTTTAATCGATTTGTGTACACGCCACGAGGCTCTCTCCGCTCGTCGCGTTCACCGCGGCAGGGAGTCAAACTTCGGCCCCCACTGTCTCAGGTCACGCTCGATGTACCCAAAGACAAAGATCCCACGGGTAGCCTCCGGCAATTTTCTACCTACTACATATGGATTCCTGCAGTCACGAAATCTTTAAATAAAGATTGAAGTCAGTCCTTGATTGACCCACTGCTGGATGATGGTCACGGTCACTTCACCCCTTCCGCACGCCGTTGTTGTCGGTCGTGATGGTGGTGATGGTGGTGGTGGGGGGGTGATTCACCATATTTGACCACTCTGGCCAGTGGGGGCTGGTGAAGTGTGGGGAGGGAGGGGTGGGTGGGCAGGTCCAGGACCGGTTCGAATATTACCACTGATGCGCGCCGCCGTGAGCGGGGAATCGAACCCGGGCGGTGTGCTAACCACTGCGCCACCGCTCCACTCGGCTCATGCGGCAATAAACATTTAAAATGTCAAACTCGCAACCTGATGACGGTTATAATTACCCACAACAGCAAAACGTTTAACAACACCGTGGCCTTAAGAATGTTTAAACGTTTATATTCTTAGCTCTTTCGGTAAAGTCACGTTGAAGGGAAACAAAATAATAAAATATATGGCAATTTTATTGTATTATTAAATTTTATAAATTTATTATTTTATTCTCGTACTACGTGACTTTACCGAAAGAACCAAAGAAGATATATTATTTTATATATATTTTATTATTTTATTGTTTCCCTTCTACGTGACTTTACCGAAAGAGCTAAGAATATGAATCACTGCAGTCACGAAAGCTTTAAATCAAAATGTTTAAACGTGTATGCAGTCGGCGGCGTTTCGGGCAATGACTCTTTAATTGTGCGTAAAAATAAAAGACGCGAGCGATGGGAGTTGGGGTACGAAGGGAAACGCCAGCGGTGTTGACAATCCCTCTGCTGCTCGTGTTGAGGGAAGTTCGTCTGGCTGCTTTGACATTTACTGATGACGTCCGGCTGCATCAGAGTCTCAAATGGCATACATTGTCCGTGGCAACAACAAAAATCCATTTCAACTTACACGTAATTATATAAATATACGCCCTTGCAGGTTTGCACTCATTTTATTAAGAGACGTGTATACACACACACGTACGTGTGGGGTGAAACGTTCCCCGGGGGAATACAGGAATGCCTTCAGATGCGTCAGCTGTGATTTCACTCCATTCCGGTGTTCCACATTAAAGAGAGAGACGTCCCTGTAGGAACTTGGTGTGTGGACCAATCTTAGCATGCAAACTCGACAACAAAATAACACAATAAAATTCTCACGACGTTTCGGCCACAACGCAAGCGGCCGTCTTGAGGTGAAAGGTACAGAACTGTCGGGACGACAGACATTGAAGCTCTGTTGTCCCGACAGGTCTGTACCTTTCACCTGAAGACGGCCGCTTGCGTTGTGGCCGAAACGTCGTGAGAATTTTTTGTGTTATTTTATTATTTTATTCTCATTCTACGTGACTTTACCGAAAGAACCAAAGAAGATGAATCCTTGCAGTCACGAAAGCTTTAAATCGAAATTTAAACTCGACGTTTTAATTTAGGCAGGGATTCTGGAAAGGCTGCAACAACCGGGGGGGGGGGGGGGGGGGAGAGTAAACCACCTGTTGTATACGGCCCTTTTTCCACAATTAATATCCATAAGAATATTTACGGATGCATACACCTAGATTTCTTTTTCCTTTCTTTCGTGACAAACAATATATATTTTTTAATGAATCAAACCCGTAAGCCAGAAACACGAAAAACCAGATGTCGGTCATAAACAGGCCATATATATAAAGAAATAATAAAACTCTCAAGGCGAGGATGTAACAGCTATCGGCAAAAATCTCCAGATGAACAAGAGTTTGATGGGCCCCTTAGGAAAGGTCCCTCCGAGGTCAGAACACCAAGAGACTAGACACGGAGACGCCAACAGGGTAAATCGTATACATATTCTTTTCCTTATTTGCCAGTAAAACAACAAAAAAATTAAGAGGCAACAACAAGAATAAGATAAAATTAGCGATCCTAACGCTCACTCCAATTAAGAACAGGCCACCAGACACATCAGTGAATTATTATCCAATGATTAATTCGCTATCAAATGATTTTCACCTTTAATACTTTTACTGAAAGCTTGGAGCAGGAATACCGAGTCACATCAAAGGTTATCGAGAAGGAATGAGACAACGGGCAAACTTGCGAAAGAGTTTAAACAATATCCCAAGCAACCCCGACCACCTTTGTCTCTCTCACAGCGCGGAGAAGCAGGAATTACACCTTATCACAAGGGGCCATCTGGAAAAGCCAGCCGGGTTTGATGAGGAGACACACCCCACCCCACACACGGCAACCAGGCAAAGAAAGTTTTAAAGAAAATTGCAATATAATATTAATAATAACGTGTTAACCTTACACGACATTCCATTATAGAACCTTACAGAACCAAGGGATATGGATTCCAACAATCAAGAAACGGACCTCTTAAACTTAGGATGATAATTATTTTTCTTTTTAATAATTCCATCATAACAATTCGAACCTCGGTAAAACCGAGAGGTGTCGGGAGGACGTAGTTACAAACACGAGTCTTGGCAAACATGGGACCAAATGGTATTTGAGAAATATAAGTCGAAAGTATAAAGAGGTGCTCCCGACCACCTTTGTCTCTCTCGAAGAGCGCGAGAGAGGAATTTCACGCTAGGGCAAACAGATCGTTATCGCGGGGACCATCTGCCACACACGGAACTTAGTAGTAGCCCCCACCCCACCCTGCACACGGGCAGCAAAAGAGCGAGCGAGCTTTAAGTTAAACTGTCACACATTTATAAACACACAAAGTGACGAAAATTAATAAACTAAGTAAGAGCCAAGGTAACGGGGTGGATTAGGCTGGTAGAATGTGGAGTCGAAATGATATTTGCAAAGTATAGAGAGATGGGAAGATCCCGGCCACCTTTGTCTTTCCCTGCAGCACGTGATAAAATGCATACGCTCAGAAGAGCATCTTCACTTGAAAAGAAATCAAATACTATGAATCACAAGCAGGATCATAACTGTGTATGATAAGATATCAACTGTGATGTGAAATGTTAAACTTAAAAAAAATCTTAACCATTTCTTTGTGCGTCGAAAACGTGTACGAAAAAGGGGGGGGGGAACCCGCCCCTCTCTCTGGGTGGATGGAGTAGACAACCAGACGCCACCAAGATGAATCGAGGCGTCTGTTGTCTTGATGTTTATGGCTTGAGGAAAGACCCGAACAGAACCGTGTCATAAATGACACACACACAAACATACACACTGACACACGAACCCCCCCCACCACCGACACACGAACCCCCCTACCGACATACGATCAGATCAAAGATAGCTCCGCCTCGTGAGGGGGAGCCGAGAAGGAGAGAGATTTTTGGCATAAAAAGGAGCCGTTTCAGCATTGAAATCAACTCATCAGCCCTCGGGGGCAGCTCAACAGAAGAAGACTCATCTCAACTCAGCTCAACAGAAGAAGACTCATCTCAACTCAGCTCAACAGAAGAAGACTCATCTCTACTCATCTCAGCAGAAGACCCGCTCAACTCATCTCAGCAGAAGACCAGCCATCACCGACGCCGGAGACGCCTCTACAACTCGCCGAATCGGCGAGTGTCGCCGATTGGCGACCCGCTGCCGCTGTTAGCGGCCAGCGCCACCACGAGCGAATCGTGAGCCTGCAATCTACAACCGCCGACGACGGAGCACCAGCGTGCCTGCTGCTCGCAGACGCACTGCGCGCATTACCTACCGTCCGCGTACAACCGCGCCGCTGCGGGCGTGCTTCTAACGCCGTCTACCAGACGGTCATCTCAGCTACAACAACGTATCTACTCGTTCACCAACGTCCGTCGAGTCCGAACCAACTACTGAAAGAAGAATCAACTGATACGTATGATACACTGCCCCCCACTACACGACAAACCAGACGTCTGCTTGACGCAAAGAATCGATTCCGAAAATTGGCCTACTCTTTCACCACTCATACCATTCAACACACACACGGGTCATTAACAAAGCCTAAAACCTCAAGCCATTGAATTATCCGTGATTGTGGAAACATCGCAACGACCGAGTGAATAATTTATCGTTTTTAAGAGTGTTCATAATTTTCCTCTGTAATATTGTGCTGGGGCTGTACTTCTAACCGCAAAAATTACCAACTGACCCATTAACAAGGATTAATTCTTGGCACCTCACCACGGAGCGCCGCTCGCGGGGGTGAAGAGCGGGTTCAACCGGTTCCCTGTCAAGGGTCTGGCCACAATTAATTAAAAGATTTGCCCGAGATAAGGATCTCAAAAGGAAACATCGCCACCCATTGAGTTGCGTTGAGAAGTCGATTAGAAATACTTGAGTCGTTCGTTAATATTTTTCTTTCTACATAATCTTGCTGGTATCCACGAATGAAATAACGAATTCAAATGCATATTTGTAACTCCAAGAATAATACTGGTTGTAGTGCCCTTTCAACGAGTAGCGTTGCATAATAATCAGTCATCCTATTGTTAACAACGTGACAATAATTGCATTAAGGGCCGCGCATGATCAATGACCGAATGCTGTGTTGTGTGACAATTCAAGTAACGAAGCATTGCGGCCATCGAGTGGTGTTGATAAGGCAATTAGAAGTATTTCAGTCGAACGTTTTAAATTCATAATCGTTATGAATCAATGAACGAACATCAACGTGGTACTTTGCTGACGATTTCAAGCATAATAACTTCGCATATCAGAATGTATTAAGGATTGGATACGAATCAAAGACCAAGTGCCGTGTTGTGTAACAATTCAAGCATACAAGTTTGCATATTATAAAGTTAAGGTTTGATAGAATAGTTCGCATGTTTTTAATCTCTCTCTCAACAACCGATCGATTGCGTTACGCGTCGGGAATTAACCACAGGTGCCGCTATCGAGGTGAAACAACGCAATCGTGATGGTATCATGTTCACGCTGTGTTGAAATTCCAAAATCCCGAGATTGAGTTTTTATATTATCCAAAAATTAAAGTTAGCTAGAAATAAAATTGATTAAAGCAGAAGGTTTGTGTGTGATTCTTCCTGAAATTCTGCATAATATTGTTCTGCGTATGAGATCTGAATCCTGGGGACCTATCATAAGCACACTATCACCACACATAATCCCTAACACACATAATTCATAATGTTCAATCGAGAGTAATCATATCCTTATCGATAATACGGAATTAAAGAGCAGAGTCGAATCGACTCTCTCTCATTCACGTTCACAACGCCTGCGTCACTGCATACGATTAATTGCGTTATTCCAATTCATAACACAATCCTCGTCACCGAGGCTCGACCTGATAATCCATAACGACTTGCATTATCATAACCACGCCCACTCGCATAAATTAATACGATTATCTCTCGAATCAGCATAATTTATGCGCATAATTACACCGATTAACATAATTTCGGATAAATTATGCAAATATCAAATTTCATTTAATTTTCATTATTTTCATCAATTTTCATAACACCTATATATACAACACACCCCAGGTGGCTGTGGTTGCAGGCTGGTTTGATCGCCTACGCTCAACATTACGAGAGACAGAGATATAAAACAAAGCGTTGAACATTAATTCACCCGAATCCAATCGCACGCACGAGAACCCAAATTCAAACGGCCGCGGTGAACGTCGCGCGCTAGCGGCACCTGGGCCCTGCGGCACGATGAGACAGATTATTTGTGGGGAGACAGCCGTCGTGTGAAACCGATCTTAGAAAACCTCGCAAAGAGGGCGCCGCCACAACGCGCCCCGCCGAGGCATTCACGAGCGTTGTTGTTGATTGTGCGGTTGTTGTTGTGCGGTTGTTGTTGATTGTGCGGCTGTGGTTGGGGGGGGGCAGTGACGTCGCCGTGCTCCTGGCGAAGGGGAGCGGTGGTGTAGCCGTCAGCGTGCTGCGCTACGAACCTGCCAACCCGAGTTCGATTCCCGCTCGCGGCCAATGCCAGTGAATATTATTATTTTTTAATTCTAGATTTGAAGCTTTCGTGACTGCAAGGATCCATACTCTTTGGTTATATTCGGTAAAGTCACGTAGGTAAAAAATAAAATAACATAAAATAAAACATTATTATTATCCGAACCGGGAACCTGTGCATTCCCCAGGTCCCGGTTCGGATAAAAAAAAAGAGCTTAAGGCCATCCTCTTAAAACGCCTAACTTGGCGATCGTGGTATTGTGGACATCTGGAGGTGAGTTGCCCTGAACCGCCCATGTGCACGGCGAAGGCTTGTTATTATTATGTAACACATTTTCTGCATTTAGCAAGGCAGGATACTGCTGTTGTACGACGGGTAAATTCTTCAACAGGACACCTGTCAGGTGAATTTTTTCTTTTTTTAGGCCGGCATACATACGGGCACAAGCACAACGCTATTTAAAACGGGCAGTTCAGGGCGAATCACCTCCCGATATCCACAATACCAAGATCGCCAAGTTAGGCGTTTTAAGAGGATGGCCTTAAGCCCTTTTTACAAACAGAAAATGTTTCCATAAATTACAGGCACCACACTGTGAATATGCAAAGCGCGGCTTATACCACACGTACAATTGACATACTTTCCAGTTGCTTAGTGATTTAAAATATAATCAGTTGAGCGTAGCGGCGTATACGCAGCTTCCCCAGAGTGATGCCAGAGTTTCATGATAAATTCTCTGCGGTCTTCGCCGAAGGTGGAGGCAGTTCACGACTTACACCGGCCGCAGCTGAAAGGCTACAACGGGGGTGACCCCGTTACGCGTAAGATTGGCCTGCGATTAAATTTAAACATCATAAATAAATCAACGATCAAATTCACTGCTGGATGAAGGCCTCAAGCCACCGCCACCGCCGCCACTTCTCACGATTGTGCCGATGCAACGATCAACCCACAGCACGTGAGCTGATTTCATCACCTTCTTTGGTTCTTTCGGTAAAGTCACGTAGAATGAGAATAAAATAATAAAATTCTCACGACGTTTCGGCCACAACACAAGTGGCCTTCTTCAGGTGAAAGGAACAAACCTGTCTGGACGACAGAGCTACAATGAACACTGCTGAGATTCGCAGCGTCTTTGAAGCCGGTTGAGAGAAGTGAGGCACCTTGACAAAGGGGTTTACTTATCAAACAGGAGAATTTAGCATTGAAACAGTTGAGGGATTAGCTTGTGACTGGTCACAGAAGTAGCTATGTTAAAGTGATTTCATCACCTTTATTACGAATGATTTCATCACTTCGGCTCCACTCGGAGGCATCTCGTTTCTTGGCTTCCACTCCATCGAGTGTCCTTGAATGTTGGTCATGAAACCCTTCCAGTGATGTGTCCTGCCCAAGCCCGCTCACTTTTGAATGTTTTCATCAACCTGCTTGTTTTCTGATCCACGTGTTCTTCTTCCTGTCTCTCGGCGCAATTTCCAAATGTGCGTCTCGACAAGCCTATTTAGGTTATTTCCAGTTTTCGTTCAGTTTTATTGTCGGTTGATGGCTGTGTCTCTAAACCGTATATCACAGCAGGCAGTACGCACCAATTCAACATTTTAGTCTTCAGGCCACGTTGCTATGTTACCTTTATTTATCAGCCATGAGGTTTTTTTTTTGGGTTAGCTCACGTAAATGTGTCGTTACATCCACCACCACCTCGCAACACAGCCAATCAGCAAGGTTTGTCATGTAAACAAAGCATGCCAATTCATACTCTTTGGTTCTATTCGGTAAAGTCACGTAGGTAAAACATTAAACAAAAATCACGACGTTTTATTTTTTTACCTACGTGACTTTACCAAATAGAACCAAAGAGTATGGATCCTTGCAGTCACGAAAGCTTCAAATCTAGAATTCATGCCAATTCAGCACACCGGTTGGTTGTGTGTTGGATAATAAACCCCCACACAACATTTACAATTCGAGTACTGTGATGTTTTGCCAGTAATTACAGCCAGCCTCATCAGGCAGCAGCAGCCAGAGCTATGGAGAAATCCTCCTGTTTCCGTATATATAAAAAAAACTTATGGATATTGGTCACGAAAGCCTAAGTGTTGAATTTTCAAGTTCAGCGTTCTAAACTCCAACTTGCTCACATCTACCTTTTTACGTAAATATTTTGATTCTGGTCCATCTAAAAAAGCTGTCCCAGGTGAGCATTAATCTGCTGTTTCCAGTTGTGTTTTAATGTAAAATGAGCACAGTACTTCCCCATGTGTTTGCACAATTACCCTGTGCATGAACGTACGGCCGACACTAAACACGTAACACCAGAGTGAAACTCAGTCATCTGAAATGTAAGTAATAGTGTCCCCCTGCTCGACATTGACATTGGGTTGCTGATATTCTTGGTTCTTTCGGTAAAGCCACGTTGAAGGGAAACAATAAAATAATAAAATATATAAAACAATTCTCACGACGTTTCAACTGTAACACAGTCCATACTCTATGGTTCTATTGGGTAAAGTCACGTAGGTGAAAATAAAATAACAAAAAATCACGACGTTTCGGCCACAACACAAGCGGCCTTCATCAGGTGAAGGGACGAGCCTGTCTGGAGGACAGCGCTGGAGTGGAAGAAGCCACGCTTAGATCACGACCTTTAAGCTGTGTGAGAAGATAAAGAAGACCAAGCACCTTGACAAAGGAATTAGCATCGAATTTAGCATTGAAATAGCTGAGTGATTAGCTAGTAACTGGTCACAGAAATAGCTATGTTAAAGTTAGAGTATATACATTCACCGAGGCACCTAGTACTCATCAAACAGGAGAATTTAGCGAAACACAACCACGCTCAGACATCGGACCTGTGTGCGAGCAAACAAGGTGTTCTGACAAAGAAATTAGCATAAAAATTAGCATTTGATTGGTTGATTTTAGGAAAGAGGTGGTGTACGTGCCAGTGGACTTGCAGTTTGGCGTGGGGGGGGGAAAGGGGGGAGGGGGAGTTTACCTATTGATGGTGTGAAAATGGGAATTTATAAGAGCTGCGAAAGTTTGGGGTACCACTACTCGAAAAATATACTGTACCATTGAAATTAGTTTAATGTTTAGTTCGATTTGGAACATCTTTCCAATGGTTGCTTAATTTGAAACCATCCTCTCGGTTGAAATTGTGTCTGTGTTTGTAAATCATCATCTTGCCGTTGATTTTTTCACACCTGATGATGACTGTTTGTGTTACAGTCGAAACGTCATGATAATTTTATTGTTTTATATATATTTTATTATTTTATTGTTTCCCTTCAACGTGACTTTACCGAAAGAACCAAGAATATGAATCACTGCAGTCACGAAAGCTTTAAATCAAAATTGGGTTGGTGCTCAACTTTGTTGGTGGATCTGAGTTACAGGTGGACATTCCACATTCATATGGCCAGGATTGGATTATATGGAGCATAACCGCGAGTGACCTGGCTAAGAAAGTGACGCGTTATCAATCACCAGAGAGACCATGAGCTGACTTCATTCCTGACCAAGGATTTTAACTTTTAACCCACCCAAATGCGAGTTGTGCTGTCTAACAACAGCACTGCGTAAGCTAGAAACCGTCGTCATATTATCCGCAAATCTTCCAATGTCCGCAAATCTTCCAATGTCCGCTGCTGGCAGCGGATTTACAATTGCTGTTGTCGCTATCTTCAGACCACTGATATATTTTAATTTCAGTTGATTTGTCGATTACCCACAAAAAAATTACATCTACCCTGATAAAGACCTTGCTGGAGTGGCCATCGTGCAGCGTGTCCACGTGTCACGTGCTTGTTCTTGCCGCACGGCTGCTGATGTAGACGCAGGGCAACGGCCACAATGTCACACTCGGGTGGTCAAGTCGGACAACGGCGTCAGGAGCGGCGAAGCGCGTCTCCGCTGTGACGATGTCACCTTCGTATATATTTGTAAACTTTTTAGGCATAAGCGATTAGGCAGTAACACCGACGATCCAGGAAACAAAAAAGATTGTGTTACGTAGCGCAATCAACGGCTGGCGAACGTTCCAACGCAACCGTACGTGACTCGCGAGAATGAAGGAACGGAAACGCTGAGAAATTAAAAACGTAAATGACACAACGGTGTCTGAAAAGACGTGGACTACTTCACCTGGTTATAGAGGAGGTCGTGAGTTTGTTCCAAAACGCCTGCTGCACATTCGGAGTTCGCCTGTCTCTCTCCCCGTCATTGCGTGGATTTTTATCTGGGTTCTCTGTTTTTCCTCCCTCCGAATTCTAGATCAACGTCACGCTTTCAGACTATCTGGCTGCCATAAAGTTTCACGTTACGATGGGTCACTTCGTTAAGCTGTCATTTGTGGCCAGGTTGCTTCTGATCAAAAGCTTTACTTCAGAAAATGTTAATAATACGGTAACAAAGACAAAGACCCCCCCCCCCCCCCCACCACGGAACCTACACAGACTGTCGGGGCAAGCGCTGTCAGCGAGCACCTATGAAGGCCGGCACTGTGGCACACGAGGGGGTGGGTGGCCAACACCACGCCCGTCCGCCTTTGTCTCCCCAGTGATGATGTTTAAACATTGCACCAGGTACTCATTTGAGGCTGAATCGACATAGGGGAGACCCAGGACAGGTTCAGATAATCATTTCTCTTCCATCCTGCTCCCCACGCCCCCACGCTACTCTCCCACTACTTACTGTCTCCCTTCCCCCCTCTCTCTTCACCCACTTGGGGTAAACTCTCCCTCAAGGGTCGTAGATCGAAGCCCCCCTCCACACCTCGCTCTCTCCCTCCCTGCCCCCCCATCTCTCTCCCTCCCTGCCCCCCATCTCTCTCCCTCCCTGCCCCCCCCGTCTCTCTCCCTCCCTGTCCCCCCGTCTCTCTCCCTCCTTCCCAACTGAACCCCCCTAACCTCTCGCTTACAAGTCGCTGAAGGTGAGGCGCCCTCTGATGTCTCTCTCTCTCTTCCTGCTGTGCCCTCGCCTCCCCATCTCTTTGCCTCTCTCTCGCCACGTCTTTGCCCCTCGACTCTTCCAGCCCCGTCGTCTCTCTCGCTCCTTCCGAACTGTGCGCCCCTAACCTCTCCCTTAAAAATCGTTGCATGAAATTCCTCTGATGGCGATCTCTCTCTCTCTCTCGCTGCGTCCCCCACGCCGTCAGGTCTCGCTGCCTCCCGCTCGCCACGTCTCCGCCCCTCGACTCCTGCCGCCCCGTCTCTCTCTCCCCTCTTCCCCTCCCGCTCCCCGGTTCCGCCAAGTTCCTGTGCCCCTCGAAGCGAGCCCCGGTCCCTCGCTGCCGTTCGTCCGCCCCCCTTCGATGCTCTCCCTCAGGCCTCCCTCGCCCCGTTCCTTGGCCCCCTCTCTCTCTCGCCCCGCTCCCGCCTCTCTCCATGGAAGCTCTCCGCGGGTCGCGTCTCCTCGCTCCTCCGGACGCCGTTCGGCCTCCTGCGCGCACCTCCTGCGCCGTCGCCGCCAAAGACAAAGATCCCCCGTGTAGCCTCGAACAGGCTGTCGGGGGCAAGCGCTGTTAGTGGCGAGCAGCAGCACCTGCGAAGGTTACCGGCACTGTGGCACACGAGGGGGGTGGGTGGCCAGAAACCACGCCCGGCACCCCTTTGTCTCCCCAGCAGTGATGTTTTACAGGTCACACAAGGTACTACTTTTAGGCGGAGTCGATCTCGGGGAGGCCCACGACCGGTTCAGATAATTGTCACACTTCTAGATTTTTTGTTGTTTTTCTTTTTTTACCTACGTGACTTTTACCGAATAGAACCAAAGAGTATAATTGTCACACCGGTTTTTGGGCCGTGAGCAAGGAAATCCAACTCGGGGTCTCTGCAGAGTTCGCTCGAGTTTGCAAACGAAAAAACTAAAACGTGTAGCACTAAACGACCAAATCGGTGATGACAATTCCTGCTGAACGCCGCAGAAGACCAGGCCCACGACGTGGATAGCAGAGCCACGCCCCACCGGCATCAAACTCTGCCCACACATTGTAAACAAATGCAACTCGTGTAACGCGTAGGCTTTTCGCGAGCAGCATTATTCGTTAATGTTTTTGGGGGTTAGTTCGCGTTATTGTTAATGTGTCGTAACCCTCCACCACCACCACCACCGCCCGACACGGACAATCAGTAAAACAAATGCAATTGCTCCACTGTAGGGGCGGCCACGTGGATTTTCAAGAACGCCAATGTTGGTTTCACTGTTGTTAGATTTACACATTTTGGCCGAGGAGGCGAAAATCCACGAGTTGCTAATTCACGTCAAAATCTGAGAATTCGCGGTGAATCCACAAATTTGGCCGAGTCTGCTGTATCCATCAGTCACTTTCCGAATCAGATATTAACCAACATATCCATGATGCAACATAACTATTGCAGTCTAACTGCATTCTAAATGGATTAAATAAGCATGGACTGAATGACCATTCATTATGAGTATCCCGAGGTAACACCAAAACACACTTTACGCACATTCAACAATCTACCAACAACAATTCTACACTATGTGCCTGTGTTCAACCAAGTTAGCGATCTTAAAACCATTCAAACTCACCACCACCACAACCAAAACACCAGAATCGTCAAATCGAAATCCCAACGAAGCGAACGGCGGTCCACAGAAGTACGTCCTGGCACGAGAAAACATTCCCCGCTCAAACACAAAGAACACCACCACCCATACACTGCACACCACCACCACCACACCACCACCACCACACCCCACACCACCACCACCACACCCCACACCACCACCACACCCCACACCACCACCACCACCACACCCCACACCACCACACCACCACTACCACACCCCACACCACCACCACACCACCATACCCCACACCACCACCACCACCACACCCCACACCACCACCACCACACCACCACCACCACTACCACACCCCACACCCCACCACACCACCACCACCACCACACCCCACACCACTACCACCACCACCACACCCCACACCACCACCACCACCACACCCCACCACACCATCACCACCACACCACCACCACATCCCACACCACCACACCCCACACCACCACCACTACCACACCACCACACCCCACCACACCACCTCCCCTACACCCCACACCACCACACCACACCACCTCCCCTACACCCCACACCCCAAACCACCACACCCCACACCACCACTACCACACACCACCACCACACTCACCACACACACGCTCACCACACTCACCACGCTCACCACGCTCACCACACACACCACACTCACCACACACACACCACACACCACACTCACCACACACACACACCACATTCATCACAAACACACACCACACACACCACACTCTCACCACAAACGCTCACCACACACTCACCACACACACACCACACTCACAAACACCACACTACACTCACCACACACTCACCACACCACACACTCACCACACTCACCACAAACGCTCACCACTCTGTTCACACACACTGTTCACACACACTGCTCACCACACTGTTCACACACACTGTTCACACACACTGCTCACCACACTGTGCCCCGGAGAGGCCTACCCACCTGCCGCTGGGAGGCCTACCCACCTGCTGGAGAGGCCTACCCACCTGCCGCTGGGAGGCCTACCCACCTGCCGCTGGGAGGCCTACCTACCTGCCGCTGGGAGACCTACCCACCTGCTGGGAGGCCTACCCACCTACCGCTGGGAGGCCTACCCACCTGCTGGGAGGCCTACCCACCTACCGCTGGGAGACCTACCCACCTGCCGCTGGGAGGCCTACCCACCTGCCGCTGGAGAGCCCTACCCACCTGCTGGGAGGTCTACCTACCTGCTGGGAGACCTACCCACCTGCCGCTGGGAGGCCTACCCACCTGCTGGGAGGCCTACCCACCTGCCGCTGACAGTGGTACCTGGAGCGTGCTGACGCTCAGCTGATGTGTCACACCGTGGCAAACCCCGCAGCTAACTCATTCACGTGGAGCAGGCCAAGAAACGACATTGCAGTCGTGGGCTGAGCTCAAGAAGGGCTAGCTCGAGTACCATCCTGCGGCGGGGAAAGGAGGCGGTGCAAGCGGTTCAGCCGAGCCCACAACAGCCAAGAATCTGCTGTCTGGGAGAGGGGGGTGGGCGCTGTTAAACCCTAGCACATGGGCGAGAAGCCGTGCATGTGTGACGAGTGCGGCAAGACGTTTTTCTCACGCGCGGCCTACAAGTATATATATTTTTCTATTCCACTTGTGTGTAAATCTGTGTATACCCCAGATATTTTAGAGATGGCAATTCTCCTGCTGTGTGTCCTACTGCTGTCCATCCCGGCCATATCTAGTGCCACACTCAACTCTACAAACGGCTACCCTCGTTATTTTGCGTCAATACTTGTTGCTCGATTTGCCACTACACCTGCAAATGAAACAGCTCATAAACACTTCTACACTCCATCATTGTATCCTTTTAAACCCTATCTTTGTCCCATTACTTCACCAGCACTCCTTCCAAACTTCATTCTGCTCTTAAAAATAACACCATCTGCGAGCTGCTGCTATTCGTCCAAGGTTCGCCGCTCTTCATCCTTTCACAGAAAATACTTATGCAAACTGTTAATTCTATTTTTCTTATTCCTGGGTGGTATTGAGCTTCATCCTGGCCCAAATGAAAAGAGCCCGTATAATTCTGTAGATTTTTCTGGCAGGAAAGGTGTTGGTGTTCTACATGTCAACATCAGAGGGCTTGTGATTAAATTAAGTCAACTAAAACTAGTTGCTGAAATAAGCCTATTTAATAAGCCTAAGTTACTAAAATAAGTCTATTTAATAAGGCTATTTGATAAGCCTAAGTTGCTGAATAAGCCTATTTAATAAGTCTAAGTTGCTGAAATAAGGCTATTTAATAAGCCTAAGTTGCTGAAATGAGCTTTTTTAATAAGCCTACGTTGCTGAAATAAGGCTATTTAATAAGTCTAAGTTGCTGAAATAAGGCTATTTAATAAGTCTAAGTTGCTGAAATAAGCCTATTTAATAAGCCTAAGTTGCTAAAATAAGTCTATTTAATGAGGCTATTTAATAAGTCTATTTAATAAGCCTATTTAATAAGCCTATTTAATAAGTCTAAGTTGCTGAAATAAACCTATTTAATAAGCCTAAATTGCTAAAATAAGCCTATTTAATGAGGCTATTTAATAAGTCCATTTAATAAGCCTATTTAATAAGCCTATTTAATACGCCTATTTAATAAGCCTATTTAATACGCCTATTTAATAAACCTATTTAATAAGTATTTAATGAGCCTATTTATTAATTCTATTTAATAAGCCTTATTAATAAGCCTATTTAATAACGTCTATTTAATAAGCCTATTTAATAAGTCTATTTAATAAGTCTATTTAATAAGCCTATTTAAAAAGTATTTAATGAGCCTATTTAATAAGCCTATTTATTGAGCCTATTTAATAAGCCTATTTATTGAACCTATTTAATAAGCCTATTTATTGAGCCTATTTAGTAAGCCTATTTATTGAGCCTATTTAATAAGCCTATTTAATAAGCCTATTTAATAAGCCTATTTAATAAGCCTATTTAATAAGCCTATTTAATAAGTATTTAATGAGCCTATTTAATAAGTCTATTTAATAAGCCTATTTAATAGGCCTATTTAATAAGTCTAAGTTGCTGAAATAAGCTTATTTAATAAGCCTAAGTTGCTGAAATAAGCCTATATAATAAGGCTATTTAATAAGCATAAGTTGCTGAATTAAGCCTATTTAATAAGCCTAAGTTGCTAAAATAAGCCTATTTAATGAGGCTATTTAATAAGTCTATTTAATAAGCCTATTTAATAAGCCTATTTTATAATCCTATTTAATGAGCCTATTTAATACGCCTATTTAATAAACATATTTAATAAGTATTTAATGAGCCTATTTAATAAGTCTATTTAATAAGCCTTTTTAATAAGCCTATTTAATAAGTCTATTTAATAAGCCTATTTAATAAGTCTATTTAATAAGTCTAATTAATAAGCCTATTTAATAAGTATTTAATGCGCCTATTTAATAAGCCTATATATTGAGCCTATTTAATGAGCCTATTTATGGAGCCTATTTAATAAGCCTATTTATTGAGCCTATTTAATAAGCCTATTTATTGAGCCCATTTCATACGCCTATTTAATAAGTCTATTTAATAAGCCTATTTAATAAGCCTATTTAATAAGTCTACGTTGCTGAAATAAGCCTATTTATTAAGCCCAAGTTGCTGAAATAAGCCTATTTAATAAGGCTGTTTAATAAGCCTAAGTTGCTGAAATAAGCCTATTTCCTAAGACTAAGTTGCTGAAATAAGGCTTTTTAATAAGTCTAAGTTGCTGAAATAAGCCTATTTAATAAGCCTAAGTTACTAAAATAAGTCTATTTAATAAGGCTATTTGATAAGCCTAAGTTGCTGAATAAGCCTATTTAATAAGTCTAAGTTGCTGAAATAAGGCTATTTAATAAGCCTAAGTTGCTGAAATGAGCTTTTTTAATAAGCCTAAGTTGCTGAAATAAGGCTATTTAATAAGTCTAAGTTGCTGAAATAAGCCTATTTAATAAGCCTAAGTTGCTAAAATAAGTCTATTTAATGAGGCTATTTAATAAGTCTATTTAATAAGCCTATTTAATAAGCCTATTTAATAAGTCTAAGTTGCTGAAATAAACCTATTTAATAAGCCTAAGTTGCTAAAATAAGCCTATTTAATGAGGCTATTTAATAAGTCCATTTAATAAGCCTATTTAATAAGCCTATTTAATACGACAATTTAATAAGCCTATTTAATACGCCTATTTAATAAACCTATTTAATAAGTATTTAATTAGCCTATTTATTAATTCTATTTAATAAGCCTTATTAATAAGCCTATTTAATAACGTCTATTTAATAAGCCTATTTAATAAGTCTATTTAATAAGTCTATTTAATAAGCCTATTTAATAAGTATTTAATGAGCCTATTTAATAAGCCTATTTATTGAGCCTATTTAATAAGCCTATTTATTGAGCCTATTTAATAAGCCTATTTATTGAGCCTATTTAGTAAGCCTATTTATTGAGCCTATTTAATAAGCCTATTTAATAAGCCTATTTAATAAGCCTATTTAATAAGCCTATTTAATAAGCCTATTTATTGAGCCTATTTAATAAGTCTATTTAATAAGCCAATTTAATAAGTATTTAATGAGCCTATTTAATAAGTCTATTTAATAAGCCTATTTAATAGGCCTATTTAATAAGTCTAAGTTGCTGAAATAAGCTTATTTAATAAGCCTAAGTTGCTGAAATAAGCCTATATAATAAGGCTATTTAATAAGCATAAGTTGCTGAATTAAGCCTATTTAATAAGCTTAAGTTGCTAAAATAAGCCTATTTAATGAGGCTATTTAATAAGTCTATTTAATAAGTCTATTTAATAAGCCTATTTAATAAGTCTATTTAATAAGTCTAATTAATAAGCCTATTTAATAAGTATTTAATGTGCCTATTTAATAAGCCTATATATTGAGCCTATTTAATGAGCCTATTTATTGAGCCTATTTAATAAGCCTATTTATTGAGCCTATTTAATAAGCCTATTTATTGAGCCCATTTCATACGCCTATTTAATAAGTCTATTTAATAAGCCTATTTAATAAGCCTATTTAATAAGTCTACGTTGCTGAAATAAGCCTATTTATTAAGCCCAAGTTGCTGAAATAAGCCTATTTAATAAGGCTGTTTAATAAGCCTAAGTTGCTGAAATAAGCCTATTTCCTAAGACTAAGTTGCTGAAATAAGGCTTTTTAATAAGTCTAAGTTGCTGAAATAAGCCTATTTAATAAGCCTAAGTTACTAAAATAAGTCTATTTAATAAGGCTATTTGATAAGCCTAAGTTGCTGAATAAGCCTATTTAATAAGTCTAAGTTGCTGAAATAAGGCTATTTAATAAGCCTAAGTTGCTGAAATGAGCTTTTTTAATAAGCCTAAGTTGCTGAAATAAGGCTATTTAATAAGTCTAAGTTGCTGAAATAAGCCTATTTAATAAGCCTAAGTTGCTAAAATAAGTCTATTTAATGAGGCTATTTAATAAGTCTATTTAATAAGCCTATTTAATAAGCCTATTTAATAAGTCTAAGTTGCTGAAATAAACCTATTTAATAAGCCTAAGTTGCTAAAATAAGCCTATTTAATGAGGCTATTTAATAAGTCCATTTAATAAGCCTATTTAATAAGCCTATTTAATACGCCTATTTAATAAACCTATTTAATAAGTATTTAATGAGCCTATTTATTAATTCTATTTAATAAGCCTTATTAATAAGCCTATTTAATAACGTCTATTTAATAAGCCTATTTAATAAGTCTATTTAATAAGCCTATTTAATAAGCCTATTTAATAAGTATTTAATGAGCCTATTTAATAAGCCTATTTATTGAGCCTATTTAATAAGCCTATTTATTGAGCCTATTTAATAAGCCTATTTATTGAGCCTATTTAGTAAGCCTATTTATTGAGCCTATTTAATAAGCCTATTTAATAAGCCTATTTAATAAGCCTATTTAATAAGCCTATTTAATAAGCCTATTTATTGAGCCTATTTAATAAGTCTATTTAATAAGCCAATTTAATAAGTATTTAATGAGCCTATTTAATAAGTCTATTTAATAAGCCTATTTAATAGGCCTATTTAATAAGTCTAAGTTGCTGAAATAAGCTTATTTAATAAGCCTAAGTTGCTGAAATAAGCCTATATAATAAGGCTATTTAATAAGCATAAGTTGCTGAATTAAGCCTATTTAATAAGCCTAAGTTGCTAAAATAAGCCTATTTAATGAGGCTATTTAATAAGTCTATTTAATAAGTCTATTTAATAAGCCTATTTAATAAGTCTATTTAATAAGTCTAATTAATAAGCCTATTTAATAAGTATTTAATGCGCCTATTTAATAAGCCTATTTATTGAGCCTATTTAATGAGCCTATTTATTGAGCCTATTTAATAAGCCTATTTATTGAGCCTATTTAATAAGCCTATTTATTGAGCCCATTTCATACGCCTATTTAATAAGTCTATTTAATAAGCCTATTTAATAAGCCTATTTAATAAGTCTAAGTTGCTGAAATAAGCCTATTTAATAAGCCCAAGTTGCTGAAATAAGCCTATTTAATAAGGCTGTTTAATAAGCCTAAGTTGCTGAAATAAGCCTATTTAATAAGCCTAAGTTACTAAAATAAGTCTATTTAATAAGGCTATTTGATAAGCCTAAGTTGCTGAATAAGCCTATTTAATAAGTCTAAGTTGCTGAAATAAGGCTATTTAATAAGCCTAAGTTGCTGAAATGAGCTTTTTTAATAAGCCTAAGTTGCTGAAATAAGGCTATTTAATAAGTCTAAGTTGCTGAAATAAGCCTATTTAATAAGCCTAAGTTGCTAAAATAAGTCTATTTAAAGAGGCTATTTAATAAGTCTATTTAATAAGCCTATTTCATAAGCCTATTTAATAAGCCTATTTAATATGCCTATTTAATAAGTCTATTTAATAAGTCTATTTAATACGCCTATTTAATAAGTATTTAATGAGCCTATTTAATAAGCCTATTTATTGAGCCTATTTAATAAGCCTATTTATTAAGCCTATTTAATAAGCCTATTTAATAAGTCTATTTAATAAGCCTATTTAATGAGC